>NC_092337.1:183065000-183401875 GCF_046630445.1 Rutidosis leptorrhynchoides
TGCATTCTATGAACATGCATGAATTAGATTGTAAAATTTTCGGTTTTGAGTGGTTTGTCATTTTGGCCAAAATCACTTGTGATTCTGTGTTGCCGATCACTTGTGATTCTGTGTTGCCGATCACTTGTGATTCTGTTTGGCCAATCACTTGTGATTCTGTGTTGCCGATCACTTGTGATTCTGTTTGGCCAATCACTTGTGATTCTGTGTTTCTGATCACTTGTGATTATGTGTTGCCAATCACTTGTGATTCCGTGTTTCCAATCACTTGTGACTCTGTATTGCCTATCACTTATGTTGATGATGTTCACAATCTAAGTCTTGACCTTGTGTTTGGTTGCATGTTTGGTTGATTTAATATTCATTCATTTGGTATGTAATAATTTTTATTCATTTGGTTATGTAATTTATTTTATATTTGGTATGTAAAATAGATTAGGTTGTAATTTCACTTTTTTAGACAAAATGTATTAGGATATATTTTGTAAAAATATGAAGATGATGAAGACTTGAAGAACACAAGAAGAAGCATTTGGATGCAAGATTAAGTGTGAGATTTAAAATCTCCTACTTTGTGTTATAACCCCTTATCCGGTGGCATTTGTTTTCGGCTAAACAAATGTCTACCAAAATGGCTTGATTGTGAACATATTTGTTTTGCATGCATGGTTGTTTATTGTATGATTGTGGATTGTATGTTTGTATGCTACAAGTTAATCACACAAGTTAACAACTAGCAAAATGGTAATTTAATTGGTTAAATTATACATTAATTAACGACATGCAAAACGACAATTTAATTGGTTAAATTAAAAATGGCTAAAAGGACATTAATAAACGGTTATTAAGAACATGATTAGGATCATATATATAAAATGGTTTATAGACATGAAAATGGATTTCAAATGAACCATACACTAAATGCATGTTGGTGTATGGCATAAAAGTTTTCTCAAACTAGAATTAATGAAAACTTAAAATCCCTTATTAACAAGGCAAACAAGTTAAACGCCAACCTTTTGTGCAACACTTAAAAATATTAGGGAACTCATAATGGGATAAAGGTCACCTAACCGTTATGAGCAAACTAATATGATTAAGGTGAATTTCGCATGCTTGTGGGATAAAGGTCACCTAACCACTTGTATGTTAAGTTTACACGTTTACACAAGTAGGACGACTTGATTTGGAAATCATGAACTTAGGGTCACCGAAACATGAGGAACAAATAGGCGTTGATGGGATAAATATGCCATGCAAAAGGATTGCATGATCCCATAACTTAGAAGTTGCAAAAGGATTGCAATTGTCATATAATGACTACCTAGCTAAATCAAATCACGGGATAAAGGTCACCTAACCGAAATTTGGTTTACAGTTGGATTCTAAAATTTAATAAATATCAATTGGATTTAAAGGGTATTGATTGTTAAATTAAAATTGATACTTAAACAACTTTGTTAAATTTTGTAGATGGCCGCCAATAACAACAACATTCTGAACGCACCGATAAACTTTAACAACCTATCGTTGAGGTCAATCCTCGTAAAGGAAAAACTCAACTATACGAACTTCATGGATTGGTTCCGCAATCTAAGAATTGTCCTCAAACTAGAGGACAGGGCGTATGTGTTGGAAGACCCCATTCCCGATCAACCGGACGAGGATGATACGGAAGGCATGGCTTACTGGGAGAAATATTGCACCGATTCATTGCAAGTTTCTTACCTCATGCTTGGGACTATGATACCCGAACTCCAAAAGGATTTTGAGCATCATAGTGCATATGACATGATCACACAGTTGAAGGAGATGTTCCTTCAACAAGCTCGTGTCGAGCGCTTCAAAACGGTTCGAGCGCTTCATGCATGTCGGATAGACGACTCCCAATCCTTTTCATCTTACGTCCTTAAGATGAAAAGCCTTATTGATCGAGAGAACCGTCTAAATTGCAACGTGTCTAATGAATTAGCCACGAACCTCATTCTCAACTCATTGTCAAAAAGGTTTGACACATTTGTAATGAATTACAATATGAATGGTTGGGATAAAAGCATTGGCGAATTACATGCCATGCTTAAGACGGCAGAAGCAAGCATGGGTAAAAGGGCTTCACCCGTGTTTACGATCAATGAAGGCGGGTCCAAAAATAATAAAACTTCTAAGCCAAAGGTGGCTAAGAGGAAGGGACCCGCCTACCAAGGCAAAGGCAAGGGAAAAGGGAAGATGGTTACCCCAACCAACAACAACAAGAAGCAAAATGTTGCTGGTAAAGCTAACCCCAAGGAAGATCCGTGCTTTGGTTGCGGTGAGATGGGTCACTGGAAACGCAACTGCCCTGTCTACCTAAAGGAGTTCAAGGAAAAGAGGGATGCAGGGCAAACCTCAGGTAATGTATATATGGTATACATTGAGCTTAGTATTACTTCTTCTAATACATGGGTATTAGACACAGGATGTGGAACTCATATTTGCAATTCTTTGCAGGGGTTCAAAAGAAGTAATCAAGATGCGGGAATAACAAGTCTCTTCATGGGAAATGGAGCAAGGGTGCAAGTGAAAGCTCATGGAGACTTTGTTTTAAAGCTTCCAAGTGGTTTGGAGCTTATTTTGAAAAATGTTTTGTATGCACCCGATTTATCTCGAAACATTATTTCTGTATCCCGTTTGAAACAATATGGTTTTAATCTTAATTTTATTAATGATGATATCCATGTTTCTTTAGATAATGTGTTCTATTTTAAGGCTTCGCCTTCGAATGGTATTTATGAATTGGTTCATGATGACACATCATACAATAGCTCAATATACCATGCAAACACCAAGAAACTCAAAAGGGATTTGAGTGATTCCTACTTATGGCATTGTCGCCTTGGACACATAAACAAGAATCGAATGCATACACTTCAAAAGAATGGCCTTTTGAAATCAAATGAACTAGACTCGTTTGATGTATGTGAATCTTGTTTACAAGGCAAAATGACTAAAGCACCTTTCAAAGGGACCTATGAAAGGGCTAAGGACTTATTGGGATTATTACACTCGGATGTATGTGGACCCTTTAAGCCCATAACTAGGAATGGTGAAAGATACTTTGTTACTTTCATTGATGACTTTAGTCATTTCGGATATGTCTACTTATTAAGACACAAGGACGAAACTTTTGAAGCATTCAAGGAATATCAAAATGAAGTACAAAATCAACTCAATAAGACAATCAAGGTACTTCGTACCGATAGAGGAGGTGAATACCTAAGCGATGCTTTTCAAGATCATCTTAAAAGTTGTGAGATTATCTCGCAACTCACTCCTCCCGGAACACCCTAACTTAATGGAGTTTCCGAAAGGAGGAACCGAACCCTAATGGATATGGTTTGATCTATGATGGCTAGAATCTCGTTGCCTCTATCATTTTGGGGTTATTGTCTATGCTCCGCGGCTCGTATTTTAAATATGGCCCCAACCAAGAAAGTGGAACGAACTCCTCATGAGATGTGGTTTGGAAAACCTCCATCTCTATCATACTTAAAGGTATGGGGATGTGAAGCTTACCCTAAGCGTTACGTCCCTAATAAGTTGAATGCTCGATCCACGAAGTGTATCTTCATAGGATATCCCAAGGATGATATGGGATATTATTTCTATGATCCATCCGAGCAGAATGTATTTGTTGCTCGAAAGGCTAAATTCCTTGAAACTAAGTTCCTAATGGAAGGAAATAGTGAAAGTAAGATAGATCTTGAAGAGGTTCAAGATCTAGTAGATGATACACAATTGCTTGACACTAGCACTCAACATGAAAATGTTGAGAGTGATCAAATGGATGATCAAAATACACAAGACGTTCGCAGATCTGGTAGGATTAGTAATCCTCCTGAGAGATATGGGTTTCTCATGGATGGTTGCTATGTGGTTGATTTGGATGAACCAATAAACTACCAAGATGCTTTATCAAGGATTGATAAAGATAAATGGCAGGAAGCCATGAACGCTGAGATGCAATCCATGTATGACAACCAAGTTTGGGAACTTGTTACACAACCTACTGGCTCAAGGCTAGTTGATTGTAACTGGCTTTTCAAAATGAAAACCGACATACATGGAAACTTGGATACATATAAAGCTAGACTTGTAGCAAAAGGTTTCACTCAAACTCAAGGGGTTGACTATGATGAAACTTTTTCGCCTGTGGCAATGCTAAAGTCTATTAGGATATTACTTGCCATTGCTGCTCATTATGATTATGAAATATGGTAAATGGATGTCAAGACTTCTTTCCTAAATGGAAATCTTGAGGAAGATGTCTATATGGTTCAGCCTGAAGGTTTTGTTGATCCGAAATATCCTAAAAAGGTATGCAAGTTAAAGAAGTCAATCTACGGATTGAAACAAGCATCTAGAATGTGGAATCATCATTTTAACGAGGAGGCTAAGAAATTTGGCTTCATTAAAAATGGTGATGAAGCTTGTGTATACAAGAAAGCTAGTGGGAGCACTATCATGTTCCTTGTACTATATGTGGATGATATATTGTTATTTGGAAACGATATTCCGGCAATGCAAGGTGTTAAAACTTGGCTAAGTAAATGCTTCTCCATTAAGGATCTTGGAGAAGCACAATATATTTTGGGGATTGGGATCTACAGGGATAGATCCAAGAAACTGATAGGTTTGAATCAAAGTGCATACATTGAAAAGGTCTTGAAAAGGTTCAAGATGGAGAACTCTAAGAAAGGTTTGGTACCTATTCAAAGAGGAACGCTCCTTAGTTCATCTCAGTGCCCCACCACGAAATATGAACAGGAAAGAATGAAGAATGTCCCATATGCGTCTGCTATTGGGTCAATCATGTATGCAATGATATGCACTAGACTGGATGTGTCATGCGCTCTAAGCTTGACAAGTAGATACCAGAATAACCCAGGAAACAGTCATTGGATTGCTGTTAAAAGTATATTGAAATACCTTAGGAGGACTAAGGATATGTTTCTAATATATGGGTTTGGTGAGGAGGAACTCGCTGTAAAAGGTTACGTGGACGCGAGTTTCCAAACTGATCGAGATGATTCTCGATCACAATCCGGTTATGTCTTCACGTTAAATGGAGGTCTGGTCTCTTGGAAGAGTTCAAAACAGGATGTTGTTGCATTATCCACTACAGAGTCGGAGTACATTGCCGCCTCATTGGCAGCGCTGGAAGCTGCATGGATGAAGAAATTCATCGACGACTTAGGAGTAGTCCCTTCCATTCAGGACCCTCTTGAGATCTTTTGTGACAACGAGGGTGCGATTGCTCAAATCAAGGAACCTCGTGCTCACCAAAAGACCCATCACATTGAGTGGAGATTCAACTACATAAGGGATGAAGTTGAAAAGGGAAAGATATGTATTCGCAAAGTTCACACAGATCTTAATATAGCGGATCCACTCCCGAAACTCTTACATGGTGCAAAACATCAAGGGCATGTTAGTGCATTAGGGCTTCGATATTCTAGTGATTGGTTATGATCTGTTTTAAGTATTGTAACGGAAAGAAATTGTTCAAACTCATTAATATAATTATGGTATTAATTTATTTTGAGTTATGTTCCCATTTTGCATATTTTATCCATGAATAAGTAATTATTCTAAATTCCGTAGTCGATCACATTTGTGGGAACAAGTGTGAGGTTTAGACTATTGTGAACTTGGATTGGTATACATTCACGGAATGAATGTGGGGCAAGGTTGAAACCAAGGTTCATAGATATTTGTGGGATACAAATATTGGAAGACCCGCCCTCAAGATTCACTAAATGGAGCCTTTGTGGTTGATCACATGTAATCTTGAGTAAAGGCGAATGTCATCGTATCCTCTGACCTGAGATACATATTGGGTTCGGATATTCACTAAGTATTATGCCTTGATTCTTTCCTTCGCTATTCTGAAATATGGTAGTTCATAAGGAAGAGCTTAGGTGTAATACAAAGTATATATCTAGGACGTATGTAATCAAGATGGAATTTGTCCCTCTTATTCGTTAAGAGTCAGATGTCTAAGGCTTGATAAATTTAAATCTAAAAGAGAGTGATCATTCTGTGTCTCTTGGATTTAACATGACATCTAGGACGAAAGGATGTGATGAAAGATTCACCTATTCATATTTGAGATGGAAACTCGAAAGGGATGATGTTATTGAATGGAACATAGTCATAACATATTGGGGGCGATGGACGGTCGTTAGGTGGTATCCGTCACTTGCATTAATTTCTTATGTTCTCGTGCAAGTGGGAGATTGTAGGTTTTTCTTATGCCCGAGAGACATATTAAATTAATGTGGCTAATACGTTATGACCCCAAGTCGGGTCATACCCAATAACAAGCTTACCGACACTCTATATGTATTTAATCTCAACGGTTGGATCGTTAAATAAATACGTAACACTTGAACTTTAGAAAATCAGTTTTCTAAAATATTATCACTTGAGATAAATTATTTGGATAATTTATATTTAATTATTTATAGGTTTAAATAATTATATTGTGTTATATTTTATAAAAGGTTTATAAAATAAGCAAGTAACTTAATAAAATACATGGTATTATATAAATATAACAAGTTTTATATATATTAAGACATTGTTATTTTATTAAACATGTGCAGAATTTTGTGTCTCCAAGGATGACACACCTATGCCTATTTTGTTACTTTTAACACAATATTCCTTATGTACATGCAATGGTCTTAAAACCAAGGCTTGACTCACGTTGTAGGACACATAAGTGATAAAAAAAACTGCATTCAGCTCACTTTTTTGGGCATTTATGGCTGAACTGTTTTAACAAAAAAAAGGAGCATTTTGCTTGTAAAATCAAGTGATTAAGTGTTCTAAATCCTAACCAATTTGAAGGTTATTTTGGTGCATCAAAAGCTTGAGGTATTACACACTTGAGGCTTCAAGTTAGAAGCTTTCTTGCCTTCATCTTCATCGTCATCTTGCACATTTGTAAACTACCCTCAACAAGCTTGAGGAGGTATAAACTCTAAACCCACTCTTAGTTTGTAAGTATGTTTCACAACTTGATCCTTTTTGGGATTTAACTTTAAATGGTTAAAGATTTACAAGTTTTAAAATGGTAATTTATACGCTTCCGCAAATATTATTTCTTGAATGATTATAAGTATTATGAAACTTGTTAAATCCCAACATTTTCATGATAATCTCGAGCATTAGGATTGTGATACACTATGACTGACCTAAATTGTTAGACAGATATTGACCATTATATATATATATATATATATATATATATATATATATATATATATAGTTCGTGAATCTGAGGCCAATTCTACACTTGTTCAATGACGTCATATGTATTTTTACTACAAGATACAATATTCTGATTTTCATTTGCTCCCTTTTTAAATGCTTTTGCAATATATATTTTTGAGACTGAGAATACATGCGCTGTTTTTATAAATGTTTGACAAAAAAGACACAAGTATTTGGAAATACATTCTATGGTTGGATTATCGAAATCGAATATCGCCCCTTCATGTCTGGCAACCTAAAAATTAGGGAAATGGCCCTAATTGACGCGAATCCTAAAGATAGATATATGGGCCGAACAAACCCCATTCTGGAATTTGGAATACTTTAGTACTTCGATTTTAAAAAGGTGAGTGTGATTGCCGTTATATAGCATACTTTCGAGTATGCGGGGGATATTCTATATGCATCCTTGTTAGTTCGATTACCAGGTGTCCATCATATGAAGGATTTTTTATGCACTTGCAAATGTATTGATATTTATGGAAAATGAGAATCTTGTGGTCTATTAAAAATGATGGAAATGATTATTGATAATAAACTAATGAACTCACCAACCTTTTAGTTGACACTTTAAAGCATGTTTATTCTCAGGTATTAAAGAAATCTTTCTCTTTGCATTTGCTCATTTTAAAGATATTACTTGAAGTCATTCATGGCATATTTAAAAAGACGTTGCATTGGAGTCGTTGAAGTCATAAAGATTATTATTAAATAAATGACAGATTAAGTCATTATAGTTTGGATATATTATGAATTGGTATGCATCCCTGTTAACTTTCGATGTAATAAAAGTTTGTCTTTTAAAAACGAATGCAATGCTTGTAAAATGTATCATATAGAGGTCAAATACCTCGCAATGTAACCATATGTTATTGTATTCGTCCTTATGGATTAGGATGGGTCATCTCACCTTATCCTTTTCTTCTCCGGCAAATGTAACGACCTCAAACCAGAGTTAGTGGTAAATGACTATTTTGCCCCATTATCTGATTATTTGATTGACTGCACCTTAGTGACAAAGGTCACAGAACATATTTGTTTATTTAAATTAGACCTCGTTTGGACCGCTTAATGTGGTACTTTGTGTTACAGATAACTTGTAACGACCCAACCAAAATCATCATTGACGGCACCGTTAACTTAGGTCCCGTTGCGTGGTCATAGTCCCTAAATGAGATGCGTCTGACCAAAATTATGTCGCATTCATTTGAAACGTGCATGACTTGCAAAGTTTTATGCTACAAACGGTTCGACAAAGAGTTTAAGTTTACAAAAGTTAATAAGTAAAATGAAATAACTTGCGACATAATATAAGTTGAAAATCACGAATGCTATCCATAGCGTATGTGATGACCCGGAAATTTCCGATCAAATTTAAACTTAAATTCTTATATGATTTCGACATGATAAGCAAAGTCTGTAATGTTGAGTCTTAAAATCTTTGAACTGTATCATATATCCATTTGACCTTCGACTGTTCTCAATGATTCACGAACAATTGTGTATAAATAAAAATGTAATTTCACGCATATATATATATATATATATATATATATATATATATATATATATATATATATATATATATATATATATATATATATATATATATATATATATATATATAAAAGTGTATATATAATATTTCAAGTTAATAAAGTACACTTTAATCATTTGAATTAATAATTTAAAATAATACATAGGATAAATAAGTTATTATTAAAAATGAAGTTATATATATATATATATATATATATATATATATATATATATATATATATATATATATATATATATATATATGTAATTTCTATGTATCTTTATTATTATATTATATATATTATATATAAATAATAAAAAGTTATTATTATGATTCCATATATATATATATATATATATGAATAATTGTGATAATTACTTTTATTAGAATAAATATCAATATTAATAAAATTATGATACAAATATGAAAATTTTTATGTACAGACTATTATAGTATTATTAGTATTAATACCAATTTAGATATGTAATTTATAAATATGAAATTTTATCGTTATAGTATCGATATTACAAATATGATTATTATCATTAGTATTATTATAATTAGTACTATTATTATATCAGTATTATTATTATGATTATTAATTGTTTTCTTATTTTTATATAATCTATTATATTTAGTAATGATATTATTATTATTTTATTATTATCAATTATTATCATTAATATTAGTATTCTTATTAATATAAATGTTAATAACATTATTATCATTAAATATATCTGTAATTTTTAATATTAATTAGATTTAAAATATATAACCACAGATATATATATATATATATATATATATATATATATATATATATATATATATATATATATATATATATATATATATATATATATATATATATATATACATACATACATATACATATACATATATAAAAGTACAGATTTATAAATAAATAGATATAGATATATATAAAAATATATATACGAATATATACATTCAAGTGGTTAAATGGGTACGTAATCAGTTTCCTTTTCACCATCTTTTTGTGATAAATTGGTCCTACTACAGCTAATCTTGTACGAATTAGAATCAAACACTAGAAACAATCGAAAATCAGTTAGCCATATTAATCAGATGTTATTTTTTTATATTTTTTTCTGTACGTTCGGATAATCCTTGTCTCTAATCTGTTAGCAGTCGATTTCACATACCAATTAGGATCTAATAAAACTGTTAAATCACGTACCCAAACCCACCATATAGTGTACCTCTACAAATTACAGGTTAAAAACGAGTTTTATAAAAAAAAAGAGGTGTTTATTCTCTGTTCTTGTTAAATTTTCCAAAACGTTAAATTCAAGCAAAAATGAAAAATGTAAAAATGCAGAATTGTTAGAAACCTTTTACTAAAACTATCTGGAGAATTTCATCTTCCAAATTTTTGTATCGATTTCTAATTTGAAGAGTCAAACTTTTATTTTAAAAAGTCAAACGAGCGTTCTAAGTTCAAATTAGAGTTCTAGTTACCTTTTTCTGTTGAAATTAATGATTCTGATAGATTCCATGAATCATTTAAACATAATTCGTGTTGAAGTCGTTGTTTAAAACATCCAAGAATTTGAGTTTGAGGTTTGAGTTTAAAACATTCAAACAGCGACGGTCTTTTTTTATTTATTTATTTATTTATTTTTTAAAAAAAACCAATTCAACAATCAACTGAGTATTTTCGTTTCATTTCACATTTTAATTCAAAACCGAAACTTGTTAAGGTTGATTGATTTCAATTCGAGTCGATTGTAATTTGAGTAAAGAAGAAGAAGAAGAAACGGTTTAATTCGCGAGTTATATATTGTTTTTGCTTGGGATATAAAACATAAAAACTGAATTGGCAGAGTGGTGAGGAGAGTTAACGGGTTAGAAGGAGGTCACATGTTCGAATTCGGTCTATGGTAAATCTTTTTTAGTGAAGCATTCAAGGGGTATAATTTTTATTTATATATTTATTTTTTTATCATTATTATTATTATTATTATTATTATTATTATTATTATTATTATTATTATTATTATTATTATTATTATTATTATTATTATTATTATTATTATTATTATTATTATTATTATTGTTATCATTAATTATTGTTATTAATATGTTAACACAAGTACTATGATTATTATTATTATTATTATCATTTTGTTATTATGAAATATCATTAAAGTATTATTAATAGTGTTATTATAGTATTAATATTGATATAAGTATTATTATTATTAACATTATTATTATGATTATTATTATTGTTATTATAGATGCACTAAGATTAATAATATAACTTTTATTATTACTAATATTATCAACATTATCAAGTAATATTATTTAGTATTATTGTTATTATCACTAATATTAATATCGTTATCATTACTAGTATTATCAATTAAAAATTATTAGTATTAACATGACTAACAATATTATTATTAGTAGGGTTATTATTGTATTATTATGATCATCATCATTAATATGATTATGAACTGTTAAACAACATTCGTGTTACGAAATTAAAATAAAAGCGATATGATAAAAATTATGAAAAATGGTTATAATTAAATTAATACATGTACAATTATGAATACTATTATGAATTTAAGTTATAGAATCTGTAGTCATAAGTAAGAATTAGTATTATTATTATTTATAAAATCATTATTTTTTTTATAGTTATTATTATTAGTAATATATTATTATTATAATCAAAAACAACTTTTATTACTATTATTGATATTATTTTACCAAATAAACATTTTGTATATATAATATACTTTTATTAATATTACATATATGTATTTAATAATCATAATAACATTTTATATGTAAATATTCATATATAACAACTTAAGTATTTTAATATAATACTAACCAAATATATATTAATATAACTATATAGATATTAATTATTTTGAATATATACACAGATTAAATATATAATATATAAATTAAGATATAATAAATAAATTTGTTCGGTTACGATTATGTGTATTAATAAATATACAAATGATATAGGTTCGTGAATCCGAGGCCAACCCTGCATTGTTCAGTTGTTCAATATAGTCATATGTATTTTTACTACAAAATACATTAGGTGAGTTTCATTTGCTCCCTTTTTAAATGCCTTTGCAATATATATTTTTGGGACTGAGAATACATGCGCTGCTTTTATAAATGTTTTACGAAATAGACACAAGTAATCGAAACTACATTATATGGTTGAATGATCGAAGTCGAATATGCCCCTTTTGCTTGGTAGCCTAAGAATTAGTAAACCAGTCTACTAATTGACGCGAATCCTAAAGATAGATCTATTGGGCCTAACAAACCTCATCCGTTGTAGCGGATGCTTTAGTACTTCGATGTTGTTTTATCATGTTCGTTGGATGTCCCGGAATGATAGGGGATATTCTTATATGCATCTTGTTAATATCGGTTACCAGGTGTTCAATCCATATGAATGATTTTTATCTCTATATATGAGATGTATGTTTATGAGAAATGGAAATATGAAATCTTGTGGTCTATTAAAATTATGAAATAATTATTTATGATAAACTAAAGAACTCACCAACCTTTTGGGTGACACTTTAAAGCATGTTTATTCTCAGGTATGAAAGAAATCTTCCGCTGTGCATTTGCTCATTTTAAAGATATTACTTGGAGTCATTCATGGCATTTTTAAAAAAGACGTTGCATTCGAGTCATCGAGTTCAACAAGAATATTATTAAGTCAATTATAGTTGAATATATTATGAAATGGTATGCATTGTGACGACCCGGAAATTTTCGATCAAATTTAAACTTTATCTTTAAGTGATTCCGACACGATAATCAAAGTCTGTAATGTTGAGTCACAAAGTTTTGTTAACTATTTACATCAAACCATTTGACCTTTGAATGTTCTCGACGATTCACGAACAACTATTTGTAAATAGATATGTATATATTTAAATAAATATATATATAATTTGAAATATAATTTATGGTGAAATTGTTAGAAACATATTATGTATAAATAATAATTATTATTTAAAACATATCTATATATAAATAAATTATATTAAAAATAAATATTAAATGATTGTAATACTCGTTTGACGTTCCGATTGATATTAAGCAAGTTAAATTCAAACTTCACGGATTGTAATTGAATATTAAACTGTACGATTAATTATCTTTGAGTTAGCTGCTTTTCCATTATCCTACTCATATTCTTATCTTATATATAAAGATACATAGTACTTGATCAATCATCACCCTAAAACACTATTTTCATTTTAATTTCACTGCACTTATCTCCATCGTCTTATTTATATTATAATTATTTAATAAATTCTCTCGACAAAGTTAAAATCTGTTACAAATGGTAATACTGTGTTTGTACATGTGTGTTTGTTTAAGAATATGAGCTCCCCACTAACACTATTATATTATATACATATGCATATTATGCATAAACCCAGACATTCCAGAAAATCATCAAAACTTTCATTCTCTCTACTCTCCATACCAAAACCACCTCTTTTGTTATATACATAAACCTCCATCTCCCTTCTCAATACTTCATGCGATCAATAACCCAAAGACATGAACACTTTGGTTGTGTTATAGGAATAACATCACCCACCTTCAAACCTCACCACTCGGTTATTGTTACTGCATCACATGCTCGTTCAATAGGTTTGATCACTAAACCACAACCAATGAGCCGCCACCACCTAGCCTCACCCTAACCTATCATCACCAAGAACCAACAACCATTTTCACTATCCTCAAACCCATCACCATTAAATCTTTCTGTTATGAATCAATCATACCACCATCATGTTTTATTCTATTTTTGTCATAACTCACTACCGCTACACGATTGTTTTGAGCTCAGTTTATTACTGCTACTTTGATTCTGTCTTGTTTCAATTTTAAACTGTCACCTACTACGATTGCCATAAATACTTCCCTGATGTATGTTGCTTGAAAGGAAACATGTTAAGGATGTGTGTTGCTGTAACAGTTTGGCCAGAAGCAAAAAACCACGTCCTTCAATCACCTATATCTCGCTTCCTCTCTCTCTCTCTCTCTCTCTCTCTCTCTCACGTGTTGATTCGAGTTTGAACAACCAAAGGAAACTTACCACCACCATGGCTGTAAACCACCACTCACATAATCACCCTCACTAAATCACCATCATCAAATTGCTATTACATTTACTCCCATTTCCTGCTCGACTGATAAACTTACAACTGATTGTTATTATTTTTACTTCATCGAAACAGTCCCAATCCACCACCTGAGCCAACGAAAGATGTTACCCATTTCTGGTTTTTGTTTGAACAATACCAAGTGAACCCACAATGAACCTTGAGCCACCACGTTATTTTTTTTTCCTTTCGTTGCTGCTATATTTTGCTGTTTAAAAAGATCTAGAAAACCACTTGTTGCAGTTTCCTTTATGTTTGTAGACGCAAGTAAAATAAGAAAAGGGTGCATTTGGTTGCTTGATTCACGGACTTGCATAACAAAAGAAGAAAAGGAGTTGTACCACATATGGAGTAAGTTTTGTCTATTTGAATATTTTATACAACATACTATCAAATCTCCAATCAATTGTTTGGCATGTAGGACGTTTTTAAGCTAGTATAGCCGACACTAGATAAAGCAAACAATCCCACTTACCTTTTTCTATATGCTTTCCTTTTTCTGATCAAACCCCACCATCCATAATCCATTATATATATCCTCAAGTAATTCGGGACTGTTGAGTAAGTATTTCCCACCGCAATATATACATGGAACTTGGGCCGAGGGTTTTCATTGTGATGTTGGGCCGAGATTGGGTTCATGTAAACATGAATTGGGCCGAATGATGGTGATGTACCATACCATGCGATAACATAAATAATGATAATGGTGATGACGGTCTGTTAAGATAAAAGATGATGATGAGTGATATAAGGATGGTGAGAATGATGTAGTTGTTTAAAGTTTTAGGAAAAAAAATAGATTAAAGAAAAGAAAGCGTATTTTTTTTACAGATTTGTTGTTGGGCTGTTGATTTAATTAGAATTACAAAATGGATTACACACTGTTGGGCCGAAGTGTTCAATAATTTCGGTTGGGCCAATCTGTTTTGTAACTGGACCGTAATCTATGATTGCTTGATGGGCCGTAAATCTTTTTGTGTATTGGGCCGAAAGGATTAGGATACAAGGATATGTTATTAGACTGTAAATGATGATGAAGAATTGTGATAACAGTTAATATAATGAAACTACCGAATGATAGGTGATTTAATTCAAGATGCATAGATGACATGATACATGATAATGAGTGTAATGTTGGATATGATGTGATGAGGGTATGATGAAGAAAGACTTAAGTATTACGAGTTAACTGTAGTTAAAATGGGATATTAATCTGAAAAACAGAAATGGTTGAATGGCTGAAAGTATTATCGGGTTAGCGGGACGTCGCGGGTTCAAACTGCGACTTGGGCATTTTTCTTTTAAGGACTACTTCTTTAAGGTAGTTTACTTATTACTTATTATTATTATTATTATTATTATTATTATTATTATTATTATTATTATTATTATTATTATTATTATTATTATTATTATTATTATTATTATTATTATTATTATTATTATTATTATTATTATTATTATTATTATTATTATTATTATTATTATTATTAAGGTAACTAAAAATCATTATATCCAATATTAACATATAACTATTATTATTATTAATATTAAATGAAAGTATTAGTAGTATTATTAAAACTATTATCATTATAATTAGTATTATCATTATTATTATTATTATTATTATTATTATTATTATTATTATTATTATTATTATTATTATTATTATTATTATTATTATTATTATTATTATTATTATTATTATTATTAGTATTACTAGAATTATTATTATTATTATTAATAGTATTGTTTTTATAACAAATTATTGATTTTTGATATAATACCAATTACAAATAGATATATATGTACATATATTTTAATATAACTATATGTAAGAATGTTGATTATTTTACAAAATAACCATATATAAAATATAACTGAAGATACAAAACATACATAAAGTATATATAAAACTACAACACTTATTATACATAAAAAATTATATAGAAGAAATTATGTGTTTATATGTGTTAATATACATATAAATGATATAGGTTTGTGAATCTGAGGCCAACCCTGCGTTGTTCAATATCGTCATATGTATTTTTACTACAAAATACATTATGGTGAGTTTCATTACTCCCTTTTTAAATGCTTTTGCAATATATATTTTTGGGACTGAGAATACATGCGCTTTTATAAATGTTTTACGAAATAGACACAAGTAATCGAAACTACATTATATGGTTGAATGATCGAAGCCGAATATGCCCCTTTTGCTTGGTAACCTAAGAATTAGTAAACCAGTCTACTAATTGACACGAATCCTAAAGATAGATGTATTGGGCCTAACAAATCCCATCCGTTGTAGCGGATGCTTTAGTACTTCGATGTTGTTTTATCATGTCCGATAGATGTCCCGGAATGATAGGGGATATTCTTATATGCATCTTGTTAATGTGGGTTACCAGGTGTTCAATCCATATGAATGATTATTTTTGTCTCTATGTATGGGACATATATTTATGAGAAATGGAAATGAAAATCTTGTGGTCTATTAAAATGATGAAAATGATTATTTATGATAAATTAATGAACTCGCCAACCTTTTGGTTGACACTTGAAAGCATGTTTATTCTCAGGTATGAAAGAAATCTTCCGCTGTGCATTTGCTCATTTTAGAGATATTACTTGGAATCATTCATGACATATTTCAAAAGACGTTGCATTCGAGTCATTGAGTTCATCAAGATTATTATTAAGTCAATTATAGTTGGATATATTATGAAATGGTATGCATTCCGTCAACTTTCAATGTAAAGAATGTTTGTCTTTTTAAAACGAATGCAATGTTTGTAAAATGTATCATATAGAGGTCAAGTACCTGGCTATGTGTAGTGACCCGAACTTTTCCATGTTTATATATATTAATCGAGATTGATATTTACATGATTAAATGTTTCCAACATGTTAAACAATCAAACTTGTTAAGACTTGATTAATTGAAATATGTTTCATATAGACAATTGACCACCCAAGTTGACCGGTGATTCACGAACGTTAAAACTTGTAAAAACTATATGATGACATATATATGGATATATATAGAGTTAACATGATACTATGATAAGTAAACATATCATTAAGTATATTAACAATGAACTACATATGTAAAAACAAGACTACTAACTTAATGATTTTTAAACGAGACATATATGTAACGATTATCGTTGTAAAGACGTTTAATGTATATATATCATATTAATAGATATTCATACATGATAATATCATGATAATATAATAATTTAAAATCTCATTGATATTATAAACATTGGGTTAACAACATTTAACAAGATCGTTAACCTAAAGGTTTCAAAACAACACTTACATGTAACGACTAACGATGACTTAACGAATCAGTTAAAATGTATATACATGTAGTGTTTTAATATGTATTTATACACTTTTGGAAGACTTCAATACACTTATCAAAATACTTCTACTTAACAAAAATGCTTACAATTACATCCTCGTTCAGTTTCATCAACAATTCTACTCGTATGCACCCGTATTCGTACTCGTACAATACACAGCTTTTAGATGTATGTACTATTGGTATATACACTCCAATGATCAGCTCTTAGCAGCCCATGTGAGTCACCTAACACATGTGGGAACCATCATTTGGCAACTAGCATGAAATATCTCATAAAATTACAAAAATATGAGTAATCATTCATGACTTATTTACATGAAAACAAAATTACATATCCTTTATATCTAATCCATACACCAACGACCAAAAACACCTACAAACACTTTCATTCTTCAATTTTCTTCATCTAATTGATCTCTCTCAAGTTCTATCTTCAAGTTCTAAGTGTTCTTCATATATTCTACAAGTTCTAGTTACATAAAATCAAGAATACTTTCAAGTTTGCTAGCTCACTTCCAATCTTGTAAGGTGATCATCCAACCTCAAGAAATCTTTGTTTCTTACAGTAGGTTATCATTCTAATACAAGGTAATAATCATATTCAAACTTTGGTTCAATTTCTATAACTATAACAATCTTGTTTCAATTGATGATCTTACTTGAACTTGTTTTCGTGTCATGATTCTGCTTCAAGAACTTCGAGCCATCCAAGGATCCATTGAAGCTAGATCCATTTTTCTCTTTTCCAGTAGGTTTATCCAAGGAACTTAAGGTAGTAATGATGTTCATAACATCATTCGATTCATACATATAAAGCTATCTTATTCGAAGGTTTAAACTTGTAATCACTAGAACATAGTTTAGTTAATTCTAAACTTGTTCGCAAACAAAAGTTAATCCTTATAACTTGACTTTTAAAATCAACTAAACACATGTTCAATATCTATATGATATGCTAACTTAATGATTTAAAACCTGGAAACACGAAAAACACCGTAAAACCGGATTTACGCCGTCGTAGTAACACCGCGGGCTGTTTTGGGTTAGTTAATTAAAAACTATGATAAACTTTGATTTAAAAGTTGTTATTCTGAGAAAATGATTGTTATTATTAACATGAAACTATATCCAAAAATTATGGTTAAACTCAAAGTGGAAGTATGTTTTCTAAAATGGTCATCTAGACGTCGTTCTTTCGACTGAAATGACTACCTTTACAAAAACGACTTGTAACTTATTTTTCCGACTATAAACTTATACTTTTTATGTTTAGATTCATAAAATAGAGTTCAATATGAAACCATAGCAATTTGATTCACTCAAAACGGATTTAAAATGAAGAAGTTATGGGTAAAACAAGATTGGATAATTTTTCTCATTTTAGCTACGTGAAAATTGATAACAAATCTATTCCAACCATAACTTAATCAACTTGTATTGTATATTATGTAATCTTGAGATACCATAGACACGTATACAATGTTTCGACCTATCATGTCGACACATCTATATATATTTCGGAACAACCATAGACACTCTATATGTGAATGTTGGAGTTAGCTATACAAGGTTGAGGTTGATTCCAAAATATATATAGTTTGAGTTGTGATCAATACTGAGATACGTATACACTGGGTCGTGGATTGATTCAAGATAATATTTATCGATTTATTTCTGTACATCTAACTGTGGACAACTAGTTGTAGGTTACTAACGAGGACAGCTGACTTAATAAACTTAAAACATCAAAATATATTAAAAGTGTTGTAAATATATTTTGAACATACTTTGATATATATGTATATATTGTTATAGGTTCGTGAATCAACCAGTGGCCAAGTCTTACTTCCCGACGAAGTAAAAATCTGTGAAAGTGAGTTATAGTCCCACTTTTAAAATCTAATATTTTTGGGATGAGAATACATGCAGGTTTTATAAATGATTTACAAAATAGACACAAGTACGTGAAACTACATTCTATGGTTGAATTATCGAAATCGAATATGCCCCTTTTTATTAAGTCTGGTAATCTAAGAATTAGGGAACAGACACCCTAATTGACGCGAATCCTAAAGATAGATCTATCGGGCCCAACAAGCCCCATCCAAAGTACCAGATGCTTTAGTACTTCGAAATTTATATCATATCCGAAGGGTGTCCCGGAATGATGGGGATATTCTTATATATGCATCTTGTTAATGTCGGTTACCAGGTGTTCACCATATGAATGATTTTTATATCTATGTATGGGATGTATATTGAAATATGAAATCTTGTGGTCTATTATTATGATTTGATATATATAGGTTAAACCTATAACTCACCAACATTTTTGTTGACGTTTTAAGCATGTTTATTCTCAGGTGATTATTAATAGCTTCCGCTGTCGCATACTTAAATAAGGACGAGATTTGGAGTCCATGCTTGTATGATATTGTGTAAAAACTGCATTCAAGAAACTTATTTTGTTGTAACATATTTGTATTGTAAACCATTATGTAATGGTCGTGTGTAAATAGGATATGTTAGATTATCATTATTTGATAATCTACGTAAAGCTTTTTAAACCTTTATTGATGAAATAAAGGTTATGGTTTGTTTTAAAATGAATGCAGTCTTTGAAAAACGTCTCATATAGAGGTCAAAACCTCGCAACGAAATCAATTAATATGGAACGTTTTTAATCAATAAGAACGGGACATTTCAGTTGGTATCCGAGCGTTGGTTTTAGAGAACCAGAAAATTTGCATTAGTGTGTCTTATCGAGTTGTTAGGATGCATTAGTGAGTCTGGACTTCGACCGTGTTTTCTTTAAAAATGATTGCTTAACATTTTTGTTGGAAACTATATATTTTTAACATATGAATATTATGTGATATATTAATCTCTTAACGTGTTTGATATTATGTGATAGATGTCTACCTCTAGAACAAGTCCCATTGACTCACCTAATAATAATGAAGAGTCAAATGTAAATTGGAATGATTCGTGGACTGATTCACAAGTTCCCGAAGAGGAACCGGAAGAAGAGTCGGAACCGGAAGAAGAATCGGAACCGGAAGAAGAAATAGAACCGGTGGGGGAAATAATAAAACGGTTAAGTAAAAGAGAATCCTCAACCAACCGACCAAGGTTAATTATGGTCAATGGTGTTTCCGCCAAGGAAGCAAAATATTGGGAGGATTACCAATTCTCCGATGAATCGGATTCTGACGAGAATTCCGATGATGTTATAGAAATTACCCCAACTGAATTTAAAAAGGCAAAAGAAAATAATAAGGGAAAGGGCATAAAAATAGAGAAATCTAATTCCAACCCCGGTGAACTTTATATGTATCGTCAACCCCCGAAGTCCTTAAGTTGTAACAATGACCCGGGAACCTCTAAACCACCAGGTTTTTCTAAACCAATGTGGATAACGACGGCTCGTATTAGGGAAACATCATATATCCCTAGAAACATGGCAAAACGAACCAAAACCGAACAAGAAGAAACGAGCGAGTCGGAATAAGATAGTTATATTCGTGTGGTGTAATATATGTAATATAGTGTGCTTATGCTTTATGATATATGTAAAAATTGCTTGTATTAATAAGTATTTTTTTATGAATCTAACTCTTGTCTATTTTACAGTATAAAAACACAAAATGGATAGACAACCCAATATTTTAAGAGACCTACCCGGAGACATGATTGATGAAATCTTGTCTAGAGTCGGTCAGAATTCCTCGGCACAACTATTTAAGGCGAGATCAGTTTGTAAGACATTCGAAGAACGTTCCAAGAATGCCTTGGTTTATAAAAGGCTTTCGTTCGGAAGATGGGGAATATCACATTGGGAAATCCATAAGTTACGATGTGTTTACTTTGACGCATATATTGCGGGGAACCCAAATGCTATTTTACGCAACGGGTTAAGAAATTATTTTGACTCAGTATATCCGAATATAGGACTTCGTGATTTAGAAAAAGCGGCTAACATGCAACATAAAGAAGCATGTTATGCTTACGGGTTAGTAATGTTCGCTTCTCACCAAAGTGAGAACAAGAACATCGGGCTAGAACTATTAAACAAAACGTTCCCACAAGTGACGGAGTCGGTAATTGGGGTAAGAAATGAGGTTTTTAGGTTATTACGAGACT
This sequence comes from Rutidosis leptorrhynchoides, assembly GCF_046630445.1. Lineage (NCBI taxonomy): Eukaryota > Viridiplantae > Streptophyta > Magnoliopsida > Asterales > Asteraceae > Rutidosis > Rutidosis leptorrhynchoides. The sequence goes on from NC_092337.1 coordinate 183,086,599, forward strand.
GTTGGTCATTACGTAACCCTCGTCCCTTTGATGACGTTACAACACGTTGTCTTATCAACGGCCATAACGGTTATGTTCCACAAGACCAAGGATGGGAAGTAGTCCTAGTAAAACCAGAATGCATGACTTGTTTCTGGACGTATGAATTACGTGTCTTTATTGCCTTTGCTGAACGACTTGTGTACTAGCTAGAATTATCTTCACAACTATCTTGTATCAAATTTATTGTGTGCTATATTTCATGCTTTATGTAAAATAAACAGTATTGTAAGTTTGTAAAATATTGTATAAAAGTTTGAACGCGAAATATTATTACAATCAGTTTTTCATATAGAATTGTAGTAGTTGAATTGTATATTAGCTACTAAGTATGAACTTAACGGGTAGGTACTACCCGAATTTAAACTTATAAAATGCTAATATGAAGAAAAAGCTTTTATAAATGAGTTCATATTATGCTACGAAATACTATTAACTACTCTTAATATTCTGTATGATTAACTTGTTCCATTTGACTATTTTGAAGGAAATGGCACCGACTACTCGACACACCGTGAATATGAATGAAGAGGAATTCCGTACTTTTCTAGCTTCAAACATAGCCGCAGTACAGGCTGTGCTACATACCAACAATAACCTTGGATCTAGCAGTACAGGAAATCGTGTAAGATGCACCTACAAAGAATTCACTGCCTGCAAACCTTTGGAATTTGATGGAACCGAAGGACCGATCGGATTGAAACGGTGGACCGAGAAGGTCGAATCGGTGTTTGCCATAAGTAAGTGTACTGAAGAGGACAAAGTGAAGTACGCTACGCATACCTTCACAGGTTCTGCGTTAACATGGTGGAATACCTATCTAGAGCAAGTGGGACAAGATGATGCGTACGCACTACCGTGGTCAGCATTCAAGCACTTGATGAACGAGAAGTACCGTCCCAGAACCGAGGTCAATAAGCTCAAGACAGAACTTAGAGGGTTACGAACCCAAGGATTTGATATTACCACGTATGAAAGACGATTCACAGAATTGTGCCTATTGTGTCCGGGAGCATTCGAAGATGAGGAAGAGAAGATCGACGCGTTTGTGAAAAGATTACCGGAAAGAATCCAAGAAGATATAAGTTCACACGAGCCCGCCTCCATACAACAGGCATGTAGAATGGCTCACAAACTAGTGAACCAGATTGAAGAAAGAATTAAAGAACAGACTGCTGAAGAGGCCAATGTGAAGCAAGTCAAAAGAAAGTGGGAGGAAAACGGTGATAAGAATCACCAATACAACAACAACAACAATTACAACAATAATCGCAAAAATTATCCCAATAATCGCAACATCAATCGGAACTACAACAAACGGCCCAACAACAACAACAACAACAACAACAGCAACTACAACAATCATCCCAACAACAATAATAACCGCAACAACAACAACAATCAGAAGCAGCTATGCCAAAGGTGTGAAAAGTATCACTCGGGGTTCTGCACCAAATTTTGCAACAAGTGTAAAAGAAATGGTCATAGCGCGGCGAAGTGTGAGGTCTACGGACTAGGGGTTAATAGAACGAAAGGAACAAATGGTGTCGGAACGAGTAATGGCGGAGCAAGTAGTGTTAGAGCAAGTTATGCCAATGTAGTTTGTTATAAATGTGGAAAACCGGGCCACATTATTAGAAATTGCCCGAACCAGGAGAACACGAATGGACAAGGCTGCGGAAGAGTTTTCAATATTAATGTGGCAGAGGCACAGGAAGACCCGGAGCTTGTTACGGGTACGTTTCTTATTGACAATAAATCTGCTTACGTTTTATTTGATTCGGGTGCGGATAGAAGCTATATGAGTAGAGATTTTTGTGATAAATTAAGTTGTCCATTGATGCCTTTGGATAGTAAATTTTTACTCGAATTAGCAAATGGTAAATTAATTTCAGCAGATAATATATGTCGGAATCGAGAAATTAAACTGGTTAGCAAAACAGTTAAGATTGATTTTATACCAGTAGAGTTAGGGAGTTTTGATGTGATAATCGGTATGGACTGGTTGAAAGAAGTGAAAGCAGAGATCGTTTGTTACAAAAATGCAATTCGCATTATACGAGAAAAAGGAAAACCCTTAATGGTGTACGGAGAAAAGGGCAACACGAAGCTACATCTTATTAGTAATTTGAAGGCACAAAAACTAATAAGAAAAGGTTGCTATGCTGTTCTAGCACACGTCGAGAAAGTACAAACTGAAGAAAAGAGCATCAATGATGTTCCCGTCGCAAAAGAATTTCCCGATGTATTTCCGAAAGAATTACCGGGATTACCCCCACATCGATCCGTTGAATTTCAAATAGATCTTGTACCAGGAGCTGCACCAATAGCTCATGCTCCTTACAGACTCGCACCCAGCGAGATGAAAGAACTGCAAAGCCAATTACAAGAACTTTTAGAGCGTGGTTTCATTCGACCAAGCACATCACCGTGGGGAGCTCCTGTTTTGTTTGTCAAGAAGAAAGATGGTACATTCAGGTTGTGTATCGACTACCGAGAGTTGAAAAAACTTACCATCAAGAACCGCTACCCACTACCGAGAATCGACGACTTATTTGATCAACTACAAGGCTCGTCTGTTTATTCAAAGATTGACTTACGTTCCGGGTATCATCAAATGCGGGTGAAAGAAGATGATATTCCAAAGACTGCTTTCAGGACACGTTACGGTCATTACGAGTTTATGGTCATGCCGTTTGGTTTAACTAATGCACCAACTGTGTTCATGGACCTTATGAACCGAGTGTGTGGACCATACCTTGACAAGTTTGTCATTATTTTCATTGATGACATACTTATTTACTCAAAGAATGACCAAGAACACGGTGAACATTTGAGAAAGGTGTTAGAAGTATTGAGGAAGGAAGAATTGTACGCTAAGTTTTCAAAGTGTGCATTTTGGTTGGAAGAAGTTCAATTCCTCTGTCACATAGTGAACAAAGAAGGTATTAAGGTGGATCCGGCAAAGATAGAAACTGTTGAAAAGTGGGAAACCCCGAAAACTCCGAAACACATACGCCAGTTTTTAGGACTAGCTGGTTACTAGAGAAGGTTCATCCAAGACTTTTCCAGAATAGCAAAACCCTTGACTGCATTAACGCATAAAGGGAAGAAATTTGAATGGAATGATGAACAAGAGAAAGCGTTTCAGTTATTGAAGAAAAAGCTAACTACGGCACCTATATTGTCATTGCCTGAAGGGAATGATGATTTTGTGATTTATTGTGACGCATCAAAGCAAGGTCTCGGTTGTGTATTAATGCAACGAACGAAGGTGATTGCTTATGCCTCTAGACAATTGAAGATTCACGAGCAAAATTATACGACGCATGATTTGGAATTAGGCGCGGTTGTTTTTGCATTAAAGACTTGGAGGCACTACTTATATGGGGTCAAAAGTATTATATATACCGACCACAAAAGTCTTCAACACATATTTAATCAGAAACAACTGAATATGAGGCAGCGTAGGTGGATTGAATTATTGAATGATTACGACTTTGAGATTCGTTACCACCCGGGGAAGGCAAATGTGGTAGCCGATGCCTTGAGCAGGAAGGACAGAGAACCCATTCGAGTAAAATCTATGAATATAATGATTCATAATAACCTTACTACTCAAATAAAGGAGGCGCAACAAGGAGTTTTAAAAGAGGGAAATTTAAAGGATGAAATACCCAAAGGATCGGAGAAGCATCTTAATATTCGGGAAGACGAAACCCGGTATAGGGCTGAAAGGATTTGGGTACCAAAATTTGGAGATATGAGAGAAATGGTACTTAGAGAAGCTCATAAAACCAGATACTCAATACATCCTGGAACGGGGAAGATGTACAAGGATCTCAAGAAACATTTTTGGTGGCCGGGTATGAAAGCCGATGTTGCTAAATACGTAGGAGAATGTTTGACGTGTTCTAAGGTCAAAGCTGAGCATCAGAAACCATCAGGTCTACTTCAACAACCCGAAATCCCGGAATGGAAATGGGAAAACATTACCATGGATTTCATCACTAAATTGCCAAGGACTGCAAGTGGTTTTGATACTATTTGGGTAATAGTTGATCGTCTCACCAAATCAGCACACTTCCTGCCAATAAGAGAAGATGACAAGATGGAGAAGTTAGCACGACTTTATTTGAAGGAAGTCGTCTCCAGACATGGAATACTAATCTCTATTATCTCTGATAGGGATGGCAGATTTATTTCAAGATTCTGGCAGACATTACAGCAAGCATTAGGAACTCGTCTAGACATGAGTACTGCCTATCATCCACAAACTGATGGACAGAGCGAAAGGACGATACAAACGCTTGAAGACATGCTACGAGCATGTGTTATTGATTTCGGAAACAGTTGGGATCGACATCTACCGTTAGTAGAATTTTCCTACAACAACAGCTACCATTCAAGCATTGAGATGGCGCCGTTTGAAGCACTTTATGGTAGAAAGTGCAGGTCTCCGATTTGTTGGAGTGAAGTGGGGGATAGACAGATTACGGGTCCGGAGATTATACAAGAAACTACCGAGAAGATCATCCAAATTCAACAACGGTTGAAAACCGCCCAAAGTCGACAAAAGAGCTACGCTGACATTAAAAGAAAAGATATAGAATTTGAAATTGGAGAGATGGTCATGCTTAAAGTTGCACCTTGGAAAGGCGTTGTTCGATTTGGTAAATGAGGGAAATTAAATCCAAGGTATATTGGACCATTCAAGATTATTGATCGTGTCGGACCAGTAGCTTACCGACTTGAGTTACCTCAATAACTCGCGGCTGTACATAACACTTTCCACGTCTCGAATTTGAAGAAATGTTTTGCTTAAGAAGATCTCACTATTCCGTTAGATGAAATCCAAATCAACGAAAAACTTCAATTCATCGAAGAACCCGTCGAAATAATGGATCGTGAGGTTAAAAGACTTAAGCAAAACAAGATACCAATTGTTAAGGTTCGATGGAATGCTCGTAGAGGACCCAAGTTCACCTGGGAACGAGAAGATCAGATGAAGAAGAAATACCCGCATCTATTTCCAGAAGATTCGTCAACCCCTTCAACAGCTTAAAATTTCGGGACGAAATTTATTTAACGGGTAGGTACTGTAGTGACCCGAACTTTTCCATGTTTATATATATTAATCGAGATTGATATTTACATGATTAAATGTTTCCAACATGTTAAACAATCAAACTTGTTAAGACTTGATTAATTGAAATATGTTTCATATAGACAATTGACCACCCAAGTTGACCGGTGATTCACGAACGTTAAAACTTGTAAAAACTATATGATGACATATATATGGATATATATATAGTTAACATGATACTATGATAAGTAAACATATCATTAAGTATATTAACAATGAACTACATATGTAAAAACAAGACTACTAACTTAATGATTTTTAAACGAGACATATATGTAACGATTATCGTTGTAAAGACGTTTAATGTATATATATCATATTAAGAGATATTCATACATGATAATATCATGATAATATAATAATTTAAAATCTCATTGATATTATAAACATTGGGTTATCAACATTTAACAAGATCGTTAACCTAAAGGTTTCAAAACAACACTTACATGTAACGACTAACGATGACTTAACGAATCAGTTAAAATGTATATACATGTAGTGTTTTAATATGTATTTATACACTTTTGGAAGACTTCAATACACTTATCAAAATACTTCTACTTAACAAAAATGCTTACAATTACATCCTCGTTCAGTTTCATCAACAATTCTACTCGTATGCACCCGTATTCGTACTCGTACAATACACAGCTTTTAGATGTATGTACTATTGGTATATACACTCCAATGATCAGCTCTTAGCAGCCCATGTGAGTCACCTAACACATGTGGGAACCATCATTTGGCAACTAGCATGAAATATCTCATAAAATTACAAAAATATGAGTAATCATTCATGACTTATTTACATGAAAACAAAATTACATATCCTTTATATCTAATCCATACACCAACGACCAAAAACACCTACAAACACTTTCATTCTTCAATTTTCTTCATCTAATTGATCTCTCTCAAGTTCTATCTTCAAGTTCTAAGTGTTCTTCATATATTCTACAAGTTCTAGTTACATAAAATCTAGAATACTTTCAAGTTTGCTAGCTCACTTCCAATCTTGTAAGGTGATCATCCAACCTCAATAAATCTTTGTTTCTTACAGTAGGTTATCATTCTAATACAAGGTAATAATCATATTCAAACTTTGGTTCAATTTCTATAACTATAACAATCTTATTTCAATTGATGATCTTACTTGAACTTGTTTTCGTGTCATGATTCTGCTTCAAGAACTTCGAGCCATCCAAGGATCCATTGAAGCTAGATCCATTTTTCTCTTTTCCAGTAGGTTTATCCAAGGAACTTAAGGTAGTAATGATGTTCATAACATCATTCGATTCATACATATAAAGCTATCTTATTCGAAGGTTTAAACTTGTAATCACTAGAACATAGTTTAGTTAATTCTAAACTTGTTCGCAAACAAAAGTTAATCCTTCTATGAACATGAAACTATATCCAAAAATTATGGTTAAACTCAAAGTGGAAATATGTTTTCTAAAATGGTCATCTAGACGTCGTTCTTTCGACTGAAATGACTACCTTTACAAAAACGACTTGTAACTTATTTTTCCGACAATAAACCTATACTTTTTCTGTTTAGATTCATAAAATAGAGTTCAATAGAAACCATAGCAATTTGATTCACTCAAAACGGATTTAAAATGAAGAAGTTATGGGTAAAACAAGATTGGATAATTTTTCTCATTTTAGCTACGTGAAAATTGATAACAAATCTATTCCAACCATAACTTAATCAACTTGTATTGTATATTATGTAATCTTGAGATACCATAGACACGTATACAATGTTTCGACCTATCATGTCGACACATCTATATATATTTCGGAACAACCATAGACACTCTATATGTGAATGTTGGAGTTAGCTATGCAGGGTTGAGGTTGATTCCAAAATATATATAGTTTGAGTTGTGATCAATACTGAGATACGTATACACTGGGTCGTGGATTGATTCAAGATAATATTTATCGATTTATTTCTGTACATCTAACTGTGGACAACTAGTTGTAGGTTACTAACGAGGACAGCTGACTTAATAAACTTAAAACATCAAAATATATTAAAAGTATTGTAAATATATTTTGAACATACTTTGATATATATGTATATATTGTTATAGGTTCGTGAATCAACCAGTGGCCAAGTCTTACTTCCCGACGAAGTAAAAATCTGTGAAAGTGAGTTATAGTCCCACTTTTAAAATCTAATATTTTTGGGATGAGAATACATGCAGGTTTTATAAATGATTTACAAAATAGACACAAGTACGTGAAACTACATTCTATGGTTGAATTATCGAAATCGAATATGCCCCTTTTTATTAAGTCTGGTAATCTAAGAATTAGGGAACAGACACCCTAATTGACGCGAATTCTAAAGATAGATCTATCGGGCCCAACAAGCCCCATCCAAAGTACCGGATGCTTTAGTACTTCGAAATTTATATCATATCCGAAGGGTGTCCCGGAATGATGGGGATATTCTTATATATGCATCTTGTTAATGTCGGTTACCAGGTGTTCACCATATGAATGATTTTTATCTCTATGTATGGGATGTATATTGAAATATGAAATCTTGTGGTCTATTATTATGATTTGATATATATAGGTTAAACCTATAACTCACCAACATTTTTGTTGACGTTTTAAGCATGTTTATTCTCAGGTGATTATTAAGAGCTTCCGCTGTCGCATACTTAAATAAGGACGAGATTTGGAGTCCATGCTTGTATGATATTGTGTAAAAACTGCATTCAAGAAACTTATTTTGTTGTAACATATTTGTATTGTAAACCATTATGTAATGGTCGTGTGTAAATAGGATATTTTAGATTATCATTATTTGATAATCTACGTAAAGCTTTTTAAACCTTTATTGATGAAATAAAGGTTATGGTTTGTTTTAAAATGAATGCAGTCTTTGAAAAACGTCTCATATAGAGGTCAAAACCTCGCAACGAAATCAATTAATATGGAACGTTTTTAATCAATAAGAACGGGACATTTCACTATGTAACCAAATGTAATATATTCGTCCAGATGGATTAGGACGGATCATTAGATGCATGCCGTTAACTTTCAAAGAAATGAAAGTTTGTCTTTTAAAAACGAATACAATGTTTGTAAAATGTATCATATAGAGGTCAAGTACCTCGCAATGGAATCATATGTTACTGTATTCGTCCTTATGGATTAGGACGGGTCGTCTCAGCATAAGTATGTAAACAATTATGCTTGAATTCAAAGGTGCTATCACTAGCGTATGCATGTATGCTTGACCCCAAGCAAGTAATCAAAGTATGCAGAAGCCATTATCAAGTAGCCAAGTATGAACCTGAGAAACATATAGAAAACTGTCAAGGAAAAACGTTGGTGAAATCATAGGTGTATTTGTAAAGTATGTTTTTGAACCACAAGATTTAGTATAGTTGATTATCCAAATCGTTTACATTCCAAAGATGTTATTTGTATGTCGAGCACCTAATTATCAAGGCTTTACTGAATGGTACCTCTGAATCATAGTGTTAGAACCTACACTATACACGATAAAATTACATTTCATCCGCTAATGGTAGCGAACCGTCCGAATGAGGGTTCGTCAAACCCGTATGGCCACACAACAAAATTTCGCGCTTACACCCTGCAAGTGTAACTAATGATAATTGAATTGAGGCTTTTTATTCTAACTCGCGCGTGGAATGTTTGTTTTCATACTTGTGTTCAAAGTATAAAAGTATGAACCGTATATGTTTCTCATCCCATGATTTAAAGTATAAAAGTTGTTGAAAAGATGGGACTATGATCTCACCTCAAGTGCACGAGTTTAAATGTACTTCACAAAGTAAACGTGTTTAGCCTTGACCTAAACAAGTAAGTGTATCAATTAACCGGTTACGACACAAGGTCGGGCGAAATGTGTTCAATTAGTCCTATGGCTCGTTACGACTCGAATATATATAGCATGTGAATCACGTTGTCAAGTTTCATGCAAGAATCAAGTATAAAAGCATGTTAGAAAGATTGCATAAGTGTTTGGTTAAGTTTGACTAAAAGTCAAACTTTGGTCAAAGTCAAAGTCAACGAAAAAGTCAACACGTTCGGGTCGGGTCTCGAACAATTTTTCTAAGCTTACAAGTCATATATGAGCATGTTAGCCAAGTTTCATGTCAATCAGAGGTGCATAGCATAGTTGGAATTAAATGAAAAACGGAATTTTTGGGCAGTCTGCAGCTGATGCGCCGCATCCCTAGCTGATGCGCCGCATCAGTACCTGGTTAGGTGGATTTTGCTGAAAAAAGACAAGTCTCGAACCAAACTTCAAACGAATGTAACTTATGAACCGTAAACATTCAAAACACGTATCTTATATCGTTGGAAAGGTATTTTGAGGAGATACAACTAAACACATTTCATCAATCAAATCCATCATTAACAACAATGAAAACCTCGTCGATTGATCGTTAAATGTTTAAAATCAAAGTTTCAAGTTCTTAAAATGCATTTCACGATTCGGGAATCCAATTTACACATGTGATATACCGTTTCGAAGGTAATTAAACATATAATACAACTAAACACTTACTAACAACATTTCATAGCATTCAATGCATCAAAAGTTCTTTTCAAAGTTTATCAAACCCTAACCAAAATCATGAATTCAATCATTTTGTAAATGAAGCTTTTATAAATCAACCTACACATCAAAATGAAGCTAATGATGCTAGTAACACATTTAATATATGAACTTTAACATTTAAACAACATCTAATCAACCAAAATCAAAGATTAAGCACACCCATTTCAAGTTCATGCTAGTTTATGCAAAACAACAAGATCGAGCAAATAAATCACGTATTCATGCTAGACTCGATCCATAGACACTAACTAACACCATTTCAAGTCTAATAAATGAATTTGAGAAATCTAGAGTTTTTAGAAATATTACCCCAAGTAGTGAAATTGGTACCAAATCAAAGAGGATGATGCAAGGATCACAAATATGTAATTTGTTTTGATGTTAGCTTCTTGATTTGGATTTAGATGATGAATTAAAGATTTGGGTGAAATGGGTGTTCTTGCAACTAGAGAGAAAAGAGAGAAAGAGAGAAAGATGGGTGAATGGAATGAGTGGTGGTGGTGGTGGGTTGACTAGTTGACCTAGTCAACTAGTTTGCCCACTTGGCAAGTTTAGTCCCTCAAGTTTAAAAGCGAGTGCGTAAATTAACCGAATAAAATATTTTTAATACGCTAGGTAATGAGAGATATTACAATTAAATAACGGAAAAGTATTAAAACTCTAGTCAACAGAAGATACGAGTTTAGATAACGAAGGTATTATCTAAAAAAAAGACGGCGTTAAAATAAATTAACGGAAAAATGCGGGATGTTACATTACCCACACCTTAAAAGAAATTTCGTCCCTAAATTTAGTTGGAAGTAGTAGTCGTCGTTTCTTCCTCGAAATCTTGCGTTGCCAAATCTACGAATGAGTGAAGGTACTTCCTTGGGCATTTCAACGAACTTCGAAAGAGATATATATATATATATATATATATATATATATATATATATATATATATATATATATATATATATATATATATATATATATATATATATATATATATATATATATGTTTTAGAGTTTTGTTTCACGATTCATAGTTTCTACCAGTTCTCCTAGGAGGTGGAGTGTATCGTCGATAGTAAGCTCATCGAAGAGGATAACAAGTTCTTGTTTCGCAAGACGCTTCTTTAAGTTTGATACATGGAATGTAGGATGAACAGAATTTGATCGAATTGGGAGTTCGAAACGGTAGCAACAGGTCCAATACGCTCCAAGATTTTCAAAGGATCCGAATATTGCGGATTTAGCTTTCTACGTTTTCCAAAACGGGTTAAACCTTTCCAAGGTGCGATTTTTAATATTACGCGGTCACCCACTAGGAATTCGAGAAGCTTACGTCTAACATTGGCATAGCGGCAATTATGGGCCGTCTTGAGCCTTTCTTGGGTTTGAACGATCTTAACGGTTATTTCATGAATGAGTTCGGGTCCGGTGGTTTGATTGTCGCTTACTTCGGCCCAACAATTAAGAGAACGACAATTGCGGCCATATAAAGTTTCGAAAATGTGTGGCGTTAATACTCGAATGATAACTATCGTAGTAAGAGGAAATCAATTAAAGGCAACAATACAAGTTCGTGAAATGTTTTCCAAGGTTTGAATCATATGTTTTCTTGGCCCGTCGTTTTGTGGAGGATGCGCGGTACTCATGTTTAAACGTGTTTGCAAGGCTTCTTGTAAGGCACTCCGAAATCTAGAAGTGAAACGAGCATCTCGATCCGAAACAAATGACAAAGGCACACCGTGTCGAGATAGCATTCCTATAATGTATAGTTGTACAAGTTTTTCCCATCTTGTCCGTTTCTGAAAAATGTTTGTTGGGAGAAGTTTCTTATCGGTTTCTGAAAATGTTCGTTAGGACTATTCACCCTCGTGGCGAATACTAGTATAACATGAAGAGTCTCTCTCTCCATTGAGAATTTAGATAAAGGTTTTCCTTACACAGAAGTACGAGTTTAATGCGAGGGAAGTTTCCACCTCGATGTGAGCATATCAAGCATTTCGTAGTTCGTTGATAAAAGTGTGCGAAGACGAGATAGTGTACACGAGTAACATATGTTTTAAAGTTGAAAGAATTGGTCATTCATTCAAGAGCATAAATAGGATGTTGAAATATCAAGATGTGTCCCTGGTATGGTTGTTATCAATATTCTCGAAGTTTTCGGATGGCAACAAGGAAAAATAAAGTCATGTACATGGCACATAATGGTGATTAGGTTGATCGAGTCCAATCACCATCACGAGTCATTAGAACTTTGGTATGACTTACCATAATATAACCATGTTGATCGAGTGTCGTTATATTACGCTAACTCATACCTCCATTCCCACATCACTCCATAGAATCAAGTTCGTGTGATCGTGAAGTTTTAAAATGAACAAAGTGTAACGACGTCTTTAATGTGACTCGTATTGAATCGAAAGAATTTGTGCAACTCTGAAGAAGCATTCCTTGAGAAAAGTGTATAAATGATTGTTCACGTCAATGTGGTTCAATTCAAACAATAATGTCCTTGGGTATGACAAGAGTAACGAATCGTGATAACGAGTAGTACGCAACCGTAGTGATAAATAGTGATGACGATACTCACCTAGATTAGTGGTGGTAGTAACAAAAAGTGGTAGATAGTAAGGAACACCGGTGTAATATCGGTAGTGGTTAATGATTGCCATAGTGGTGGAAACTTTACAACACTTGTGGATAGTAAGCCCGGACGGTGATGAATAACAATCCGGGAGACAGAGTTCCTGAACTAGTGTGACTAAGGAAGTCATCATCATTCTTACGCGTATGAATCATGAATTTACGTGTGTTACCAGAAAGTGGTAGAGTACGATTTCATATGATGAAAGTTTGGTACCATTAAGAAGTTCGCGTAAGAATGATTCAAGTATAAATGCACAAGTAGTCAAGTAAGTGCTATCTATAGCAAATGCAAGTTAGAATGCAATGGTTAACTATCCGGTTGTAGTCTAGATTCACTAATGCGCCCTAACGACTCTGTCAGACACACTAATGCACATCCTAATTCCCTACAACCAACGCTTTGATACCATCTGTAACGACCCGACCAAAATCATCATTGACGGTGCCATTAACTTAGGACCCATTTCGTGGTCATAGTCCCTAAATGAGACGCGTTTAACCAAAATTAAGTCGCATTCATTTGAAACGTGCATGACTTGCAAAGTTTTATGCTACCAAACGGTTCGATAAAGAGTTTAAGTTTACAAAAGTTAATAAGCAAAATGAAATAACTTGCGACATAATATAAGTTGAAAATCACGAATGCTATCCATAGCATAAGTATGTAAACAATTATGCTTGAATCCAAAGGTGCTATCACTAGCGTATGCACGTATGCTTGACCCCAAGCAAGTAATCAAAGTATGCGGATGTAAAGATCCGTCCTAATCCATAAGAACGAATACAATAACATATGATGAAATGTCCCGTTCTTATTGATTAAAAACGTTCCATATTAATTGATTTCGTTGCGAGGTTTTGACCTCTATATGAGACGTTTTTCAAAGACTGCATTCATTTTTAAAACAAACCATAACCTTTATTTCATAAATAAAGGTTTAAAAAGCTCTACGTAGATTATCAAATAATGATAATCTAAAATATCCTGTTTACACACGACCATTACATGATGGTTTACAATACAAATATGTTACATCGAAATCAGTTTCTTGAATGCAGTTTTTACACAATATCATACAAACATGGACTCCAAATCTTGTCCTTATTTTAGTATGCAACAGCGGAAGCTCTTAGTGTTCACCTGAGAATAAACATGCTTTAAACGTCAACAAAAATGTTGGTGAGTTATAGGTTTAACCTATATATATCAAATCGTAACAATAGACCACAAGATTTCATACTTCAATACACATCCCATACATAGAGATAAAAATCATTCATATGGTGAACACCTGGTAACCGACATTAACAAGATGCATATATAAGAATATCCCCATCATTCCAGGACACCCTTCGGATATGATATAAATTTCGAAGTACTAAAGCATCCGGTACTTTGGATGGGGTTTATTAGGCCCAATAGATCTATGTTTAGGATTCGCGTCAATTAGGGTGTCTGTTCCCTAATTCTTAGATTACCAGACTTAATAAAAAGGGGCATATTCGATTTCGATAATTCAACCATAGAATGTAGTTTCACGTACTTGTGTCTATTTTCTAAATCATTTATAAAACCTGCATATATTCTCATCCCAAAAATATTAGATTTTAAAAGTGGGACTATAACTCACTTTCACAGATTTTTACTTCGTCGGGAAGTAAGACTTGGCCACTGGTTGATTCACGAACCTATAACAATATATACATATATATCAAAGTATTTTCAAAATATATTTACAACACTTTTAATATATTTTGATGTTTTAAGTTTATTAAGTCAGCTGTCCTCGTTAGTAACCTACAACTAGTTGTCCACAGTTAGATGTACAGAAATAAATCGATAAATATTATCTTGAATCAATCCACGACCCAGTGTATATGTATCTCAGTATTGATCACAACTCAAACTATATATATTTTGGAATCAACCTCAACCCTGTATAGCTAACTTCAACATTCACATATAGAGTGTCTATGGTTGTTCCGAAATATATATAGATGTGTCGACATGATAGGTTGAAACATTGTATATGTGTCTATGGTATCTCAAGATTACATAATATACAATACAAGTTGATTAAGTTATGGTTGGAATAGATTTGTTACCAATTTTTACGTAGCTAAAATGAGAAAAATTATCCAATCTTGTTTTACCCATAACTTCTTCATTTTAAATCAGTTTTGAGTGAACCAAATTGCTATGGTTTCATACTGAACTCTATTTTAGGAATATAAACGTTATAGTTGGAAAAATAAGTTACAAGTCATTTTTGTAAAGGTAGTCATTTCAGTCGAAAGAACGATGTCTAGATGACCATTTTAGAAAACATACTTCCACTTTGAGTTTAACCATAAATTTTGGATATAGTTTCATGTTCATAATAAAAATCATTTTCTCAGAATAACAACTTTTAAATCAAAGTTTATCATAGTTTTTAATTAACTAACCCAAAACAGCCCGCGGTGTTACTACGACGACGTAAATCCGGTTTTACGGTGTTTTTCGTGTTTCCAGGTTTTAAATCTTTAAGTTAGCATATCATATAGATATAGAACATGCGTTTAGTTGATTTTAAAAGTCAAGTTAGAAGGATTAACTTTTATTTGCGAACAAGTTTAGAATTAACTAAACTATGTTCTAGTGATTACAAGTTTAAACCTTCGAATAAGATAGCTTTATATGTATGAATCGAATGATGTTATGAACATCATTACTACCTTAAGTTCCTTGGATAAACCTACTGGAAAAGAAAAAAATGGATCTAGCTTCAACGGATCCTTGGATGGCTCGAAGTTCTTGAAGCAGAATCATGACACGAAAACAAGTTCAAGTAAGATCATCACTTGAAATAAGATTGTTATAGTTATAGAAATTGAACCAAAGTTTGAATATGATTATTACCTTGTATTAGAATGATAACCTACTGTAAGAAACAAAGATTTCTTGAGGTTGGATGATCACCTTACAAGATTGGAAGTGAGCTAGCAAACTTGAAAGTATTCTTAATTTTATGTAACTAGAACTTGTAGAATTTATGAAGAACACTTAGAACTTGAAGATAGAACTTGAGAGAGATCAATTAGATGAAGAAAATTGAAGAATGAAAGTGTTTGTAGGTGTTTTTGGTCGTTGGTGTATGGATTAGATATAAAGGATATGTAATTTTGTTTTCATGTAAATAAGTCATGAATGATTACTCATATTTTTGTAATTTTATGAGATATTTCATGCTAGTTGCCAAATGATGGTTCCCACATGTGTTAGGTGACTCACATGGGCTGCTAAGAGCTGATCATTAGAGTGTATATACTAATTGTACATACATCTAAAAGCTGTGTATTGTACGAGTACGAATACAGGTGCATACGAGTAGAATTGTTGATGAAACTGAGCGAGGATGTAATTGTAAGCATTTTTGTTAAGTAGAAGTATTTTGATAAGTGTATTGAAGTGTTTCAAAAGTGTATAAATACATATTAAAACACTACATGTATATACATTTTAACTGAGTCGTTAAGTCATCGTTAGTCGTTACATGTAAATGTTGTTTTGAAACCTTTAGGTTAACAATCTTGTTGAATGTTGTTAACCCATTGTTTATTATAACAAATGAGATGTTAAATTGTTATATTATCATGATATTATGATATATAAAATATCTTAGTATGATGTATATACAGTTAAATGTCGTTACAACGATAATCGTTACATATATGTCTCGTTTAGAAATCATTAAGTTAGTTGTCTTATTTTTACATATGTATTTCATTGTTAATACACTTAATAATATATTTACTTATCATTTAACATAATTAACCAAGTGTATCAATATCTTAATACGATTCATATGTACCTAGTAAGATGTTGTTATAATGATAATCGTTATATATATCGTTTTCGAGTTTCTTAAATTAATAGTCTCATTTTTATGTATATAACTCATTGTTAAAATACCTAATGAGATACATACTTATAATAAAATCATGTTAACTATATATATAACCATATATATGTCATCGTATAGTTTTTACAAGTTTTAACGTTCGTGAATCACCGGTCAACTTGGGTGGTCAATTGTCTATATGAAACCTATTTCAATTAATCAAGTCTTAACAAGTTTGATTGCTTAACATGTTGGAAACACTTAATCATGTAAATAACCATTTCATTTAATATATATATAAACATGGAAAAGTTCGGGTCACTACAGTACCTACCCGTTAAATAAATTTCGTCCCGAATTTTTAAGCAGTTGGAGGTGTTGACGAATCTTCTGGAAATAGATGCGGGTATTTCTTTTTCATCTGATCTTCATGCTCCCAGGTGAACTCGGGTCCTCTACGAGCATTCCATTGAACCTTAACAATTGGTATCTTGTTTTGCTTAAGTCTTTTAACCTCACGATCCATTATTTCGACGGGTTCTTCGATGAATTGGAGTTTTTCGTTGATTTGGATTTCATCTAACGGAATAGTGAGATCTTCTTTAGCAAAACATTTCTTCAAATTTGAGACGTGGAAAGTGTTATGTACAGCCGTGAGTTGTTGAGGTAACTCAAGTCGGTAAGCTACTGGTCCGACACGATCAATAATCTTGAATGGTCCAATATACCTTGGATTTAATTTCCCTCGTTTACCAAATTGAACAACGCCTTTCCAAGGTGCAACTTTAAGCATGACCATCTCTCCAATTTCAAATTCTATATCTTTTCTTTTAATGTCAGCGTAGCTCTTTTGTCGACTTTGGGCGGTTTTCAACCGTTGTTGAATTTGGATGATCTTCTCGGTAGTTTCTTGTATAATCTCCGGAACCGTAATCTGTCTATCCCCCACTTCACTCCAACAAATCGGAGACCAGCACTTTCTACCATAAAGTGCTTCAAACGGCGCCATCTCAATGCTTGAATGGTAGCTGTTGTTGTAGGAAAATTCTACTAACGGCAGATGTCGATCCCAACTGTTTCCGAAATCAATAACACATGCTCGTAGCATGTCTTCAAGCGTTTGTATCGTCCTTTCGCTCTGCCCATCAGTTTGTGGATGATAGGCAGTACTCATTTCTAGACGAGTTCCTAATGCTTGCTGTAATGTCTGCCAGAATCTTGAAATAAATCTGCTATCCCTATCAGAGATAATAGAGATTGGTATTCCATGTCTGGAGACGACTTCCTTCAAATACAGTCATGCTAACTTCTCTATCTTATCATCTTCTCTTATTGGCAGGAAGTGTGCTGATTTGGTGAGACGATCAACTATTACCCAAATAGTATCAAAACCACTTGCAGTCCTTGGCAATTTAGTGATGAAATCCATGGTAATGTTTTCCCATTTCCATTCTGGGATTTCGGGTTGTTGAAGTAGACCTGATGGGTTCTGATGCTCAGCTTTGACCTTAGAACACGTCAAACATTCTCCTACGTATTTAGCAACATTGGCTTTCATACCCGGCCACCAAAAATGTTTCTTGAGATCCTTGTACATCTTCCCCGTTCCAGGATGTATTAAGTATCTGGTTTTATGAGCTTTTCTAAGTACCATTTCTCTCATATCTCCAAATTTTGGTACCCAAATCCTTTCAGCCCTATACCGGGTTCCGTCTTCCCGAATATTAAGATGCTGCTCCGATCCTTTGGGTATTTCATCCTTTAAATTTCCCTCTTTTAAAACTCCATGTTGCGCCTCCTTTATTTGAGTAGTAAGGTTATTATGAATCATTATATTCATAGATTTTACTCGAATGGGTTCTCTGTCCTTCCTGCTCAAGGCGTCGGCTACCACATTTGCCTTTCCCGGGTGGTAACGAATCTCAAAGTTGTAATCAATTAACAATTCAATCCACCTACGCTGCCTCATATTCAGTTATTTCTGATTAAATATGTGTTGAAGACTTTTGTGGTCGGTATATATAATACTTTTGACCCCATATAAGTAGTGCCTCCAAGTCTTTAATGCAAAAACAACCGCGCCTAATTCCAAATCATGCATCGTATAATTTTGTTCATGAATCTTCAATTGTCTAGACGCATAAGCAATCACCTTCATTCGTTGCATTAATACACAACCGAGACCTTGCTTTGATGCGTCACAATAAATCACAAAATCATCATTCCCTTCAGGTAATGACAATATAGGTACCGTAGTTAGCTTTTTCTACAATAACTGGAACGCTTTCTCTTGTTCATCCTTGCATTCAAATTTCTTCCCTTTATGCGTTAATGCAGTCAAGGGTTTTGCTATTCTGGAAAAGTCTTGGATGAACCTTCTGTAGTAACCAGCTAGTCCAAAAAACTGGCGTATGTGTTTTGGAGTTTTCGGGGTTTCCCACTTTTCAACAGTTTCTATCTTTGCCGGATCCACCTTAATACCTTCTTTGTTCACTATGTGACTGAGGAATTGAACTTCTTCCAACCAAAATGCACACTTTGAAAATTTAGCGTACAATTCTTCCTTCCTCAATACTTCTAACACCTTTCTCAAATGTTCACCGTGTTCTTGGTCATTCTTTGAGTAAATAAGTATGTCATCAATGAAAACAATGACAAACTTGTCAAGGTATGGTCCACACACTCGGTTCATAAGGTCCATGAACACAGCTGGTGCATTAGTTAAACCAAACGGCATGACCATAAACTCGTAATGACCGTAACGTGTTCTGAAAGCAGTCTTTGGAATATCATCTTTATTCACCCGCATTTGATGATACCTGGAACGTAAGTCAATCTTCGAATAAACAGACGAGCCTTGTAGTTGATCAAATAAGTCATCAATTCTCGGTAGTGGGTAGCGGTTCTTGATGGTAAGTTTGTTCAACTCTCGGTAGTCGATACACAACCTGAATGTACCATCTTTCTTCTTGACAAAAAAAACAGGAGCTCCCCACGGTGATGTGCTTGGTCGAATGAAACCACGCTCTAAAAGTTCTTGTAATTGGCTTTGCAGTTCTTTCATCTCGCTGGGTGCGAGTCTGTAAGGAGCACGAGCTATTGGTGCAGCTCCTGGTACAAGATCTATTTGAAATTCAACGGATCGATGTGGGGGTAATCCCGGTAATTCTTTCAGAAATACATCGGGAAATTCTTTTGCGACAGGAACATCATTGATGCTCTTTTCTTCAGTTTGTACTTTCTCGACGTGTGCTAGAACAGCATAGCAACCTTTTCTTATTAGTTTTTGTGCCTTCAAGTTACTAATAAGATTTAACTTTGCATTGCTCTTTTCTCCGTACACCATTAAGGGTTTTCCTTTTTCTCGTATAATGCGAATTGCATTTTTGTAACAAACGATCTCTGCTTTCACTTCTCTCAACCAGTCCATACCGATTATCACATCAAAACTCCCTAACTCTACTGATATCAAGTCAATCTTAAATGTTTCGCTAACCAGTTTAATTTCTCGATTCTGACATATATTATCTGCTGAAATTAATTTACCATTTGCTAATTCGAGTAAAAATTTACTATCCAAAGGCGTCAATGGGCAACTTAATTTAGCACAAAAATCTCTACTCATATAGCTTCTATCCGCACCCGAATCAAATAAAACGTAAGCAGATTTATTGTCAATAAGAAACGTACCCGTAACAAGCTCCAGGTCTTCCTGTGCCTCTACCGCATTAATATTGAAAACTCTTCCACGGCCTTGTCCATTCGTATTCTCCTGGTTCGGGAAATTTCTAATAATGTGGCCCGGTTTTCCACATTTATAACAAACTACATTGGCATAACTTGCTTCGACACTACTTGCTCCGCCATTACTCGTTCCGACACCATTTGTTCCTTTCGTTCTGTTAACCCCTGGTCCGTAGACCTCACACTTCACCGCGCTATGACCATTTCTTTTACACTTGTTGCAAAATTTGGTGCAGAACTCCGAGTGATACTTTTCACACCTTTGGCATAGCTGCTTCTTATTGTTGTTGTTGTTGCGGTTATTATTGTTGTTGGGATGATTGTTGTAGTTGCTGTTGTTGTTGTTGTTGTTGTTGTTGTTGTTGTTGTTGTTGTTGTTGTTGTTGGGCCGTTTGTTGTAGTTGCGATTGATGTTGCGATTGTTGGGCCGTTTGTTGTAGTTGCGATTGATGTTGCGATTGTTGGGATAAGTGTTGCGATTATTGTTGTAATTGCTGTTGTTGTTGTATTGGTGATTCTTATCACCATTTTCCTCCCACTTTTTTTTGACTTGCTTCACATTGGCCTCTTCAGCAGTCTGTTCTTTAATTCTTTCTTCAATCTGGTTCACTAGTTTGTGAGCCATTCTACATGCCTGTTGTATGGAGGCGGGCTCGTGTGAACTTATATCTTCTTGGATTCTTTCCGGTAATCCTTACACAAACGCGTGGATCTTCTCTTCCTCATCTTCGAATGCTCCCGGACACAATAGGCACAATTCTGTGAATCGTCTTTCGTACGTGGTAATATCAAATCCTTGGGTTCGTAACCCTCTAAGTTCTGTCTTGAGCTTATTGACCTCGGTTCTGGGACGGTACTTCTCGTTCATCAAGTGCTTGAATGCTGACCACGGTAGTACGTACGCATCGTCTTGTCCCACTTGCTCTAGATAGGTATTCCACCAAGTTAACGCAGAACCTGTGAAGGTATGCGTAGCGTACTTCACTTTGTCCTCTTCAGTACACTTACTTATGGCAAACACCGATTCGACCTTCTCGGTCCACCGTTTCAATCCGATCGGTCCTTCGGTTCCATCAAATTCCAAAGGTTTGCAGGCAGTGAATTCTTTGTTGGTGCATCCTACACGATTTCCTGTACTGCTAGATCCAAGGTTATTGTTGGTATGTAGCGCAACCTGTACTGCGGCTATGTTTGAAGCTAGAAAAGTACGGAATTCCTCTTCATTCATATTCACGGTGTGTCGAGTAGTCGGTGCCATTTCCTTCAAAATAGTCAAATGGAACAAGTTAATCATACAGAATATTAAGAGTAGTTAATAGTATTCCGTAGCATAATATGAACTCATTTATAAAAGCTTTTTCTTCATATTAGCGTTTTATAAGTTTAAATTCGGGTAGTACCTACCCATTAAGTTCATACTTAGTAGCTAATATACAATTCAACTACTACAATTCTATATGAAAACTGATTATAATAATATTTCGCATTCAAACTTTTATACAATATTTTACAAATTTACAATACCGCTTATTTTACATAAAGCATGAAATATAGCACACAATAACTTTGATACAAGATAGTTGTGAAGATAATTCTAGTTAGTACACAAGTCGTTCAGCAAATGCAATAAAGACACTTAATTCATACTTCCAGAAACAAGTCATGCATTCTGGTTTTACTAGGACTACTTCCCATCCTTGGTCTTGTGGAACATAACCGTTATGGCCATTGATAAGACAGCGTGTTGTAACGTCGTAAAAGGGACGAGGGTTACGTAATGTCCAACAGTCCCGTAACAATCTAAAAACCTCATTTCTTACCCCAATTACCGACTCCGTCACTTGTGGGAACGTTTTGTTTAATAGTTGTAGCCCGATGTTCTTGTTCTCACTTTGGTGAGAAGCGAACATTAATAACCCGTAAGCATAACATGCTTCTTTATGTTGCATGTTAGCCGCTTTTTCTAAATCACGAAGTCCTATATTTGGATATATTGAGTCAAAATAATTTCTTAACCCGTTGCGTAAAATAGCATTTGGGTTCCCCGCAATATATGCGTCAAAGTAAACACATCGTAACTTATGGATTTCCCAATGTGATATCGCCCATCTTTCGAACGAAAGCCTTTTATAAACTAAGGCATTCTTGGAACGTTCTCCGAATATCTTACAAACTGATCTTGCCTTAAATAGTTGTGCCGAGGAATTCTGACCGACTCTAGACAAGATTTCATCAATCATGTCTCCGGGTAGGTCTCTTAAAATATTGGGTTGTCTATTCATTTTGTGTTTTTAAACTGTAAAATAGACAAGAGTTAGATTCATAAAAAAAATACTTATTAATACAAGCAATTTTTACATATATCATAAAGCATAAGCACACTATATTACATATATTACACCACACGAATACAACTATCTTATTCTGACTCGCTCGTTTCTTCTTCTTCGGTTTTGGTTCGTTTTGCCAAGTTTCTAAAGATATATGATGTTCCCCTAATACTAGCTGTCGTTTTCCACAACGGTTTAGAAAAACATGGTGGTTTAGAGGTTCCCGGGTCATTGTTACAACTTAAGGACTTCGGGGGTTGACGATACATATAAAGTTCATCGAGGTTGGAATTAGATTTCTCTATTTTTATGCCCTTTCCCTTATTGTTTTCTTTTGCCTTTTTAAATTCAGTTGGGGTAATTTCTATAATATCATCGGAATTCTCGTCGGAATCCAATTCATCGGAGAATTGGTAATCCTCCCAATATTTTGCTTCCTTGGCGGAAACACCATTGACCATAATTAACCTTGGTCGGTTGGTTGAGGATTTTCTTTTACTTAACCGTTTTATTATTTCCCCCACCGGTTCTATTTCCTCCTCCGGTTCCTCCTCTTCCGGTTCTGATTCTTCTTTCGGTTCCAACTCTTCTTCCGGTTCCTCTTCGGGAACTTGTGAATCAGTCCACGAATCATTCCAATTTACATTTGACTCTTCATTATTATTAGGTGAGTCAATGGGACTTGTTCTAGAGGTAGACATCTATCACATAATATCAAACGCGTTAAGAGATTAATATATCACATAATATTCACATGTTAAAAATATATAGTTTCCAACAAAATTTGTTAAGCAATCATTTTTCAAGTAAACACGATCGAAGTCCAGACTCACTAATGCATCCTAACAAACTCGATAAGACACACTAATGCAAAATTCTGGTTCTCTAAGACCAACTCTCAGATACCAACTGAAATGTCCCATTCTTATTGATTAAAAACGTTCCATATTAATTGATTTCGTTGCGAGGTTTTGACCTCTATATGAGACATTTTTCAAAGACTGCATTCATTTTTAAAACAAACCATAACCTTTATTTCATAAATAAAGGTTTAAAAAGCTCTACGTAGATTATCAAATAATGATAATCTAAAATATCTTGTTTACACATGACCATTACATAATGGTTTACAATACAAATATGTTACATCGAAATCAGTTTCTTGAATGCAGTTTTTACACAATATCATACAAACATGGACTCCAAATCTTGTCCTTATTTTAGTATGAAACAGCGGAAGCTCTTAGTATTCACCTGAGAATAAACATGCTTTAAACGTCAACAAAAATGTTGGTGAGTTATAGGTTTAACCTATATATATCAAATTGTAACAATAGACCACAAGATTTCATACTTCAATGTACATCCCATACATAGAGATAAAAATCATTCATATGGTGAACACCTGGTAACCGACATTAACAAGATGCATATATAAGAATATCCCCATCATTCCAGGACACCCTTCGGATATGATATAAATTTCGAAGTACTAAAGCATCCGGTACTTTGGATGGGGTTTGTTAGGCCCAATAGATCTATCTTTAGGATTCGCCTCAATTAGGGTGTCTCTTCCCTAATTCTTAGATTACCAGACTTAATAAAAAGGGGCATATTCGATTTCGATAATTCAACCATAGAATGTAGTTTCACGTACTTGTTTCTATTTTGTAAATCATTTATAAAACCTGCATGTATTCTCATCTCAAAAATATTAGATTTTAAAAGTGGGACTATAACTCACTTTCACAGATTTTTACTTCGTCGGGAAGTAAGACTTGGCCACTGGTTGATTCATGAACCTATAACAATATATACATATATATCAAAGTATGTTCAAAATATATTTACAACACTTTTAATATATTTTAATGTTTTTAGTTTATTAAGTCAGCTGTCCTCGTTAGTAACCTACAACTAGTTGTCCACAGTTAGATGTACAGAAATAAATCGATAAATATTATCTTGAATCAATCCACGACCCAGTGTATACGTATCTCAGTATTGATCACAACTCAAACTATATATATTTTGGAATCAACCTCAACCCTGTATAGCTAACTCCAACATTCACATATAGAGTGTCTATGGTTGTTCCGAAATATATATAGATGTGTCGACATGATAGGTCAAAACATTGTATACGTGTCTATGGTATCTCAATATTACATAATATACAATACAAGTTGATTAAGTTATGGTTGGAATAGATTTTTTACCAATTTTCACGTAGCTAAAATGAGAAAAATTATCCAATCTTGTTTTACCCATAACTTCTTCATTTTAAATCCGTTTTGAGTGAACCAAATTGCTATGGTTTCATATTGAACTATATTTTATGAATATAAACAGAAAAAGTATAGGTTTATAGTCAGAAAAATAAGTTACAAGTCGTTTTTGTAAAGGTAGTCATTTCAGTCGAAAGAACGACGTCTAGATGACCATTTTAGAAAACATACTTCCACTTTGAGTTTAACCATAATTTTTGAATATAGTTTCATGTTCATAATAAAAATCATTTTCTCAGAATAAAACCTTTTAAATCAAAGTTTATCATAGTTTTTAATTAACTAACCCAAAACAGCCCGCGGTGTTACTACGACGGCGTAAATCCGGTTTTACGGTGTTTTTCGTGTTTCCAGGTTTTAAATCATTAAGTTAGCATATCATATAGATATAGAACATGTGTTTAGTTGATTTTAAAAGTCAAGTTAGAAGGATTAACTTTTATTTGCGAACAAGTTTAGAATTAACTAAACTATGTTCTAGTGATTACAAGTTTAAACCTTCGAATAAGATAGCTTTATATGTATGAATCGAATGATGTTATGAACATCATTACTACCTTAAGTTCCTTGGATAAACCTACTGGAAAAGAGAAAAATGGATCTAGCTTCAACGGATCCTTGGATGGCTCGAAGTTCTTGAAGCAGAATCATGACACGAAAACAAGTTTAAGTAAGATCATCACTTGAAATAAGATTGTTATAGTTATAGAAATTGAACCAAAGTTTGAATATGATTATTACCTTGTATTAGAATGATAACCTACTGTAAGAAACAAAGATTTCTTGAGGTTGGATGATCACCTTACAAGATTGGAAGTGAGCTAGCAAACTTGAAAGTATTCTTAATTTTATGTAACTAGAACTTGTAGAATTTATGAAGAACACTTAGAACTTGAAGATAGAACTTGAGAGAGATCAATTAGATGAAGAAAATTAAAGAATGAAAGTGTTTGTAGGTGTTTTTGGTCGTTGGTGTATGGATTAGATATAAAGGATATGTAATTTTGTTTTCATGTAAATAAGTCATGAATGATTACTCATATTTTTGTAATTTTATGAGATATTTCATGCTAGTTACAAAATGATGGTTCCCACATGTGTTAGGTGACTCACATGGGCTGTTAAGAGCTGATCATTAGAGTGTATATACTAATAGTACATACATCTAAAAGCTGTGTATTGTACGAGTACGAATACGGGTGCATACGAGTAGAATTGTTGATGAAACTGAACGAGGATGTAATTGTAAGCATTTTTGTTAAGTAGAAGTATTTTGATAAGTGTATTGAAGTCTTTCAAAAGTGTATAAATACATATTAAAACACTACATGTATATACATTTTAACTGAGTCGTTAAGTCATCGTTAGTCGTTACATGTAAATGTTGTTTTGAAACCTTTAGGTTAACGATCTTGTTGAATGTTGTTAACCCATTGTTTATTATAACAAATGAGATGTTAAATTGTTATATTATCATGATATTATGATATATAATATATCTTAGTATGATGTATATACAGTTAAATGTCGTTACAACGATAATCGTTACATATATGTCTCGTTTCGAAATCATTAAGTTAGTAGTCTTATTTTTACATATGTATTTCATTGTTAATGCACTTAATAATATATTTACTTATCATTTAAAATAATTAACCAAGTGTATCAATATCTTAATATGATTCATATGTACCTAGTAAGACGTTGTTATAATGATAATCGTTATATATATCGTTTTCGAGTTTCTTAAATTAATAGTCTCATTTTTATGTATATAACTCATTGTTAAAATACCTAATGAGATACATACTTATAATAAAATCATGTTAACTATATATATAACCATTTAATGTCATCGTATAGTTTTTACAAGTTTTAACGTTCGTGAATCACCGGTCAACTTGGGTGGTCAATTGTCTATATGAAACCTATTTCAATTAATCAAGTCTTAACAAGTTTGATTGTTTAACATGTTGAAAACACTTAATCATGTAAATAACCATTTCATTTAATATATATATAAACATGGAAAAGTTCGGGTCACTACATATGATTACATCGCGAGGTAATTGACCTCTATATGATACATTTTACAAACATTGCATTCGTTTTAAAAGACAAACTTTTATTACATCAAAAGTTGACAGGCATGCATACCATTTCGTAATATCCATTTATAAATGATCTAATCTGTCATTTACTTAATCATAATCTTTACTGAACTCAACTACTTGAATGCAACGCCTTTTGAAATATGCCATGAATGATTCCAAATAATATCTTTAAAATTAGCTAATGTACAACGGAAGATTTCTTTAATACCTGAGAATAAACATGCTTTAAAGTGTCAACCAAAAGGTTGGTGAGTTCATTAGTTTATCATAATCATTCATTTCCATCATTTTAATAGACCACAAGAATTTCATTTCCATTTCTCATAAATATACGTCCAATCCATAGAGACAAAAATCATTCATATGGATTGAACACCTGGTAACCGACATTAACAAGATGCATATAAGAATATCCCCTATCATTTCGGGAAATTCTTCGGACATGATAAAAACGAATTTGAAGTACTAAAACATCCGGTACTTTAGATGGGGTTCGTTAGGCCCAATAGATCTATCTTTAGGATTCGCGTCAATTAGTAGATCGGTTTACTAATTCTTAGGCTACCAAGCAAAAGGGGCATATTCGGCTTCGATCATTCAACCATATAATGTAGTTTCGATTACTTGTGTCTATTTCGTAAAAACATTTATAAAAATTTCGCATGTATTCTCAGCCCAAAAATATAAAGGGTAAAAAGGTAAATGAAACTCACCATACTGTATTTTGTAGTAAAAATGCATATAACATCATTGAACGGGTGCAAGGTTGGCCTCGGATTCACGAACCTAAATTATGTATATATATTTATATGTTGGTCAATATCTGTTTAACAATTTAGGTTAAACTGTAGTGTATCACAATCCTAATGCTCGAGACTAATATGCAAAAGTCAACAAAAGTCAATTTAATTCAAAATAATTTCCAAAATTTATACATGATTATTATATAGTTTAAATATCGTCGTTTTATATTTTTTTAAATATTTTTAAAAGGTTTATTAGAGTGAATAATATAATTCATTTATTAATAAATAAAATTTTATATAAAAATATACTTTTATATATCTTAAGCAATAAAATTTATAAAGTTCATTTAATATCATAAAAATATTATGTTAGGTTTTATTAAGGTAATTATATTATTTGTATTACATATTTATTTGATAAAATAACATTGATAATAATAATAAGTACAAGTTGTATTATTTTGTAATAATAATAATTATTATTCTATAAATAAAAATATCAATACTTATACTTACTAAAAATGATATTATGATAAAATGATAATTCTAATTATGATACTTTAATATTTACGATACTTTTTAATATTAGCTTTAAAATAATAATTTTATTTAAAAAGAAAATAATAATGATATTTTGTAATAACAATAACATTTCATTTAAAATGATAATTTTCGTTAAAATGATAGTTTTAATACTAACGATACTTTTAATAATAGTAATGATAAAAATAATAAGAACAATAATTTTATCTAAATCCATATCTTACAATATTTTAATTTCATCATGATACCCATACTCATTATTTCCTAATCGATTTGTTTAATAGCTTTTAATCATTTTTATATCACGTTCATTTTAATGATAATAATAGTAATCATAATAATTAAGTGTTACTAATATTAGTTTTAATTATAATAATACTAATAATAATAAATATTATGATAATATTAATACTAATAACTATTTTAATGATAATAATAATAATAATAATAATAATAATACTAATTATAACTTTAACAATAATAACGATAGTAATAATAATAAAATAACAATATTTAATGATAATACTTTTTATGGATAATGATAATAATAATAATCATAATAATAATAATAATAATAATAATAAAAATAATAATAATAGTAGTAATAATAATAATAATAATAATAATAATAATAATAATAATAATAATAATAATAATAATAATAATAATAATAATAATAATAATAATTAGATAAAAACTAGAACGACGATAATAATAATCATTTTTAATAATAATACAAAAATTCAATTGACTATAACTTCTAATCTGTTCATCGAAACCATTCGATATCTAAATGAAAAGTTCTTAATTTTTCACTAGCTTTCCAACGATTATACCTTATCTCAACCGCATATGTAACTAATTCAAGATTTAACATATCCTATCTAATGGCAATATCAAAAATACAAGCATGCATAATCCTATATACTCGAGCACTAGTCAGGGATACACTATTAGTATGTAAAAATTAGATTATGAGTACTCACGTATCAATATTGAGATTCAATATTGCAGGAAAGGTACGTAGACGCAACAGAGACGATAAACACTAGATTGACCTTACGAGCATACCCATGAACCATACCCATCACCTCCATAGCTATAACCCATAATTTTCTTAGCCCTATCCTACTCGAAAAACCCGTCTTGAAATAATTCGCTCATGACCTCATCGTAGTATTTTATGTTCAATACTACTAATATCGCTCCTAATAATACTAATACTAATAATAATAAGATTAATATTAATAATATTAATAATATTAATAATAATAATAATAATAATAATAGTAATAATAATAATAATAATAATAATAATAATAATAATAATAATAATAATAATAATAATAATAATAATAATATTAATAGTAATATATTTATAATACAGAGGAGATAAAGATGTGTGTGTAACCCGTTTCCTAATCGAGCTTTTATGGATTGTTTTAGCAATTCATCCCCATGCAATCGCATGAGGAATGGGTGTGTTGCCCATGCGATTGCATGAGCACTTTTGACAGCTCATGTACACTTCCATTTTTCTGCCGACAATCCATTTCTCATTTGTGTAATATAATTAATATTATTTAATATATAATATATATAATATATTTAATCTCTAGAATTAATTAAATATTATATTATATTCTCGTGCATAGTTAAAATGTAATTTTTGTTCAAATGACTCGTACGTTGTCACTCGACTCATATACCACTTTCGGTTTTTTTATCGCACTTTCGTACGTTTAGAAAACTAGTCTTTTACGTTACGCGATGTATACCCTTATTAATAATTTGACTTACTCATCAATAAATTATTTTGTGATAAATGTAACTTGTAAAATTGAGTGTTGTGGTCATTTGCTTCTATAAATCAGTGACTCTTTGTTTGTCAAAATATATTATTTTAAATCAAGACGTTTTATGACTAAGTTAAAATATATATTTTCATTTCAAAATATAAGTTTAAACTCTTTACTTAATATATAGTTTTTTTCAAACTAAAGATATTCAAAATTTATGTATTTAGGAATTGTTTAAATATCAAGAATTACTATTTCGTAACATTTGTATTTTTATAGTTTAAAATTGATATACTTTATTTATATAAAACGTTTACAAAGACATTTTAATATTTCAATTACTTTATATTCCAAATCATTTTATCACAAAGGTTATAATAGTAGAAGTTGTTATGTCATAAGACGTTCTTAAAATGTCTATTATATCGAAATGACGTTTTCGTTTATGAAAGTAAAAATCATATATAAACCATATCAGGTTTCAAGGTTTTAACTTCCAGTTTAATCATGACTCGTAGGATTAAGTCTAAAGGAAAATCAAACGTAAGGAATCATCTTAATGTAAAATGTCGATCTATTTAACTTGTCAATATCTATTCTCTAATTTACCTATAATCCCTAATTTCACTTTCACAATACCTAATATGAAGGTTAATTAATTTATCTTATCAAAAGTCACGAGGCAATTATTGTAAGGCATGTATTGGAATTTAACAGAAATTTCCATCAATCTGACTTGCTCTCACTACTTGACACTTTGTTCTTATTTGTAAAATCACTTTACCATTTTCCGAATATAGTTAAAAAGGAAAGGTTCCCTAAATCAAAGTGGACCTCCTAATAGGGACTCGTAGCCATAATTTAATGTATCTGATAATTCAATCATTTGATATTATCTTTTAATTCCGTGATAATTATTTTAAATATATTTTAAAACAACTACGTTCATGTAAAGTATTATATGTCTAATACTTGTTAACATTTTCAAGTTATAATATATACATATATACATACGTTCATATCCGTTCCTAAAATGGTTCGTGAATCTTTGGAATTTGGTCGAGGTTAAATGAATTTATGAAGATAGTTTAAAATTCTTGAGATTCAACTTAACAAATTTTGCTTATCATGCCGGAATAATGTAAAGATTAAAGTTTAAATTTGGTCGGAAATTTTCGGGTCGTCACAGTACCTTCCCATTAAAGAAATTTTGTCCCGAAATTTGATCGTGGTCGTCATGTGTAACGACCCTACTTTTCCGTTATCTTTTACCGTTAATTATTTAACGAACGTTAATTGTTATTCGTGCCGCGTCATTTATATGATATATATTTTTATTTTAGTAGTAATATATTAATTATTATATGCTATGTGAATATTTGTATTCATATTTTGAATTATACGTTTCTACGTGTCGCGGATTTCTATCCGGCGAATCTTTTCTGTTTTCAAACCAACGGTCGAGTTTTTGGGATATTTAAATTCTAATTATTTTAAAAATGATATTTTAAGGTCATATGATTATATAGAGTATTTATATTTATTTTTCGTCGCGTATTTGTTATCTCTCCGAATATTTAATCGCGTAGCCGTGTTTTCGCGTTTCGGGTTTCGTTCGGGCATTCGGGCCACTAGGAACTTATCATAATGCAAATTGACCTACAAATGGGGCCCACCCCATACCCATCGGCCAAAAATGGGAGGGGGTATAGCCTCCTTGTTTTTCATTTTTGAGATTTCACTTTCATTTTACATTTTATCACATAACCTAGCCTTTATAATTTTTCTCCCATCTCCTCCCTTTCTCCCTTTGTGGGCTGTCGCCAATACCACCCCCAACATCATCATCTTCATCAATTTTTATTGCTTGGATCAAGTATTATATAGCATCAACGCGTTCCTCATTCCGTTCTCTACGCGATTATACTTGTTGATTATTGATTAGGGTATAAATCCTAATCCTAGAACTTTTTATTTTTCTTTATTTTTCTATATTTTGATTATATTTTAATAGTATGATGATTACTTGTTGTTGTGATGGTGTTTGTATGCATAGAATTACTCATAAACACATGTTTTCGGTTTGATAAAATTGGGACAGCAGCTATTTTGTGTATTTCTGATATTGTGACTGTTATAAAAGTTAAAATAAAGTATCTAAATGAGTTCTTCTCATCAATACATTAATTTTAGACTCAGAATTCATGTCGTTTCGATTCCCGGAACCCTAGATATGATCAAAGTGGTATTTTGTTAAGATTGAAATGTGATTTTGGTATGAACCAGGTTTGGTCCAATTTTGTGACCATATTTGGTGACTTTAGGGTGTTTTAGTGTGTTAGGATCAATGATGGGACGAACTTTCATGTTCGGGTCATCTAAATCCGAGCCACGAATCACCCGTTATGGCTAAAACACGATTTTGATTGAATTAAAATTTCAAGTGGTGTCATGGCTGATCACCATGACTGGTGGCCTGTTCTTGGTGTGCTCTTGAGTGTACCAAAGTGTCGGGTGGTTTGATTAGGCAGAGATATATGTAAGGCTCGCCGAAAACTGACACCCGGGGCTCAAGATACGACCCGATGAACTTTTGATTTAAAACTTATGATTAATTATTAAACTTATGATATAAATAATGAATTTCATTATCATTTAATTACTTATGATATAAAAAGTAATTATTATAATTTAAGACTTATGATATATATTTATTATATCATTTAATTATTAGTTATGATTTAATTAAACATTTTAATTAAACTTATGATTAACAATACTTTTATTATTAATGGAAAATACTTATGATAAGCATTAAACTTATATTATGAGATTATTATAATAAGACTTATAATAATAAGGATTAATTAATTATTTAACTATTATAAGGCTTAGTTATTATTTAATTATTATTTAATTATTAAATACTTATGATTTAATAATTATAATTAGAAACTTATGATATGATTAATAATTCATTATTAATTAATAATACTTATGATATGATTTAAAATTTATTATTTATTAATAATACTCATATTATGACTAATATTTAATTAATTAATTAAATACTTATGTTATATTAATTATATCATTTAAACTTATATTAACTTTAATAATTCATTTTAATTTAATTAAACTTATGTTATGACATAATTAGACATATTTAAATTTAACAAACATTATAACTTACATTATTATTACAACTTACACTTTTAAAATTAACGTTGACTAGATTTGACCAAGGTTGACTTTTGAGTTGACTTTCTGTTGACTTTGACTTTCAGTTGACTTTTGTTGACTTTCTAATTAAGGAAACTTTCCTAACTTATAAACTTTCCTAAAATAGCAACTTTCTAAATTTGAAAACTTTCCAAAAATAGAAACTTTCCAAAAATGGAAACCTGCTAAAAATAGAAAATTTCTAAAAATAGAAAGTGTGTGTCCGTAAGCTGTTCCGATCAAACCGATGCATATTGAGTATTGTTCTATGTCTACTTGCAACATGTACAATAGCTATCATACTAAGACTTGACCTAAGTTAGCTATTTATATCGACCTGCTTTATTTATAGGTCGGCGTTGTGATCATTCCTGATCACTGTACTCATTTGTTGTTCACTTAATTGTGTTGGTTACTTCGTTACTATTAAGGTGAGTTACAGTCCCATTTTTCTATTTTAAATCTTTTGGGATGAGAATACATGAAATTTATTTTATATTTTTGGACACATGTGGAAGTTGGTTTAAATTATTCATTGTGAGTTGAACAAAAATATTCCCTAGTCTGGTAACTGTAATCACTGGTTTCTACTGGTGAACGCGAATCCTATGGATATATCTATCGAGTTTGACAACCCCATTTCGAGCTAGTCGCGCTAGCAATTTATAATCGGAATGTTTATTACTTCATATTTTGTTTTAGATACACTTGTTCGGTGTATATTATTTATTGTGTTTGGCAAGGGTAAATAAATATTTAAGTGGTTACAAGGTGGCTCACGGAAAATGGAATAATGTTTTTATATGTTTTCTAGCATATAATTTTGTGGTCCATAAAGGAGTTTTTATGTTTTCAAACATAAATTTTTATGGTTTAAATTAGATATTGTTTACAATAATACACCTATAATTCACTCAACATTTTTGTTGACAGTTACTCGCATGTTTTATTCTCAGGTTCATGATTGATTGCTTCCGCTGTGCTTAGAGAGTCTGCATATTTATGATGGCAGCTTTTGTTAAACATTAACTTGCATTCTATTTTGATACATTTAATAGTAAATGTTATTGACTTTGTTTTGGTCAACTTTTGGTTAAGTAATAATGTATGGTTTTTCTAAACTTACACATTTTGGTAGGTTTCCTTTATAGGAAATCATTTTTAAATAAAGAATGCAAGGTTATTTATTAAATTCTTATAGAGTTATGATTAAGCTGTGGGACCAAGATAACGATGGTCGTCAAGTGTACTTTGACGGGTCGTTAAAGTTGGTATCAGAGCTCTGGTTGTAGGGAATTAGGCTGCATTGATGGCGTTACCCGAGTCAATAGGGTGCATTAGTGAGTCTAGTCTACAGCCCGACCTATTATATATTATTATATGTGATTATTTGTATCTTATTGCCATGTATATTGTTATCATACATACATATCTGTTATGTTCTGAATCTGGGAAGAACTCCCATTCTGATTTAAACGTATTCTCTGACTCATGCGAGTTTATCTTTTATAAGAACACCTCGGATAGTGAAACCGAAGGATGTCATTCTTGACTTCTGAAATTCTCGACATTCCTATGTCATCTATTATGGTTATGTGTTTAACGTTTGAGTTTTGTTACGCGAGATGTCATTCTTGACTTCTAAATGCTCGGTATTTCAATGTCAGCTATTATGTTTAGGTATATAACATTCTTGTTATATTACGTGCCTTTGAGCCGTTGTGCCAATGTGCTTTGGCTTTTAAACAGGAAAACGTCATTCTTGACATTTAGAAATTCTTGGTACCTCGAAGACATTTTTATGTCATCGTTACTCCTATTCATTACTTTTGATGTTTTTATCTCTTGTGCTATCCTTAGCACATTGTTTAAGAAATCGTTTTAGAGAAATTGTGTGGAAATTTGAGGTTGATCGCGTGTCCTGACCTCATGTAGTGCTATTGAAATGGAACTATGAATTAGTGAAATATAATGGCGTCAGGCCAAAGTGATTATATTACGTTAATTCATAAAGAAGTCCCAATATTGTGACATGAGGAGTAGAAAGCGAGTCAAAGAAAATTTTTACACTACTCATTTAGAAATTCCGATGTATTACATGGGTAGGGAAAATATTCATTATCTTATTTGTTGATATAGGAGGAGATCATCTTAACTAGATTATCTATCTCATGCTCTACCCTTTCATAACTCGCTTGTTAGCAACTGCTTCGCTCGGGAACAGTTTTGGCCCAAGGACTTATGTCCTGATAATAGTCAAAACAACATTTAACTCATTGGTTTTCATGACCTCGTAACATTTGTTGGTCAAATGTCGCACGACGATTCAGGTCATTTACTCGATCTTTCACAATCTTACTTCAACTTGTAACCTCTGAAATACAGATACTCTGTTTATCATCGAGAGTTTTACACATTTGTTTAATTGGGTGGTTCTCACGGATTTATGGGCGAATAGAAGTAATGAAATATTTTGTTATGTATACAATTTATAAAATCATATATGTACGTATGGATTCAAATGAATAAGTTTAACTTAACCTATTTTGATTAGTACATACTAAATTATACCTTCAGAATTATTTTAAAACCACACCTTTATTGAGTTGTTTAAATAAGTCAGATTATTTTATATAAAATGGTACACATTGTACATACTTCTAGATTACTAAGAACTTCGTTCCGTTTATGTTGTCACATCAAACGTTTAAAGCTTTTTCAAAACTCCTTTGATTAATTTTATCAACTTTTCGCATTACCCTACAGAGTGTCTGGATCACAGTTCTTCTCATCCTCGGTTTAAGGATGAAACTTACCATTAAGTTTATTGATAGAAACTCTTACGCCACTTTGGATGCCGGTTTTATAAAATTTGTTGGAAAGTCTTTGCGCTCATAAAATTTTCCCTCTTATGGTTGGACATGGCCGAAACACGGACCGATAAATCAATTTTCTGGGATACGCTCGGTGGTCACCCTATTGTAGAAAAGGCGTTAGGTGGGTTTCTACCCCAACTGTTGTTATAGTGGGTATCATGAATATATATATTACACTAGATCGTTTGAGGAGTTTCTACTCTCAATATTCGTTGTTAACCGCAACCCCCTCGTAAACATCAATCCCATGATTCAATACTTTGATGTGCACGGAATCATTTTTGGAGATTCATCTCACCTGGAGTCGACTATTCTTTATAGTCCACGATTCACGTTTCTTTCCATCCGCATATAAATTTAAGAATAAGGATGAATCCTAGATTGACTCGCTCATTCTGCGAGGAAGTTCACTCTTGTTGAAATATCACACCTTTCATGCGTCTTCCTTTCGGAAATGTAATGAAAATTTACTTTGAAATCCATGATCCTCGTTATCTCCTTTGAGAGAATTGCCTTAAATATCTATGCCAGTTATGTGACTACTCCATATATTTCTTCCTTCATTGTTGCAACTATATTTTATTCGTCCCAGTTCGTCCCCTTGGGGAGCTTCTGTTTTGTTTGTTAAGAAGAAGGGTGGATCGTTCTGATGGTGTATTGATTATCATGAATTGAACAAGCTTACTATTAAAAACCGTTACCCTCTTCCGAGAATTGATGATCTATTCGATCAGCTTCAAGGTTCGTCTGTTTATTCTAAGATCGATCTTCATTCCGGTTATCATCAACTGCGTGTTAAAGATTCTGATTTTCTGAAAACTGCTTTTCACACCAGTTATGGTCACTACGAATTTCTTGTTATGCCGTTCGGATTGACAAATGCACCTGCTGTGTTTATAGACCTCATGAACCGTGTGTGTAGACCCTATCTGGACAAATTCGTTATTGTATTCATCGACAACATCCTTATTTATTCTAAGAGTGATGAAGAGCACGAAGAGCATTTGAAGTTAGTGCTTGATTTATTGAGGAAAGAAGAGTTGTACGCTAAGTTCTCTAAGTGTGCTTTCTGGTTAAGAGAAGTTCAGTTCCTTGGACATGTTGTTAGTAAACAAGGAATACAGGTAGATCCTGCTAAGATCGAGGCGATTGAAAAGTGGAAAATTCTGAAAACTCCTACTCAAGTTCGACGTTTTTAGGGTTAGCGGGTTACTATAGAAGGTTCATTCAAGATTTCTCTCGTATAGCGAAACCTCTGACTGCTTTAACGCATAAGGGGAAGAAGTACGAGTGGAAGGGTGAATAAGAGTCTGCTTTCCAAACTCTAAAGAAGTTAACTTCTGCACCGATATTATCACTACCTGAGGGTAATGATGATTTTGTTATTTATTGTGATGCTTCGTGCCAAGACTTTGGTTATGTTTTGATGCATCGAAAGAAAGTCATAGCTTACGCGTCACGTCAGTTGAAGATTCATGAACAGAATTATACAACCCATGATTTTGAATTGGGAGTTATTGTGTTCGCACTCAAGAAGTGGAGACATTACTTATATGGGGTCAAATGTACAGTGTACATTGATCACAAAAGTCTTCAACATATCTTTGATCAAAGACAGTGGAATATGAGGTGGCGAAGATGGGTGGAATTGTTGAACGATTATGATTGTGAACTCCTTTAGCCATTCCGAAATAAAAAGAAGCCAATCTCATGGCTTATGCTTTGATTCGAAAAGAGAGAGTTGAACCTCATAGGTTTAGAGCCTTAAATATGACCATTCGAACAAACCTTGCAAGGCAGATTCTTGCAGCTCAACAAGAAGCCTTGAAGGAGGAGAATTTTGTAACGGGAAGGTCCGAGGCTCGAGTAAACAGTTAGAGGTACGAACCGATGGTACTCGGTATTTTTCAGGACGCCTTTAGTTTCCGAAGTTTGGTGATCTGCGACAACTTGTTTTAGATGAGGCTCATAAGTCTAGGTACTCTATTCATCCTGGTTCAGGAAAGACGTATCATGATCTTAAAAAGTTGTATTGGTGGCCTAATTTGAAAGCTGATGTGGCTATGTATGTGGCTAAGTGTTTGACCTGTGCTAAGGTTAGAGCTGAACATCAGAAGCCGTCTGGACTTTTGGTGCGACCTGAGATTCCCGAGTGGAAGTGGGAAGGTATTACGATGGATTTTATTACGAAATTACCGAGAGTTGCGGGTGGCTATGATACCATTTAGGTGATTGTAGATCGACTCACTAGGTCAGCTCACTTTTTGCCGATTAAGGAAACGGATTCGATGGAGAAGCTTACTCGTTTGTATTTGAAGGAGATTGTTTCTAGGCATGGTCTTCCTGTATCAATCATTTCAGACCGAGACAGTCGATTTATATCGAGGTTTTAGCGATCCTTACAGGAAGCTTTAGGAACTAAGTTGGTTATGAGCACCGCTTATCATCCGCAGACGGATGGTCAGAGTGAAAGGACCATTCAAACGTTAGAAGATATGTTGCGAGTGTGTGTTATTGATTTTGGTAATGGGTGGGATAGATATTTTCCGTTGGCTGAATTTTCTTATAATAACAGCTATCATGCAAGTATTAAAATCGCACCGTTTGAAGCGCTGTATGGTAGAAAGTGTAGGTCTCCTGCTTGTTGGAATGAGGTGGGGGATGCTCAACTCACAGGTCCAGAAATTATTCATAAGACTACCGAGAAGATCGTACATATTAAGGAAAGTTTGAGAACTACCAGAAGTCGGCAAAAGAGCTATGCCAATAAGAGAAGGAACGATATTGAATTTTAGGTCAGTGATCGTGTTATGTTGAAGGTATCACCTTGGAAGGGCGTGATACGTTTTGGTAAAAGGGGAAGTTGAATCCTCGTTTTGTTGGATTGTTTGAGATTATTGAGAGAGTTGGACCCGTAGCTTATCGTTTGAAATTGCCGCAAGAACTCGGTGCTGTTCACGACGTTTTTCACATGTCGAATTTGAATAAGTGTTTGGCCAAGGCCGATGAGACTATTCCTCTTAATGAACTTCATGTTGATAAACAAATCTATTTTATTGAGGAACCTGTCGAGATTATGGATCAAGAGGTTAAGACCCTCAAGTAAAGTAGGATTCCTATCGTTCGAGTTAGACGGAATGCCAGACGCGGTCTCGAGTTCACTTGGGAGCGTGACGATCAGATGAAGCAGAAGTACCCGCATTTGTTCTCAGATGCCGAGTCAACCCCTGCACTTGCTTCAATTTCGGGACGAAATTTCCGTAACGGGAAGGTACTGTAACGACCCTACTTTTTCCGTTATCTTTTACCGTTAATTATTTAACGACCATTAATTGTTATTCGTGCCACGTCATTTCTATGATCTATATTTTTATTTTAGTAGTAATATATTAATTATTATATGCTATGTGAATATTTGTATTCATATTTTGAATTATACGTTTCTACGTGTCGCGGATTTCTATCCGGCGAATCTTTTCGGTTTTCAAACCAACAGTCGAGTTTTTGGGATATTTAAATCCTAATTATTTTAAATATGATATTTTAAGGTCATATGATTATATAGAGAATTTATATTTATTTTTCGTCGCGTATTTGTTATCTCTCCGAATATTTAATCGCGTAGCCGTGTTTTCACGTTTCGGGTTTCGTTCGGGCATTCGGGCCACTAGGAACTTATCATAATGCAAATTGGCCCACAAATGGGGCCCACCCCATACCCATCAGCCAAAAATGGGAGGGGGTATAGCCTCCTTTTTTTTTTCATTTTTGAGATTTCACCCCCAACATCATCATCTTCATCAATTTTTATTGCTTGGATCAAGGATTAAATAGCATCAACGCGTTCCTCATTCCGTTCTCTACGCGATTATACTTGTTGATTATTGATTAGGGTATAAACCCTAATCCTAGAACTTTTGATTTTTCTTTATTTTTCTGTATTTTGATTATATTTTAATAGTATGAAGTATGATGATTACTTGTTGTTGTGATGGTGTTTGTATGCATAGAATTACTCATAAACACATGTTTTCGGATTGATAAAATTAGGACAGCATCTATTTCGTGTATTTCTGATATTTTGACTATTATAAAAGTTAAAATAAAGTATCTAGATGAGTTCCTCTCATCAAGACATTAATTTTAGACTCCGGATTCATGTCGTTTCGATTCCCGGAGCCCTAGATACGATCAAAGTGGTATTTTGTTAAGATTGAAATGTGATTTTTGTATGAACCAGGTTTGGTCCAACTTTGTGACCATATTTGGTGAATTTAGGGTGTGTTAGTGTGTTAGTATCAATGATGGGACGAACTTTCATGTTCGGGTCATCTAAATTCGAGCCACGAATCACCCGTTATGGCTAAAACATGATTTTGATTGAATTAAAGTTTCAAGTGGTGTCATGGCTGATCACCACGACTGGTGGCCTGTTCTTGGTGTGTTCTTGAGTGTATCAAAGTGTCGGGTGGTTTGATTAGGCGGAGATATATGTAAGGCTCGCCGAAAACCGACACCAGGGGCTCAAGATATGACCCGATGAACTTTTGATTTAAAACTTATGATTAATTATTAAACTTATGATATAAATAATGAATTTCATTATCATTTAATTACTTATGATATAAAAAGTAATTATTATAATTTAAGACTTATGATATATATTTATTATATCATTTAATTATTACTTATGATTTAATTAAACATTTTAATTAAACTTATGATTAATAATACTTTTATTATTAATGGAAAATACTTATGATAAGTATTAAACTTATATTATGAGATTATTATAATAAGACTTATAATAAGGATTAATTAATTATTTAATTATTATAAGGCTTAGTTATTATTTAATTATTATTTAATTATTAAATACTTATGATTTAATAATTAAAATTAGAAACTTATGATATGATCAATAATTCATTATTAATTAATAATACTTATGATATGATTTAAAATTTATTATTTATTAATAATACTCATATTATGACTAATATTTAATTAATAAATTAAATACTTATGTTATATTAATTATATCATTTAAACTTTTATTAACTTTAATAATTCATTTTAATTTAATTTAACTTATGTTATGACATAATTAGACATATTTAAATTTAAAAACCATTATAACTTACATTATTATTACAACTTACACTTTTAAAATTAACGTTGACTAGATTTGACCAAGGTTGACTTTTGAGTTGACTTTCAGTTGACTTTGACTTTTAGTTGACTTTTGTTGACTTTCTAATTAAGGAAAATTTCCTAACTTATAAACTTTCCTAAAATAGCAACTTTCCAAAAATAGAAACTTTCCAAAAATGGAAACCTGCTAAAAATAAAAACTTTCTAAATATAGAAAGTGTGTGTCCGTAAGCTGTTCCGATCAAACCGATGCATATTGAGGATTGTTCTATGTCTACTTTCAACATGTACAATAGCTATCATACTAAGACTTGACCTAAGTTAGTTATTTATATCGACCTGCTTTATTTATAGGTCGGCGTTGTGATCATTCCTGATCACAGTACTCATTTGTTGTTCACTTAATTGTGTTGGTTACTTCATTACTATTAAGGTGAGTTATAGTCCCATTTTTCTATTTTAAATCTTTTGAGATGAGAATACATGCAATTTATTTTATATTTTTGGACACATGTGGAAGTTGGTTTAAATTATTCATTGTGAGTTGAACAAAAATATTTCCTAGTCTGGTAACTGTAATCACTGGTTTCTACTGGTGAACGCGAATCCTATGGATATATCTATCGGGTTTGACAACCCCATTTCGAGCTAGTCGCGCTAGCAATTTATAATCGAAATATTTAGTACTTCGTATTTTGTTGTAGATACACTTGTTCAGTGTATATTATT
This sequence comes from Rutidosis leptorrhynchoides, assembly GCF_046630445.1. Taxonomy (NCBI): domain Eukaryota; kingdom Viridiplantae; phylum Streptophyta; class Magnoliopsida; order Asterales; family Asteraceae; genus Rutidosis; species Rutidosis leptorrhynchoides. The sequence continues at coordinate 183,128,474 of NC_092337.1, forward strand.
TATTGTGTTTGGCAAAGGTAAATAAATGGTTAAGTGGTTACCAGGTGGCTCACGGAAAATGGAATAATGTTTTTATATGTTTTCTAGCATATAATTTTCTGGTCCATAAAGGAGTTTTTATGCTTTCAAACATAAATATTTATGGTTTAAATTAGATATTGTTTACAATAATACACCTATAATTCACTCAACATTTTTGTTGACAGTTACTCGCATGTTTTATTCTCAGGTTCATGATTGATTGCTTCCGCTGTGCTTAGAGAGTCTGTATATTTATGATGGCAGCTTTTGTTAAACATTAACTTGCATTCTATTTTGATACATTTAATAGTGGATGTTGTTGACTTTGTTTTGGTCAACTTTTGGTTAAGTAATAATGTATAGTTTTTCTAAACTTACACATTTTGGTAGGTTTCCTTTATAGGAAATCATTTTTAAATAAAGAATGCTAGGTTAATTATTAAATTCATATAGAGTTATGATCAAGCTGTGGGACCAAGATAACGATGGTCGTCAAGTGTACTTTGACGGGTCGTTAAATCATGACTAATCATAAAAATGTTTTTATGACGAATATAGGTCGATAAATAGAGTTTTATCTTTATTGAGTAATATGGATAAAACAATTTGATTATGCGAAGAGTATTAGTGAAACTATCACAAAAGAGTAAAATGAGAAAGGTAAAGTTTCGTCATATCTTTTGACATAGACAGGTTGATTTTCGAAGTTCAAGAGATTTGGAGAAAATCTTAGTAACAAGATTTGATTAAGGAAATTAGGATCCGCTTTTAAATGCGATCATCCATTTTGATTGCTCTGTCGTAGATTTTCCTATAAATCTACCTCCTTCGTTTCCTTACAACTCACACCTTCTATTCTTTCTCGCTCAACTCATATTTTAAAGCATTTATCAATATGCTTCATCCAGTTCTGCTACTTGATATATTCCTAACCTTCATATCGGTCATTCTTCTTTTTTATCTACCGCTGGAAGAATCTATTTACTTCTACTATACACTTGGTTTTATAGTGTTTTTAGTTCTCCCATATCTTTATATTGCTATATGTATTGATATATACGGTTTATAATTTCTGGGTGGTTGTTGGGTTATATATCTTCTCTTATATTTTGATGTCCCTGCTTCTGTCTCCCATAATAATTGTCATCTCAAGTTAATGCTTTCTTTTATTTGCTGCGATTTATACCCCAATTTCTGTTTCGGAGCTTTGTCCTTTCGTTTCTTCTTCTTGCGATTAAGCACCGCTTGTAATGATCCAGAATTCGCAGATATAAATTTCGGAATGAATATTATTAATGTTCTAAGAAGAAAATGGTAATGGCATGAGCTTGATTTGTCAAATTACCAGAATACCCTGGAAAGACCGAATCATCAAGAAATATTTTTTTATTTTTTAGAGGTTAAATAGAATACAAGAGTCGTGTAACATAGCACACGATGACGTTATGATATGTGAATCATCACGTTCTATTTAGAAACTCAGCATGAATTACTTTAATATAATCACGTTGATCAAGTGTCGTTATATTATACTAAATCATGCTTCAGCTCCCAACACTACTTCAAAAGTATTCCTATTTTAAACTCGAATGTTTAAGAATTTAGAAACTAAAATAGTTTCTTTTATGATGTAATACATATAGCGCAAAGAGGTAAATGATTTCAGATAAGAATAATTATGAAAATATCTTCAGAAATATGGAGGATATTTATAATGAAAGATACGATGATATCTTAGAATTTCTAATATCAGAGGATGATGAAGAATATTGTCCGCAGAGGTTTAGAGTCAGGAGCAAGGTATTCATTAATGACTTCAGCAGGTAATGAATCATTTGAATTCTTTGAAGTCAGGTTCAGTCTTTGTGATTTGTCTACAGTCTTCTTCATACTTTGCTCAATCCGGTTTCCAGTTCCAATACTTCTCTTTTTTTTTTCCTTCCTGCGCTTTGCCAGCACACTTATTCATTATCATCAAATTTTTACTGTTAAAGTCATTTATAGTTTTTGCTGTTTCATCAGAATTTTTCTATTTTCGGAGAACCAATTCGTAGTTCGGAGTGTTTTTCAGAAACTTCACATTGAAATTAAGTCGAGAAGATAGATGTTATATATACACATATAACTGTTGGTGTAGACATGCTGCAAGATTTCAAAATACTGATTACTGATTCTCAATGATTGGTATGGCAATTTTTGTTACAAGGTACGGATGAGTATACGGTCTGGTTTTAACGAACAAATATAATGGATTTTCGGAGAGACTCAAACCATTAAATCACGAAGTTGTTGGTAACTCTACTGCTAATGTGGTGGAATATGAAAAGTTCTCCAGTATCGATGGTGAAAGGGTAACGTATCTATTGAGATTATAATAAAAACTAGTCTGATTGAAAAGTCGCAGTTGACTTGTTGGAGCTGTGACAAAATTGGCTACTTTGAGAAGGAATTAAAAAGTCATTTTAGCTAGTAAATGCCAAAAGGGTCTGACACGGATACGTGTCGAACTATGATTTTGGTTTCGAGAGTTTTTCAGGTACGTAACTGTGGGTAATATGTGGTTGGATCATCAGCTCGATTGCTCATTATTTGAAGTGTCTTCAAAAATTTTTGAAGGGTTTGAACACAGATTGTAATCGTTAATATACATTTGATGTTCTAACACAGTTTTGAAGTCAAAGTATAGCTTTGAAAGATGTAGGAATCTAAAAGTGATGGTACCGGTTATATCTCGAATTGAATTCTGAGGTTTCAAAATCAGAATATGTAATTGGATTTGAATGAGTATTGTTGTTTTGATTGCTATGAAAGAATGTATATTATTGTGAAAGTAGGAAGTATAGTTGATAATTTGCTTAATCAGATTCGAAGAATGTGACATATTAATTGTGAATATATATATATATATATATATATATATATATATATATATATATATATATATATATATATATATATATATATATATATATATATATATATATCGGGTATTACCTACCCGTTAAAAAAATTTTCACAATTAATATTTTGTACAAAAGAATTTTATTACAGTCTTTATGAAAATATATATTTATATATTCTCTTCAGATGTAACATAGATTTCAATGAGTTAATACTAAATTAAACTCATTCAATTTACGGTTGGAACCAGAATTGAATAATCCCTTGAAGGCTTTTGAGATTACATAAGTATTTCTTCAATAATATTGAAATTATGAATCAATACTTCGTTATTTATTGAGGCGTGACGTTGGTTTTCGTTAAATTCTTGTGAACCTCGCAAAGTACGAATGATGTTATCTGAAAAGTTTCGGGTACATCGATGACGAAAGTGTAAAATCAAATATATACTTGATTTATTATGAATTGGAATTTGTTGAATTGAGACAGAGATTGTAGTTAACGATGGTTAAGTTGCGGGCGAAGGACGTACATTATTGCATATTTGTAATATGAATTAACCGCGTAGTTAAGATTCACAAATAATAGCTTAGTACAGAAAGATTTATTATGGTTTGGAAATTTATATATATAAGATATACATATAAATCCTTCAGTGGAAATGAGTTAATACTTCATATCTTGTTGATATGACATACTTGTTGTTGATTTGTAATAATGTCCATGGTGATTCTTGAACTGTCGAAGCTTGTGATGTTATAGGTGCTGCTAGGGCTGATGAAGCTGACGATACTGATGGTGCTGGTGATGCTACGGTACTGTTGATGCTGTTGGTAAAACAAGTCTAGCTTGTGAATCACGCATCATTCTTGTCAGGGTTTCTACTCTTCCTTCTATTATTTTGGTTCACTCATCTGATTTCTGGTTAGGGTTAGAATAGATAATCTCTAAGACTTTAGAGATTATACAATCGTTGCAAAATGTTTCTCCAATGAAGTTATGAATCAAAACTTCATCATTTGTTGGTGGTGGTATCTCTTGGTATCTACAGAGCGTATGACATTGGTGCTTGTTGAACAGTTTGTAATGTTGAGGTTTACGACGCGGTTTTGGTTGGGGGTGGTAATGGTACTGTTGGCTTTGATGATAGTGATACTGGTTATGTTGCTGGTGCTGCTGCTGGTGTTTGTAACCTTTGCACCATATTCCCTAAAGTTAATACCCGAGCGCGAAGGTCGTTGACTTCTTCTATTACACCGGGGTGATTGTCTGTTCGGACGAGCGGATAAATAAAATCTAAAATTTGAGGTAGTATGTAATCGTGACGATATACTCTGGAAATGAGAGAGAAAATGGTGTCTCCAACAGGTTCGTCGGTAAGTGCTTCAGGTTCATCACCAAGAGGGCAATGTGGTGGATGGAAGGGATCACCTTCTTTTTGTCTCCAATGATTGAGGAGGCTACGAACTCATCCCCAATTCATCCAGAATAGATGATGACTAATTGGTTGATCCATTCCGGTCACACTGCTTTCGGAGCTTGAGTGAGATTCCATTTTGGAATCCGAGTGACTTAAACTAATGACGAATTCCATTTCGTACAATTGAATAAAGGATTTTTCGATATGAAATGATTTTTCGGCTATCGAATGGTATTCTAATTACATAGAATATATATATATATATATATATATATATATATATATATATATATATATATATATATATATATATATATATATATATATATACGTAGAGCGAAAGATTTCGTAGATTACAGAGGAATTTATAGAATGTGTTAGGCAAAGTTTACAGTAACAGATACGCTAAGATATGATTTAGCAGATACGCTAAGATATGAATTTTTGTCTATACACTATTTATGCATTCAATGCAATAAGATGTGTCTAAACTAAGAATGATAAGCAGGCAATTTCTGACAAAAATGATAAGCAAAACTTTTGACATGCAGGCACGGTCGAAGTCCAGACTCACTAATGTATCCTAATGACTATCAGTTAGACACACTAATGCAGACCTGGTTGGCTAAGACCACCGGTCTGATACCACATGTAAAGACCCGTCCTAATCCATAAGAACGAATATAATAACATATGATTACATCACGAGGTAATTGACCTCTATATGATACATTTTACAAACATTGCATTCGTTTTAAAAGACAAACTTTTATTACATCGAAAGTTGACAAGCATGCATACTATTTAGTAATATCCATCTATAAATGATCTAATCTGTCATTTACTTAATCATAATCTTTACTAAACTCAACGACTTGAATGCAACGTCTTTTGAAATATGCCATGAATGATTCCAAATAATATCTTTAAAATAAGCTAATGCACAGCGGAAGATTTCTTTAATACATGAGAATAAACATGCTTTAAAGTGTCAACCAAAAGGTTGGTGAGTTTATTAGTTTATCATAATCATTCATTTCCATCATTTTAATAGACCACAAGAATTTCATTTCCATTTCTCATAAATATACGTCCCATGCATAGAGACAAAAATCATTCATATGGATTGAACATATGGTAACCGACATTAACAAGATGCATATAAGAATATCCCCTATCATTCCGGGAAATCCTTCGGACATGATAAAAACGAATTCGAAGTATTAAAGCATCCGATACTTTGGATGGGGTTCGTTAGGCCCAATAGATCTATCTTTAGGATTTGCGTCAATTAGTAGATCGGTTTACTAATTCTTAGGCTACCAAGCAAAAGGGGCATATTCGGCTTCGATCATTCAACCATATAATGTAGTTTCGATTACTTGTGTCTATTTCGTAAAAACATTTATAAAAATTTCGCATGTATTCTTAGCGCAAAAATATAAACGGTAAAAAGTTAAATGAAACTCACCATAGTGTATTTCGTAGTAAAAATACATATAACATCATTGAACAGGTGCAAGGTTGGCCTCGAATTCACGAACCTAAATTAAGTATATATATTTATATGTTGGTCAATATCTGTGTAACAATTTAGGTTAAACTGTAGTGTATCACAATCCTAATGCTCGAGACTAATATGCAAAAGTCAACAAAAGTCAATTTAATTAAAAATTATTTCCAAAATTTATACATGATTATTATATAGTTTAAATATCGTCGTTATATATTTTTTTATAAATATTTTTTAAAGATTTATTAGAGTAAATAATATAATTCATTTATTAATAAATAAAATTTTATATAAAAATATACTTTTCTATATCTTAAGCAATAAAATTTATAAAGTTCATTTAATATTATAAAAATATTATGATAGGTTTTATTAAGGTAATTATATTATTTGTGTTACATATTTATTTGATAAAATAACATTGATAATAATAATAAGTACAAGTTGTATTATTTTGTAATAATAATTATTATTATTCTATAAATAAACATATCAATACTTATACTTACTAAAAATGATATTATGATAAAATGATAATTCTAATTATGATACTTTAATATTTACGATACTTTTTTATATTAACTTTAAAATAATAATTTTATTTAAAAAGATAATAATAATGATATTTTATAATAACAATAACATTTCATTTAAAATGATAGTTTTAATACTAACAATACTTTTAATAATAGTAATGATAAAAATAATAAGAACGATAATTTTATCTAAATCCATATCTTACAATATTTTAATTTCATCATGATACTCATACTCATTATTTCCTAATCGATTTGTTTAATAGCTTTTAATCGTCTTTTATATCGCGTTCATTTTAATGATAATAATAGTAATCATAATAATTAAGTGTTACTAATATTAGTTTTAATTATAATAATACTAATAATAATAAATTTTATGATAATATTAATACTAATAACTATTTTTATGATAATAATAATAATAATAATACAAATTATAACTTTAACAATAATAACGATAGTAATAATAATAAAATAACAATTTTTAATGATAATACTTTTTATGAATAATGATAATAATAATAATCATAATAATAATGATAATAATAATAATAATAATAATAATAATAATAATAATAATAATAATAATAATAATAATTAGATAAAAACTAGAACGACGATAATAACGACGATAATAATAATCATTTTTAATAATAATACAAAAATTCAATTGACTATAACTTCTAATCCGTTCATCGAAACCATTCGATATCTAAATGAAAAGTTCTTAATTTTTCGCTAGCTTTCCAACGACATGCATATCTTATACATTATCTCAACAGCATATGTAACTAATTCAAGATTTAACATATCATATCTAATGGCAATATGAAAAATACAAGCATGCATAATCCTATATACTCGAGCACTAGTCAGGGATACACTATTAGTATGTAAAAATTAGATTATGAGTACTCACGTATCAATATTGAGATTCAATATTGCAGGAAAGGTACGTAGACGCAACGGAGACGATAAACACTAGATTGACCTCACGATCATACCCATGAACCATACCCATCACCTCTATATCTATAACTCATAATTTTCTTAGCCCTATCCTACTCGAAAAACCCGTCTTGAAATAATTCGCTCATGACCTCGTCGTAGTATTTTATGTTCAATACTACTAATATCGCTCCTAATAATACTAATACTAATACTAATACTAATAATAATAATAATAATAATAATAATAATAATAATAATAATAATAATAATAATAATAATAATAATAATAATAATAATAATAATAATAATAATAATAATAATAATAATAATAATAATAATAATAATAATAATAGTAATATATTTATAATACAGAGGAGATAAAGATGTGTGTGTAACCCATTTCCTAATCGAGCTTTTATAGATTGTTTTAGCAATTCATCCCCATGCAATCGCATGAGGAATGTGTGTGTTGCCCATGCGATTGCATGAGCACTTTTGACAGCTCATGTGCACTTCCATTCTTCTGCCGACAATCCATTCCTCATTTGTGTAATATAATTAATATTATTTAATATATAATATATTTAATCTTTAGAATTAATTAAATATTATATTATATTCTCGTGCATAGTTAAAATGTAATTTTTGTTCAAATGACTCGTACATTATCACTCGACTCATGTACCACTTTCGGCTTTTCGAACGTACTTTCGTACGTTTAGTAAACTAGCCTTTTACGTTACGCGACGTGTGCCCTTATTAATAATTTGACTTACTCATCAATAAATTATTTTTTGATAAATGTAACTTGTAAAATTGAGTGTTGTGGTCATTTGCTTCTATAAATCAGTGACTCTTTGTTTGTCAAAAATATATTATTTTAAATCAGGACGTTTTATGACTAAGTTAAAATATATATTTTCATTTCAAAATATAAGTTTGAACTCTTTACTTAATATATAGTTTTTTTCATACTAAAGATATTCAAAATTTATGTATTTAGGAATTGTTTAAATATCAAGAATTACTATTTCGTAACATTTGTATTTTTAAAGTTTAAAATTGATATACTTTATTTATATAAAACGTTTACAAAGACATTTTAATATTTCAATTACTTTATATTCCAAATCATTTTATCACAAAGGTTATAATAGTAGAAGTTTTTATGTCATAAGACGTTCTTAAAAAGTCTATTATATCGAAATGACGTTTTCGTTTATGAAAGTAAAAATCATATATAAACCATATCAGGTTTCAAGGTTTTAACTTCCAGTTTAATCATGACTCGTAGGATTAAGTGTAAAGGAAAATCAAACATAAGGAATCATCTTAATGTAAAATGTCGATCTATTTAACTTGTCAATATCTATTCTCTAATTTACCTATAATCCCTAATTTCACTTTCACAATACCTAATATGAAGGTTAATTAATTTATCTTATCAAAAGTCATGAGGCAATTATTGTAAGGCATGTATTGGAATTTAACAGAAATTTCCACCAATCTGACTTGCTCTCACTACTTGACACTTTGTTCTTATTTGTAAAATCACTTTACCATTTTCCGAATATGGTTAAAAAGGAAAGGTTCCCTAAATTAAAGTGGACCTCCTAATAGGGACTCGTAGCCGTAATTCAATGTATCTGATAATTCAATCATTTGATATTATCTTTTAATTCCGTTAATAATTATTTTAAATATATTTTAAAACAACTACATTCATGTAAAGTATTATACGTCTAATATATACATATATACATATATAATCATATATAATCATATCCGTTCCTATAATGGTTCGTGAATCTTTGGAATTTGGTCGAGGTTAAATGAATGTATGAACACAGTTTAAAATTCTTGAGATTCAACTTAACAAACTTTGCTTATCATGCCGGAATAATGTAAAGATTAAAGTTTAAATTTGGTCGGAAATTTCCGGGTCGTCACAGCGGAAGCAAGTATCAAGTAGCCAAGTATGAACCTGAAAAACATATAGAAAACTGTCAACAAAAAACGTGTGAAGACCCGTCCTAATCCATCAGGACGAAGTCCATATCGATTACAAACGATTCACAACAGTTGATTACATCGTGAGGTACTTGACCTCTATATGATACATTTTACAAACATTGCATTCGTTTTTGAAAAGACAAACTTTCATTTCATCGAAAGTTAACGGCAGGCATACCATTTTATAATATATCTAACTATAATTGACTTAATAATAATATTGATGAACTCAACGACTTGAATACAACGTCTTTTGAAATATGCCATGAATGACTCCAAGTAATGTCTCTAATATGAGTTAATGCACAGCGGAATATTTCTTTCATACCTGAGAATAAAATGCTTTAAAGTGTCAACCAAAAGGTTGGTGAGTTCATTAGTTTAACATAAATAATCATTTCATAATTTTAATAGACCACAAGATTTCATATTTCCATTTCTCATAAACATACGTCCCATGCATAGAGACAAAATATCATTCATATGGATTGAACACATGGTAACCGACCTTAACAATATGCAAATAAGAATATCCCCATCATTCCGGGATCCTCCTTCGGACATGATATAAACTTCGAAGTACTAAAGCATCCGGTACTTTGGATGGGGCTTGTTGGGCCCGATAGATCTATCTTTAGGATTCGCGTCAATTAGGGTGTCTGTTCCCTAATTCTTAGATTACCAGACTTAATAAAAAGGGGCATATTCGATTTCGATCATTCAACCATATAATGTAGTTTTGATTACTTGTGTCTATTTCGTAAAACATTTATAAAAATTGCGCATGTATTCTCAGCCCAAAAATATAAAGAGTAAAAGGGATTCAAATGAAACTCACCTATTGTATTTTGTAGTAAAAATACATATGACGTCATTTAACAATTAAATAATGCAGGGTTAGCCTCGGATTCACGAACCTATATCAAGTATGTATATTAACACAAATATTTGCAATCGAACAAATTTATATATGTATAATTTTATTGATTATATTATTTTTATATTAATAACCTATATGTTTCATATATTCATTTTATATATTTAATATAAATTTTTGTTATGTTATATGTGTTAAATATATTTTTGTTTATATATATTGTTTGTTTGTTAAAATTATAATAATACTAAAATACTATTTGAAATGATAAAATAATAATGATGATAATAGAGTTAGAAATGATACTTGTAATATTAATGATAAAAATGATAATCTTAAATAAAAATCATACTTTTACTAAAAATGTTAATTTTAATAATCATGAATACTAATAATAGTAATTATAAACATAATGATTTTACTAATAATAATAATGATACTAAAATTTATATTTTTAATATTTGTAATGATATGATAATAATAATAATATTTACTAATAACAATAATAACAATAATAATAATAATAATAATAATAATAATAATAATAATAATAATAATAATAATAATAATAATAATAATAATAATAATAATAATAATAATAATAATAATAATGATAATAGTAATAATAATAGAAATAATAATAATATTAGTTATACCTTTGTAGCATTAACAGAGTTAAACTGCCCGATGTGGGACTCGAACCCGCGATCTCCCGCTCACACACAAACACACTTAACCATCGGACCATGCTTGTTTTTCAGAATTAATTCGCCCATTAAATCATTTTAACCCATAATAATAATCTGTTTAACTTCATCTTATATCTATCATCATATCATATAACTTCTATTTCATCATCATTTTAATCACTCAATCACCATCATAATAATTAAACTATCCTCAACATTCGTTCGTTTCCTATAATCATGATCATAATATCATCTTTCAAATCACGTCATCCTAGTCATCATAATCATTACCATATGTGTTGAGCATTCACTTGAAATCATAACCATCTAAACTTCCTATCACTACCTATCATCTTCACATAAAAAAATTATATGGGTCTCGGCCCCAATATGAGCCGGCCCAACTGGATTCAAATGACTGCCGCCCATTAAATCAGCTCATTATATAGTTCGGCCCATCTTATAAGGAGTCCAAGTTCATAAAAAAAAATGTTTAGCAGCCCAATGATTTATAGTTGTGGTCCAACTCAGTTTTCCAAACCCAACAATGTTTCAAGTTCGAGCCCTATTAACTAGAAAGAATATAACCGAACTATTTGTAGTAAACAATTCATTTAACATCTGTAGTGTTGATACCCATCGAACGGCATAAACAATAAAGTAATACACATACTCTTATCATTATTTTATCATCAACAATATCAACCTATTGTATCCATATTGAGTTATAATCTTATGTATTAATATATGACCCATTCATAGTACATCATTACTTCTCGTTACCCCTAGTATCAACCACAAAACTTTAGAGTGTCCCACATACATTATCATTTATCTGGGAATGATAAGCCTTTATATAATAATGTTCAATACATCCAAGTTTGCCAAAACTTTAAATTGTGACCCATGATGTAAAAAGGAATTCAGTATCCAGCTGGTAACCATCCAAATTGAGACCCCATTTATCTTTGTTTAGTCTTTATATTCAAAAAGAAAAATGACCTCGTGGAGGGTGTTGGTCCTACAGCAAGTTCCTTTAAATTAATGAAGCACAAGATGAAACAAGCTCATAATGCGAAAGAGAAAAGAAAAAAAATATGTTGTTCAGCCACGAAAGAAGATAGTAGCGGAAATAAATGTTTGGTTTATTTTGGTTCGATCCTGGATAGAAAAGGAAAAACATGGCTGTAATAGGAAGTATGTTAAGTAAAATAATTCAAAAGTTCGAGGGTTTAGGTGGTTGGTTCGTGATGTCTGGACAAAGGCAGTAAAAAAAAAATTATATACATGAGTAGAAACCATCGCTAACCGTTTTGAGTATAGACAGGAAAGTTCACAGCTGCAGTAGTAGTACCTTATGGTGGTGGTAAGTTTGATTGGAACAGATGAACTAAATAGCATGGCGTGGTGGTCGTTTTCAAGAGAGATATAGATGAGGATGAGAGATAGAAGATGGTGGTGATCTTGAACGGGTTTAGAGAGAGAGGAAAAGAGAAGAGAGAGAAGGAGCTATGGTGACCGGAGGTGGCTGCAAGTCGTGATGGTGATGGACTGTGGTGGTGATTGAAATCGTGGTGTTTGTAACACAAATGGTGTTCAAGAGTGTTGGTGGTGGATGACGGCTTCGGGTTCAAGAAACAAAATGTTTATGATAATGTAATTGTGTATGTAAGTGTGTACACATATGTGTATCATTTATTGGATTAAATATGAACAAGTAGTAACAATCTGAATAAAGGTGATTGGATTGATTTTTGGTTTGTAATGTGAATTTGATTACGATGGGTAACGGAATGCAGATTCGATTAGCTAGTGATGTACCAGATTTGATTATATTTGTTTTGTAGCCTGAATGAGTCGACAGAAAGAGGAAGGAAGGACAGAGAATGAATAAAATAAAAGCAGGTTAAACCTTTCTGATTCCATTCGTACCAATCAAGATTTGGAAATTATATGATTAAATTTACATGATTGGGATGTATAACAGAATTCATAATTATCTTGTATATATATATATATATATGTATATGTGGTGTTATTGATCTTCCATGTTAGAGTAATCTTAGAAGGAGATATTATGGCCAAGCAAAAGAATCCAAGCTGCTGTCCATTCAAATTTTTTTTTTTTAAGTGGTCCATCAAGAGATATTTATCCACATTTTGTTTGGTGTAATATGTCGATATGCGTTTCTGTATGGATATGTATAGATGTTGATATATATAATATTATTATGTTTAAAAGTTGAAAACAAACACAGTTCCTTCATATCCATCAATTGTTAAAACGTTTTTCTCAGCTCAATGATAGGTAACAATATTAATATTTTGATAATAATAATACAATAATTATAAGTCACGGATAGAGATGAGGAAGTAGACAGAAAATGGAAATCAGGTGGCGATATTACATTAAATTTCCAACTCAACTTAAATGATTTGTTTGTATTTACATTAAGTTAATATGTAAACTTATAATTATATTTATATATATACACATACTTATCTATTTACAATTTTAATTATTTGTGAATCGTTGAGAACAGTCGAAGGTCAATTGAATATAATGAAACAGTTCAAAAGTTTTGAGACTCAACATTACAGACTTTGCTTATCGTGTCGAAAACATATAAAGATTAAGTTTAAATTTGATCGAAAATTCCCGGGTCATCACAGTGCCTACCCATTAAAGAAATTTCGTCCCGAAATTTGAGTGAGGTCGTCATGGCTAACAATAAATATGTTTTCTTGACGATTATGAGTTGATAAATAGAGTTTTCATCATTGCAGAATAATACAGATAAAATAATTCGATTATTCGAAGAGCACGAATGAAACTATCACAAAAGAGTGAAATGAAAGGATAAAGATTTGTCTTAGCTTTTGTTAGAGTCAGGGTTGAATTTGGATAATAAGGTGCATCTTAACTTTTGACGTTGTCTTGGTTGAATTTCGGAATTCAAGGGATTTAAAGAAAATCTTCGAAATCTAAAAGATTTGATTCTTCGGTGAGTAAGAAAATTAAGATCTCTATTATTTAATACGGTGATCTGCCTCGATTACTCTGTCTGCTATTTTCATTATAAATTAAGCTCTTCTGTTCCATTATTCTCACCATTCCTATACTTCCTTTCTTAGTTCATACATCCAAAAGATTGTGAAAATGCTTAGTCCAGTTCTAATCCTTGATACTTTCCTAAATTTCATATCTGTCATTCTTCTTTTCAATCTTCCACCAGAAAAATTTGTTTACTTTTACTTTTACCCTAGGGTGATACTATTCTTAATTATGTCGTGTCTTTATTTTGATATTCCTATTAACATCCATGGTTTGTAACCTCCGTGTTGTTATTGAGCTTTATATTTTCTCTTATATTTTGGAGCTCTTTGCCTTTTTTATTATCCTCCCGACCTCTAGTAAAGTGAGTAACGGTTCAGAATTCGTAAGCATGGAGTTTCGAATGAACTTAATGTTATAAACAAGAAAGAATGTTACCGCACGATTTGATTTGTCAAATTACTTGAATCACTGAGAATAGAACTATCAAGAATATATTTTCTTGATATGTTCAAAAGTTAAGCAGAATGACATAGTTATGTAACATGGCACATGATGATGTTATGATCTGTGAATCATCACGTCCCTATAATCACGTTGATCAAGTGTCATTATATTATACTAACTCATGCATCAATTCCCAACATTACTTCAATAACATTCATATTTTAAGTTCGAAAGTTTACAGAATATAGAAACTAATAGTTTCTCATATGATGTAACACTGATAGTTCAAAGGGATAAATGATTTCAGATAAGATTAGTTATGAAAATATATTCAGAAATATCGAGGATATTTAAAATGAAAGATACAATAATATCTTTGAATATCTAAGATAAGAGGATGACGAAAAACTATTGTCCGCAAGGGTTTAGAGTAAGGAGCAAGATATTCACTAAAGACTTTAGCAGACATTGAATCATTTGGATTCCTTGAAGTCAAACTTATTCTTTGTGATTTGTCCACGGCTTTCTTCATAGTTTCTCATAATCTGCTTTTCGGTACTAAATTTTATATTGAATGTTTCCAATATAATGATACACAGGAAGCACGAAGAGGTATATAATTTCGGACGAGAATATTTATGAAAATATCCTCAGAAATATCGAAGATATTGATGATGATATTTTGGAATTTCTAAGTTCGATGGTTGATGGAGAAAGATTTTCCGCAAGATTTTAACATGACTTCGAAGCAAGATATTCTCTAAAGATTTCAACGGATCCAGAATTACCTGAATTCTTTGAATATAGGGTTTGGTCCTTGTATTTGTCCTTGGTCTCCTTCATGGGTAACTCAATCTGTTTTTTTTTTTTTTTTAATACCCAATTTTCTATCGAGCGTTCCTAACACTCCTTTCTTTATCATCAAACTTTTGGCCGTTTAGACCATCTACCATTTTTCTGTCTCCTCTGCATTTAATGCTATGATATCTGAATCACCGTTATTAATCCGAGGTGGTTTCAAGAGAATTGTGTTTTTAGATGATTAAACGCCGATGGTAATATGGTGAAATATGAAAGGTTCCCTGGTAACAATAAAAGGGCACGCGTATATATCAATGTCATAATAAGGTTGTTTCGTACAAAAAGTCGAAGTTGTCTTGCTGGAGCTGTGACAAAATTGGCTATTTTGAAGAATAACTGCAAAGTTATTTTGGGTAATAATAACACTAAAGAAATTAGCACAGTTATGTGTTAAAACTTTACTCAGTTTTCGATAGTTTTTCAAGTGCATAACTATATGCATCAATCTTTTCTTCCGTAGATGAAGTGCGGTTGGTTCATTTTATCGATTGAGGTGTTTTCAAGAATCATAAAAGGTTTGAACGCAGATTGTAATCGTCAAGATACAAATGAGATTTAGGGTGAAATCAAGTGGCAAACTTGAAAAATTGTTTAGTTTCATATGTTATAATCAATATTTTAATTCATTTAAATTATCCAATGTTGATAGTCCACAGTTAGTAGTGTACAAATAATAATTCATATAGTTTACAATATAATATTCGAATTAATTAATACGTATCGTGACCCGTATTCGTCTCAGACTCGATCACAACTCAAAGTATATATATTATTATAGAATCAACCTCAACCCTGTACCGAGAACTCGATCATTACTGCATATAGAGTGTCTATGGTGATTCCAAATAATATATATAGATGCGTCGATATGATATGTCAAAACCTTGTATACGTGTCCCGATATTTAAAGTGCGTAAAAATAAATAACAGAAATTAAATGACGATAAATTAATTACGATTAATAAAATGCGATAAATAAAATGAAATCAGTTAGCTAGGAACAGTTAGCTGGAAACAGTTAGCGTGGATTCTTAACAAAATTTCTCATAGTTAATTAGTCTGTTTCTAACAAATTTTATTTTGTCATATATTTTCTTCATTATGCCACTTGTTGGATTCTGATAGGTCAAAATCCGAATATGAAATTGAATAAAAATGGTTATTCTGCGGTGAACGGATTTGTATATCGGTGGATGTAAGTAGG
This sequence comes from Rutidosis leptorrhynchoides, assembly GCF_046630445.1. Lineage (NCBI taxonomy): Eukaryota > Viridiplantae > Streptophyta > Magnoliopsida > Asterales > Asteraceae > Rutidosis > Rutidosis leptorrhynchoides. Next base: position 183,144,965 of record NC_092337.1, read on the forward strand.
ATAGTATATGACTGTTGAAACAGATTCGAAGAACGTACAATGTAACTTATTAATATGAAATTTAAATATTCCTCGAGTATTACCTACCCGTTAAAATATTTTCACCATTAACAGTTTGTACAAGAGAATTTTTAATCACAATCTTTTTATGAAAGTATATATACATATATATTTTCTTCAGATGTAATTATGGATTTAATGAGTCAATATAATATTAAGCTCATTTGATTTTTGATTTAAGCTAGAATAAGTAATCTCTAAAACTATTAGGATCCTCATATTCTTCGCAGAATATTAATGAGGTTATGGATCAAAACTTCATCGTTCATTGCTGTTGGTACTCCTTGTTATATATGGTGCGTATGATTTGGTGTTCGTAGGGCAGATTGTGAAATTGAGTCTTGGAATGCAGATGTTGTTGTTGGTGATACCGTTGATGTTGATGATGTTGCTGAAGCTGGTACATTTTGCACCATAATTTTTTTTAAGGCTACAACTCAGGCGCGAAACTCGTTGACTTCTTTGATTACTCCGGGATGATTGGCGGTTGAAACAGCGAATGAATAAAGTTTAGAATATGAGATATGATATGTTCATGGCGAGATATTCGGGAAATGAGAGTGAAAATGGTGTTTCAAATTGGTTCGCCGATAGGTGCTTCAGGTTTTTCGTCAAGAGGTGAATTTGGTTGGTGAAAAAGGTCGTCTTCTTCTCGTCTCCATTGATTGAGTCGACTACGAACTCATCAGATGAATTGGGGATGGATGATTGATTGATTCATTCTGGTGACGCTGCTTTCGGAGCTGGAGTGGGACTCCATGTCGGAATCCGAGGGACTTGAACTAATGGTGAGTTCCATTGCGTACGATTGAATAAAGGATTTTTCGATATGAAATAATTTTCGGATATCGGATGATATTCTAATTACACAGAATATCTATACACAGTATAGAAGATCCCGTAGATTACGAAGGAAAATAAGGAAACATGTCAGATAAAGTCTACAGCAACAGATACGCTAAGATATGAATTTTTGTCTATACACTATTCATGCAATCATTGTAGTATGATGTGTCTAGACTAAGAATAATGAGCAGGAAATTTCCTAAGGATGATAAGCAGATGATTTTCGACAAAAACAATAAGCAAAACTTTTGACAAGCAGACACGGTCGAAGTCCAGACTCACTAATGCATCCTAACGACTATCAGTTAGACTCACTAATGCAAGACCTGGTTCGCTAAGACCACCGCTCTGATACCAACTGTGAAGACCCGTCCTAATCCATCCGGACGAAGTCCATATCGATTACAAATGATTCACAACAGTTGATTAGATCGCGAGGTACTTGACCTCTATATGATACATTTTACAAACATTGCATTCGTTTTTGAAAATACAAACTTTCATTTCATCGAAAGTTGACGGCAGGCATACCATTTTATAATATATCTAACTATAATTGACTTAATAATAATATTGATGAACTCAACGACTCGAATACAACGTCTTTTGAAATATGCCATGAATGACTCCAAGTAATGTCTCTAATATGAGTTAATGCACAGCGGAAGATTTCTTTCGTACCTGAGAATAAACATGCTTTAAAGTGTCAACTAAAAGGTTGGTGAGTTCATTAGTTTAACATAAATAATCATTTCATAATTTTAATAGACCACAAGATTTCATATTTCCATTTCTCATAAACATACGTCCCATGCATAGAGACAAAATATCATTCATATGGATTGAACACCTGGTAACCGACCTTAACAATATGCAAATAAGAATATCCCCATCATTCCGGGATCCTCCTTCGGACATGATATAAAATTCGAAGTACTAAAGCATCCGGTACTTTGGATGGGGCTTGTTGGGCCCGATAGATCTATCTTTAGGATTCGCGTCAATTAGGGTGTCTGTTCCCTAATTCTTAGATTACCAGACTTAATAAAAAGGGGCATATTCGATTTCGATCATTCAACCATATAATGTAGTTTTGATTACTTGTGTCTATTTCGTAAAACATTTATAAAAATTGCGCATGTATTCTCAGCCCAAAAATATAAAGAGTAAAAGGGATTCAAATGAAACTCACCTATTGTATTTTGTAGTAAAAATACATATGACGTCATTTAACAATTAAATAATGCAGGGTTGGCCTCGGATTCACGAACCTATATCAAGTATGTATATTAACACACATATTTGCAATCGAACAAATTTATATATGTATAATTTTATTGATTATATTATTTTTATATTAATAACCTATATGTTTCATATATTCATTTTATATATTTAATATAAATTTTTGTTATGTTATATGTGTTAAATATATTTTTGTTTATATATATTGTTTGTTTGTTAAAATTATAATAATACTAAAATACTATTTGAAATGATAAAATAATAATGATGATAATAGAGTTAGAAATGATACTTGTAATATTAATGATAAAAATGATAATCTTAAATAAAAATGATACTTTTACTAAAAATGTTAATTTTAATAATCATGAATACTAATAATAGTAATTATAAACATAATGATTTTACTAATAATAATAATGATACTAACATTTATATTTTTAATATTTGTAATGATATGATAATAATAATAATATTTACTAATAACAATAATAACAATAATAATAATAATAATAATAATAATAATAATAATAATAATAATAATAATAATAATAATAATAATAATAATAATAATAATAATAATAATAATAATAATAATAATGATAATGATAATAGTAATAATAATAGAAATAATAATAATATTAGTTATACCTTTGTAGCATTAAAAGAGTGAAACTGCCCGATGTGGGACTCGAACCCGCGATCTCCCGCTCACACACAAACACACTTAACCATCGGACCATGCTTGTTTTTCAGAATTAATTCGCCCATTAAATCATTTTAACCCATAATAATAATCTGTTTAACTTCATCTTATATCTATCATCATATCATATAACTTCTATTTCATCATCATTTTAATCACTCAATCACCATCATAATACTTAAACTATTGATGTCAAAGCAGAGGGGTATAAAATACTATTAAATTTTTGCAGAAAATACTATTAAATACGATACAATTTTACACAAGATATTTATTTATTTATAGAATGGATATACTTAAACCTTGCTACAACACTTATAGGCAGTGTACCTAATCGTTCAGTAGTGTAGTTTTTAGTAAGTCCGGTTCGTTCCACAGGGAAATCTTTAAACAAAGCTCAACGCTATATTAGTTTACTTTTATATAAATACAAACATATATATAAGTAATATTATTATTATAAAGGGGGGTTTTTACCGTTTAATGACCGGTTTGTCGATTTTAAAACTTTAGTCGCAGTTAAAACCTAATGTAAAATATAAAATACAAGACTTAAATTAAAGCGTAAAGTAAATAACGATAATGAAATTGCGAATAATAAAAGTGCGATAAAATAAACTTGCGATAATTAAAAAGTACGATAATTAAAAGTGCGATTAAATAAAATAACAATAAATAAAAGTGCGATAATTAGAAGTGCAATTAAATATAAAATAAAGGAAATTAAATATGAAATAAAAGAATTATGCTTATTTAAACTTCCGTAATCATGATGTTTGACGTGTTGATTTTAGTTTTATGCCCATGGGTTAATTGTCCTTTGTCCTGGATTATTCAATATATCCGTCTGGTTTTTGTCCATAACAGTCCATCAGTCATAAATATAAATTGCGAGTGTCCTCGTCAAATTATTATTATACCCGAAGTTAAATATTCCAACTAATTGGGGATTCGAATTGTAACAAGGTTTTAATACTTTGTTTAATGAATACACCAGGTTATCGACTGCGTGTAAACCAAGGTTTTACTACTTTGTTAACAATTACACCAATTACCCTTGAATGTAATTTCACCCCTGTTTTAATTATTCTAGTGGCTATTAATCCATTCCCGTGTCCGGTTAAATGAACGATTATTCGTACATATAAATACCCCGCCCATCGTGTCCGATCGAGTGTATATGGTAATTTATAGGGATGCCCAATTGTAAATCTTTATATTAACATTAACAAACTTTCATTTAGTTAAACAAATATAAAGCCCATTAATAGCCCATAGTCTAATTTCCACAAGTGTCGTTCTTTTGTCCAAACCCCAATTATGGTACAAAGCCCAATTACCCAATTTTAGTAATTAGCCCAACATCATGATTACTTCGTTTTAAATAAGCATAATAATAACTTAGCTACGAGACATTAATATAAAAAGGTTGAACATAACTTACAATGATTAAAAATAGCGTAGCGTTACACGGACAGAATTTCGACTTACACCCTTACAACATTCGCTAACATACCCTTATTATTAGGATTTAAAATTAAAATTAAAATTAAAATATAAATTATATATATATATATTACGTATATATTGAGAGAGATAGAGAAATAAGATATGAAATTTGATCAGAATTCGGTTTGCTTTATAGCCAGACTTGATTTTTGGGGCTCCGCAACTCGCGGCAAAAACCCCTTCAAACTCCGCGAGTCGCGGAGATAGAAATTACAGCTCACACCCTTGGAGTTTCTCTGCCGACGGTTTTTTATATATATATATAATATATATATAATTAATATAATTAATTATATATTATATTATATTTATATGCATAGTTAACTTGTAATTTTTAGTCCGTTGCGTCGAGCGTTAAGAGTTGACTCTGGTCCCGGTTCCGGATTTTCGAACGTCCTTGCGTACAATTTTATATTTTGTACTTTGCGTTTTGAATCTTGTACTCTTGTAATTTCGAGACGTTTCTTATCAATAATTGGAACCTTTTTGATTGTCTTTTGTACTTTTGAGCTTTTTGGTTGTTTGCGTCTTCAATTCGTCGAATCTGTCTTTTGTCTTCACCTTTTATTATTTAAACGAATATCACTTGTAAATAGAACAATTGCAACTAAAAGCTTGTCTTTCTTGAGGAATAATGCTATGAAATATATGTTCGTTTTTAGCATTATCAAATATTCCCACACTTGAGCGTTGCTTGTCCTCAAGCAATATTGTCTTGAAATACTAGAATCACTTCTTTATTCTTCACACTTTGTACATCAGTGATTTCTATACGGCGGTATCACCAATGGTAGTAACTATATGGTTTACAGTCCCACATGACTATAAAAATTTAGATCCATTAAGGAAATTAGATCTTTATGAAAGCATTTGATCTTTTGAAAATTAAATCTAGTTTTTACCCTAGATAAGTTTTCCGGAATAACCCTTTACCGGTGTTTGCAAAATATTTTTGTGGGTTTGGTGGGTTTCAGATTTGAAAATTTTAGCTCAAAACTTGCGGTTTTGTGTCACCCACTTGCTAACCTTGTATTTGGAAAGCAACACGTCCAGTTTACTTGTTTCGTATATTACCTTTCGGCAAACTACCGTCCGGTTGTAAAGGAAAGCGTTGAACAAGCAACTGTTAAGGCAATGTCCCGTGACATGCTTTTGATTATGGTCTATAACGTGTCGGACGCAATTACTATCCTTGGTAGGAGCAATAGTAAAGCTCACCCTTATAATTTTTCGGTCTGGCACAAGGTCCTGTCTTTGACCATGCTATGCAACCACTGTTCTTACGGTTGACACCCGATTTAGTTCAGGTGACCTAATGAATTCCAGGTGAATTCCTAGGATTTTACGTTCAATGGTAATGAACGCATTGAAAATAGGGTTTTCAGAAAACAAATCGGTTTGTAATTTTTGATCAAAATATTTTCTCGTTTAAGCTCGAGTTTAGATATCATTGAATTCCATGAGTTTGTAATTCTCAATCTTTAAGGTCAATCTCTAGGATTGAGTAATATCAGTCTTAAAAGCTGATTTTTAATCTTTAAGGAGATTATCCTTTCTGGGGATCTGATTCATTAGTCTTATCAAGCTAATTTGCATGCCTCCCCATTGTACGAGATAAATCCTTCTCATGGTTAGGATAAATCTGACCACTTGGCGACCCTGTTTAATGCTGAGGTCCGTGGATTTCCTGCTGATTTTAGTGATGACTTTTCTAGATTTTTCGTCAACCTACAGCTGGTCTGGACGACAACTTCATGACCTAAATCAAGAAGCGCGTTTCTTTTTCGGAAGACTTTACTTCCTTTTAATGATGGAATTGATTCATCGTGTAGATCCATCTCTTCTTTTCTTTCATTGGGTAAAACAGTTTAGTTTAGTTCAAAGCAAAAGTATTTTCAGTTATTTGTTACAGATATATGTGACATATGTTTAAAATAACTTGGTAAATTTTCCCACACTTGGCTTTTATTTTCCTTTTTATCGTCCTCTATTCCATTTTAAATGAATTTTGACATTTTAGTTTGTTTCTCAATTTATGTCCTTTCCGAGGTAACAATAATTTCGGTGTTAAAACCTAGTTTTATCGTTCATAAATATGTATAAACATGATTTTGAATTCATTTAATTGAAAATTTTGAAAAATTTTACTAGAATTGGGTAGTCAGTATATAAGACTAGGGCTGTTCTTTTTTATCAGAGAGCACTAGATTCTAATACAACTACTGCTTTACTAGTATTTTTAATGGTAACCAAGTGTTTAATATAAAAATTTTAAAATCCGAAAGAATTTAACCCCTTCCCACACTTAAGATCTTGCAATGCCCTCATTTGCAAGAAATCAGTAACAATTTAAATTATTGAGGTTGATTTGTGTGAAAATGATTAAATTTTTACCAAAGTTTCCAAATATATTGGCGTTTGTTTGCTGAATGATAAATGGTGCACATCATTTGTTCATTCCGTCTTGTTGTTATTTCACATATATTTTGCATCTTGTCGTCAAAATTAGTTGCTTTTGCTGAACTTAATGCCAGTCTTTGAAAATGCGTTGTTTTACCCTGTTGTGTACATAAGATAAACTGCAAACATATATACATATTTTTGAAGTTTGGTATATTACCCCACATTCAAAAATTATTAAAATCTAAGAATAAAAGTTAGATAATTATAAAAATGATTACAATATTAACAAAAGTATTAAACATATCAATAATTACAAATTACAAAATAAAAAAAAATAATAAGTAAACTAAGGATGATATTGGTACCAATAGGGGTTCCAGGCATAACCATAAGTGCTATAGAATGCTTCGGCAGGGTCATACGTAGGATATGGTGGCTGCATCTCTATCGACCAAGGAGGGAAGACGGGTTTCGGTGTAGGAATATAGTTTCTACCTATATGTTGGCAATGCGCTATGATCTGGTTCTGATGAACTTGCCAATCTTCAAATGCTCTCTGTCTAGCATTTTCGTATTCCTGAGAAGCTATAAACCTATGCATTTCTTGCATCTCATTCCCCCCTCCTACATTACCTTGCTCCTGGTTTCTCTCCACCTGTGGATGTCTACCATGGTATCGTACTGCGGCGTTATTTCGCCGTTTCAAAACTTTCGCACCATGGTATACATTTAAACCTATAGTATCGCGGGGTTCCGGTTCTTCTAGTAATAATCCCCCCCGACTTATATCCACACCGAGATATTCACCAATCAAAGTAATAAAAATACCACCTCCTATTATGCTATGTGGACGCATCCCCCGAACCATAGCTGATAAATAATAACCCACACAATATGGTATACTTACAGCGCTCTGTGGGTCTCGAATACACATATGGTAAAACAAATCTTGTTCATTTACCTTTTCTTTGTTTTTACCCCTTTGTGTAATCGAATTAGCTAAAAACCTATGTATTACTCTTAATTCGGCTCTATCTATATCCAAATAAGAGTAGTTTCCCCCTTTGAAACGGTGATGGCTTGTCATTTGACTCCACACACCGTGTGTATCAAAATTCTCATCTATCTTTCTACCGTTTAGTATCAATCCTCTACAATCGGCAGACGCTAATTCCTCAGGCGTATATATACGTAAAGCCTGAGCCATGTCCAGTAAAGACATGTGGCGCATCGAACCGCCTAACAAAAATCTAATAAAAGAACGATCGGTTAAACTAGCTACCCGATCATTCAACTCTATACTACATAACAACTCTTCACACCATACTTTATATACAGGTCTGCGTATGGTGAATAAACATATCCAGTCATTAAAAGAAGAATTACCATACCTCTGTACTAGTAATTCCCTAATTGGCCCGGCCAATTCTACAGCTTCTAAGGGTCCCCATTCTATGACCCTCGGTACCTCAACAACCTTGGAATGAAGAGTATGCAAACCCCGTTGATATTTTGGATAATCTATCCAAAGTCTGTCAAATCTCAGGTTCGGGTGCAACTCTTCCAAATGCATATCGGAAAAGGTCATGACTGGATGAGGTACATCCTGCTTGTAGTAGTTATCTACCTCCTGTTGTTCCAAGTTCTCAGCAGGAGCATGGCGGGCTTGGGATGAAGATTCACCCCTTTCATTCTGCAAAACACATCAAACACAAATTTTGTGCATCCAAATATGCATTAGTGTCAGCAAAATAATCAATCAAAATAATTACAATGACATTATCAATTTATATCAAACTTAAGCTTATTTTCACATTTTTATCAAATCTACACCTTTTCAAATAAGCATATACGAAAATTTTCGCTAAGTTCATAAGCATTCAACTCAAATAACATGTCAAAATAATCATTACTAGCAATTAAACAAGTCTCAAATGGCATTATCTTTCAAAAATCAAGTTCATGAATTTTAGACATGAAAAAGTCCACTTTAATTCTCAAAATCATGTTTAGGCTCAAAGTTTGGATCATTTAACTACCTAGACATGTTACACTACTCAATTTAGCAACAATTCATGACAAAAATCGGCCATAACCTGTTTATATCAAAAAGCCCCAAATTGCTCAAGAACACAAACCCTAGGTTAATCAAAATTTGAAGTTTAAGGCTTCTAATCATGTTAAACAGCATCAATCTAGGTTATACAAGCATAATACATAAACAATTTAAGTCTAATTACACTAAAAAGCATCAAAATCAAATTGGGGAAACAAATAGCTCAAGAACACCAAATTTCGAATTAAATGGTGTTTAGGTGTAGAAATTTACCGTTTTTCTTGAGAAATTCTTAGATAGCATCCTTCTTAACATGATTTTAGCAAAAAATTTGGTGATTAACGGTTAAAAATTGGGATTTTTGGGGGTGATTTTCGGGTTTTTCGGGGTGTTTTTCGCTGTGAAATTCGCAGTGTTTTTGTGTGGGAGTTGATCAGTTCGTGCAGCTCTTTTATTTTTTTTTCTGGGTTTTGGTCCCTCCGCGACTCGCGGAGGTTTTGTACTTCAAACTCCGCGAGTCGCGGAGTTTGCTCTTTTTTTTTTTTTTTATAATCATTAACTTATTAAAACAATTAAGTAATTAATTTTAAAATTTTGTTTCCCTTATTATTTAGGACGAGGTCGTTTCGGATCGATGTCCTAGTCCATCCCTCGACAAAATTTTAAAATTTATCTTTTAGTAGCGATTGTTTTAAAAGCTAAGATTTTTGGGTTTTTTTAATTTTTTTGGCATACTTTAAATCAATAAGATTAAAAATAATGATAATAAAAGTTCTCGTCCCTCCCTCGGGTAAAGCAATTTCGGTTCAAAGACCTAGTCTTCAACTTACGACGAATTTTAAAAATCATATTATTAACTTAATGAGATAAAGTAAATTTTTTTTTTTAAATTCACACAACTTAAATATAAAATTCAAAATTAATAAAAAAAATAATCACACCAAACTTAAAATTTGAAATGCATAAAATTAAAAATTCATATTTTAAAAATTAAAAATTCACACCAAACTTAATTTAAAAATTCATATTATAAATTCATACCAAACTTATATTAATTTTTCAAATATTTACAATTTTAAATATATTGTTTTTACAAAATTTACAATATTAATTTAAGATTTAAATATTAATTTTAAAAACATAATAAAATTAAAAATCTTTTTGTCTTTTTATCCCACTTTAATCAATCAAATATTATCAAAAATATGCGCCCCTCTTTTCGGTAAAGTAATTTCGGTTCCAAGACCTAATTTAACTCATGACGAATTTTTGAAATATTTTGGGTTGATTGATTAAAGATATTTATACCTTAAGAATAAACGTTAAATTTCGCAGTGATGTAATAAATTTTTGAATGATATCAATAATTTCGGTCGCCAAACCTAATTTTATTTAATACCAATTTAATACTTTTTAGCGAACAAATTAGCGTTTATTATCAAAAGGTTAAAAATAAAAATAAAAACTAAAAACTGTACAGACATACCTGTGAAATAGATTTCTTAGTTATATGATCTATTCCATTCATAAGATAGTCGGTTTAATTGGTTCTCCATGGCTCCATAGGCGTAACCTCGAGCATTCAGTGTCTTTTCTTCTAAACATATGAACGGTCCGTCTCTGCATAAAGTAACAAATTCGGTATTTGAATAGGTTTGATTATTTGAACATTTACCTCCATGTGACCATTTTCCGCATTTGTGACATCGTTCTAGGTGTCGTGCTCTTCTTTTCGCTGCGGATTTTGATTTTCCTTTACCAAATTGTAACTTATTATCTTCGCATCTGGATTCTTTTCTAACTCCGTCCATTCTTTCTCTGATTACTGATACTAATTCACTCGGTAGTATGTCATTATTTCTTTTAGTGATCAAAGCGTGTAGCATTAGACCATGGTTTAGTTCACAGGCAGTCTTCATTTTGTAAAAACCTAAAAAAATAAAAATTCAGAATGGGGGGAGAAGACTAGTTCTTTAGGGTCTGCTAGGGAAAGACCATACGTGTTCCATTTTCGAGAACTACACGAAAACAGACAATCTAACTCTAACAGAAATATATATTATCCTTTAAAGACTTGATTCTCCCCACACTTAGTTAGCTGTGGTGTCGAAATTGTGATTAACTTCGTTGTCGACTTCCATCGGACCATGTATGTAATGTTTAACTCTGTGACCATTAACTTTAAATTCAATCCCATTTGAATTTATTAATTCTATCGTTCCGTATGGGAAAACTCTTTTGACTATGAATGGTCCAGACCATCTTGATTGCAATTTTCCAGGAAATAGCTTGAATCGTGAATTGAAAAGAAGAACTCTGTCTCCTTCTTTAAATTCTTTTGAACTTCTGATTCTTTTATCATGCCATTTCTTCGTTCTTTCTTTATAGATTAACGAATTTTCGTATGCTTCATGTCTTAATTCTTCTAATTCGTTTAGTTGACTTAATCGTAGACGTCCGGCTTCATGTAAATCAAGATTACATGTCTTCAAAGCCCAAAATGCTTTGTGTTCAATTTTTACTGGAAGATGACATGCTTTTCCATAAACAAGTCTAAAAGGTGTGGTTCCAATTGGAGTTTTGTAGGCTGTTCTAAAAGCCCAGAGTGCATCCTCCAATTTAATGGACCATTCCTTCGGATTTGATCCTATGGTTTTCTCTAGAATACGTTTTAAAGCTCGGTTGGTATTTTTAACTTATCCACTTGTTTGTGGATGATATGCGGTGGAGATTTTATGAGTTACTCCATATCTTTTAAGAACTTTCTCAAGTTGATTATTACAAAAATGAGTTCCCCGATCACTTATTAAAGCTTTCGGTGTTCCAAACCTTGCAAAAAGACGTTTTAAAAAGTTGACTACAACTCGTGCATCGTTAGTTGGGAGAGCTTGTGCTTCCGTCCATTTAGATACATAATCAATGGCTACGAGTATATATAGATTATTATGAGATTTTGGAAATGGACCCATAAAGTCAATACCCCAAATGTCAAATACTTCACATACTTGGATGACATTTTGTGGCATTTCATCACGTTGACTTATTTTTTCGGCCCTTTGACATGCATCACAGGATTTGCAAAGGAGGTGTGCGTCTTTGTAAATTGTAGGCCAATAGAATCCAGCTTCATAAACTTTTCTTGCTGTTAGTTGAGGCCCATAATGCCCTCCTGTTGGTCCTGTGTGACAATGGTTTAAAATTTTACTAGCTTCATCTCCAAATACACATCGGCGTATTATTCCATCGGGACAACTTTTAAACAGATGTGGATCTTCCCAGAAATAGTGTTTTATATCACTGAAGAATTTCTTTCGTCTTTGGTACGATAATCCTTTTTCAAGGAATCCACAAACTAAGTAGTTTGCATAGTCTGCAAACCATGGGATTTCTTTATAATCTATCTTCAATAGATATTCATCAGGAAAGTTGTCTTGTATGGCCGATTCATTCAGAACTTCTAATTCGGGATTTTCAAGATGAGAAAGATGATCAGCGGCGAGATTTTCTGCTCCTCTTTTATCTCGGATTTCAATATCAAACTCTTGTAAGAGTAAGATCCAACGGATTAATCTTGGTTTAGCATCTTGTTTTGAAAATAGGTATCTAAGAGCAGAATGGTCGGTATAGACCACCGTTTTTGCTAGAACGAGATATGATCGAAATTTGTCAAAAGCAAAGACAATAGCAAGGAGTTCTTTTTCAGTAGTTGTATAGTTCGTTTGTGCTCCTTGTAATGTCTTACTAGCATAATATATAGGTTGAAATCGTTTTTCAATCCTTTGTCCTAAAACGGCTCCCATTGCAAAATCACTTGCATCGCACATTAGTTCAAATGTTAGATTCCAATTTGGTGTTATCATGATCGGTGCATTAGTGAGTTTTTCTTTAAGAATATTAAAAGATTTGATACACTCATCTGAAAAGATGAATGGAGCATCCTTTTCTAGGAGTTTATTCATAGGAGTGGCAATTTTAGAAAAATCTTTTATAAAACGTCGGTAAAAACCGGCATGCCCTAGAAAACTCCTAACTCCTCTAACATTTGTGGGATGTGGAAGTTTAGCAATTACATCTACTTTAGCTCTATCCACTTCAATTCCTTCTTTTGAAATTTTATGTCCAAGAACGATGCCTTCTTTAACCATGAAATGGCATTTCTCCCAATTAAGTACTAGATTTGATTTTTCGCATCTAATTAGCATTCGTTCCAGATTAACTAGACATGATTTAAATGTATCACCGAAGACTGAAAAGTCATCCATGAATACTTCCATGCATTCTTCTATCATGTCGTGAAAAATTGCCATCATACACCTTTGAAAGGTTGCAGGGGCGTTACAAAGTCCAAATGGCATGCGTTTGTAAGCAAACGTACCATAAGGGCACGTGAATGTGGTTTTCTCTTGGTCCTCGGGTGCTATTGGAATTTGAAAATATCCGGAAAATCCATCTAGAAAACAATAGTAACTATTTCCAGCTAGTCTTTCCAACATTTGATCTATGAAAGGTAAGGGAAAGTGATCTTTTCTGGTGGCGTCATTTAATTTTCTATAATCAATACATACACGCCATCCTGTTACAGTCCTAGTAGGAATAAGCTCATTTTTCTCATTTGTAATGACAGTCATGCCACCCTTCTTAGGTACGCATTGAACTGGGCTTACCCATGGACTATCAGAGATTGGATATATCAAACCTGCATCTAGCAGTTTAATAATCTCTTTCTTAACTACATCTTGCATATTAGGATTTAGTCTTCGTTGGCGTTGCACATACGTTTTATGACCTTCTTCCATAAGGATTTTATGTGTGCAATACGAAGGACTTATTCCTTTAATATCATGAATCTTCCATGCAATGGCTGGTTTATGAGCTTTCAACACAGAAATGAGCTGTGATTTCTCATTTTCAGTAAGAGAAGACGATATTATTACAGGTAATTCAGATTCACCATGTAAATAAGCATATTCCAAATGGTTTGGAAGTGGCTTTAACTCTAATTTCGGAGGTTCTTCTATCGATAATTTATATCGATATCTGTCTTCTTCTTTTAGCATTTGAATTTATTCTGTTGTTGGTTCATATCCATTAGCTATAAGTGTAGCTAACATTTCAGCTTCATCAATTGGTTCATTACCTTCTCCTAAAGAACATTCTCCTGTTCCTTGTAATTCTGGAAATTCTTCTAATAATTCTGCATGTGCATCTATAGTTTGAATATAATAACATGTATCATCTGCAGATTGTGGTTGTTGCATTGCTCTATCAACTGAAAAGGTAACACTCTCATCCTCTATACTTAGGGTCAGTTTCTTACTGAACACGTCTATCATTGCTTTAGCCGTGTTTAAGAATGGTCTTCCTAATATGAGAGGAACTTGAGAATCTTCTTCCATGTCCAAAACAACAAAATCTACTGGAAATACTAAAGTACCAACTTTAACTAGCATGTTCTCCATTATCCCTCTAGGATATTTTATTGATCTATCGGCTAGTTGTATGCTTATTCTGGTTGGTTTTAATTCTCCAAGGTCTAGTTTAGCGTATAGTGAATACGGCATTAGATTTATACTAGCACCTAAGTCTGCCAATGCTTCTATTGAACTAAGACTACCCAGAAAACATGGAATTGTGAAACTTCCTGGATCAGATAGTTTTTCTGGTATCTTATTCAACAGCACTGCTGAACAATTAGCATTCATAGTAACAGCCGAGAGTTCTTCCATTTTCTTTCTATTTGTGATTAGATCTTTCAAGAATTTAGCATATCTTGGCATTCCTGAAATCACATCAATGAAAGGAAGATTTACATTTATCTGTTTAAACATATCCAAGAATTTGGATTGCTCGGCTTCAAGTTTTTCTTTCTTCATTTTACTCGGATAAGGAAGTGGTGGTTGGTATGGTTTAACATAAGGTTTATCCTTAACTGTGTTATTTTCATTAACCTTTTCAACTACCGGTTCTTTTTCCTTATCTTGATCAGGTTGAGGTTCTTGTGGAGTAGGAATAGTTTCATCAGAAGTTACAGGTATTTCCGGTGGTTTAAGTGTTGTACCACTTCTTGTGGTAATGGCTTTAGCTGTTTCATTCCGGGGGTTAGCGTTTGTATCACTAGGTAGACTTTCCGGTTTTCTTTCACCTATTAACCTTGCTAGGTTACTTACTTCCTGTTCCAGATTTTGAATAGAAGCTTGTTGATTTCTAAATGCTTGAGCATTTTGTTCATTGGTTTGTTTTTGAGATGTGAAAAACTGCGTTTGAGTTTCAACTAGCTTCGTCATCATATCTTCTAAATTCGGCTTTTTATCATCGGTTTGTTGTGGTGGTTTGTTTTGAAAATTCGGTCTTTGCTGATTGTAAGTATTATTGGATACTTGTTGATTGCTAGGACCTTGTTGGTTGTTGTATGGAATATTTTGGTTATAATTCTGGTTTTGATTGTAAATCGGTCTTGGCGGTTGATAATTATTCTGATAATTATTTCCAGGCCTTTGGTTTATGTATGAAATATTCTCTCTTTGTTCCATTGTTAATTCAATACTGAGACAATCTTTTGTCAAATGTGGTCCTCCACACTGCTCACAACTAATTCGTATTGAGTGAATATCTTTAGTCATCTTTTCCATTCGTCTCTCGAAAACATCTATCTTTGCCGAAATGGAATCTAAGTCATGGCTAGAATCGGCTCTAGCTGCTTTAGATGATCTAATGATATCTTTTTCTTGGTGCCACTCATGTGAGTGGGAAGCAGTATTATCAATAATTTTGTAAGCATCAGTTTCGGTTTTCTTCATAATAGAACCACCAGCTGCTATATCTATGTCTTTTCTTGTAGTGATGTCGCATCCTCGGTAGAATATTTGTACTATTTGACAGGTGTCTAAACCATGTTGCGGACATCCTCTTAACAACTTTCCATACCTAGTCCACGCCTCATATAGAGTTTCATTTGGCTTCTGTGTGAACGTAACAATTTCTGCTTGAAGTCTTACGGCTTTAGATGCAGGAAAGAATTGTTTAAGAAATTTGTCAATTAAAACGTCCCATGTATCAATCGCCCCTTCAGGTAACGATTCCAACCAATCTTTGGCTTCTCCCTTTAAAGTCCAGGGAAATAACATGAGATATATCTGTTCATCCTCCACTTCTCGTATTTTAAATAGTGTGCAGATCCTATTAAAGGTACGTATATGTTCATTTGGATCTTCCTTCGGTGCACCACTAAATTGGCATTGATTAGTCACCATGTGTAGAATTTGTCCTTTGATTTCATAATCTGGCGCATTAATGTCTGGATGAGTAATTGCGTGACCTTGGCCAGTGCGTTTAGCTCTCATTCGATCTTCCATACTTAAAGGTTCCAGATTCTCCATAATTGAATTTGTTGAATCGGTATCACTAGATGATTCTGTTTTAATAGTTCGTTCCTCAACAATCTCTGTTTGAATGATTGGTGGTTCCGGAGGAAAGTTTAATGGTTCAGGATCTACGAACCGTTCCTGAATATTTTCCGGATTCTCAATTGTGAGGTCGGGTTCAAAAAATGGATTATCGGAAATTTGAACTGAAGTACTTGGTCTACTGGATGACGATTCTAAAGAAAAATCAACGGCGGTTATATTTGTTAAACGATGTCTTGATCGAGTTACAGGTGGTGAACGTACAAAAGGTGATGAACGTCTTGCTCGGTGCATTCACTGAATATCCTATTAGTTTTAAAAAGGAAAGAAAAATTATAATAAGTTATCCAATCAATAGACTTTTCTGATTTTGCCCACGTTTCGAATAGCCAAAAGATGCAGCAGAGGGGCAGGATTCGTTTGGTCTCAATATAATTGAGGACTGTTTGGCTCCAATAACCCGGTCCACGTACAAATCCAACTATTACTACGAACCAGAAAATTTTGATGTCTATTAATTTAACCACTTAAAATAAGTTTTCGTAATTTTGAGAAATTTAGATAAGAAGTAGAATAAAAATCTATGTCCTAAAAACTAGAATGGCGAGAAATAAGAGAGAAAAAGAGTTCGTCGCAAAAGGTTGAAAAAGAAAAAATGGTTGAAAAATAAAAGGTGACGGAAAAATAAAAGAAACTTATAAAAACTTAAAAATACTTGACTAACCTAACCTTATTACTACAACTAACTTAAAATTATAATCGCAAATTGAAATTACTAATTGGAATGATAATTGATACATAGTAAAAGGTCTAAAAATATTAAAGCTTACAAGGAAAAACTAAATCCCAAATGGAAATAACTTAAAAAGAAACTAAAACTTAAAAAGGCCTCGCAAAATTCTAAAGCACCTAAATCTTAGTCTAAAGAAAAAGCACTTAAGGAATTCTACGGAAAAGCCTAAAAATCTAGGAGTAAAAATAACTATAGCAAAAACTAAGTTTAAAATTAAATATGAGCTAAAAATACAAATTTTATGCTACAACGATTAAAAAGGTACAAAATATAAAAATATACAAAAAGTTGTAAAAAGTACAATTTTTATAAAAATATTATTTTTATATTATTTATTTAATAAAACTACTAATTTTACAATTTTATTAACCTAATTTATACTAAATACATTAAATTAAATAAAAAGTAAAATTAAAAATAAAACTAATAATAATAATAATAATAATAATTAGGTTTAAAATAATAATAATTAATAATTACCGTAATTAATGCTCGATTAGGGCTTCCTGTGCGCGTGTCAGAGTAGCTCCGCGAGTCGCGGCAATTAAAGAAGAAAACCCCGCGAGTCGCGGGGATCAGAAATTCAGCTGACAGGGTTGAGTTTTTACGCTATTTCTTTATTTTTTTTTTATTTTATTTTATGTTTTCTGTTTTTTAAATAAATAAAAGATTTTAAAATAAAACTTATATTTTTATAAACTAAAATAGAAATAAATAAACTTATAAAACTTAAATATTTAACAAAATCTTAAAAATACTTATATTTTTGTTTTTTTTCTTTTTTAAAACGTATTTTTACAAAAACGAATTTTAATAAAAGTAAACAAAAAAAAAATTTTTTTTTTTTTTTTTATATATTAGCGTTGCGCTTCCGGCTTTTAAGATAATCCCCGGCAGCGGCGCCAAAAATACTTGATGTCAAAGCAGAGGGGTATAAAATACTATTAAATTTTTGCAGAAAATACTATTAAATACGATACAATTTTACACAAGATATTTATTTATTTATAGAATGGATATACTTAAACCTTGCTACAACACTTATAGGCAGTGTACCTAATCGTTCAGTAGTGTAGTTTTTAGTAAGTCCGGTTCGTTCCACAGGGAAATCTTTAAACAAAGCTCAACGCTATATTAGTTTACTTTTATATAAATACAAACATATATATAAGTAATATTATTATTATAAAGGGGGGTTTTTACCGTTTAATGACCGGTTTGTCGATTTTAAAACTTTAGTCGCAGTTAAAACCTAATGTAAAATATAAAATACAAGACTTAAATTAAAGCGTAAAGTAAATAACGATAATGAAATTGCGAATAATAAAAGTGCGATAAAATAAACTTGCGATAATTAAAAAGTACGATAATTAAAAGTGCGATTAAATAAAATAACAATAAATAAAAGTGCGATAATTAGAAGTGCAATTAAATATAAAATAAAGGAAATTAAATATGAAATAAAAGAATTATGCTTATTTAAACTTCCGTAATCATGATGTTTGACGTGTTGATTTTAGTTTTATGCCCATGGGTTAATTGTCCTTTGTCCTGGATTATTCAATATATCCGTCTGGTTTTTGTCCATAACAGTCCATCAGTCATAAATATAAATTGCGAGTGTCCTCGTCAAATTATTATTATACCCGAAGTTAAATATTCCAACTAATTGGGGATTCGAATTGTAACAAGGTTTTAATACTTTGTTTAATGAATACACCAGGTTATCGACTGCGTGTAAACCAAGGTTTTACTACTTTGTTAACAATTACACCAATTACCCTTGAATGTAATTTCACCCCTGTTTTAATTATTCTAGTGGCTATTAATCCATTCCCGTGTCCGGTTAAATGAACGATTATTCGTACATATAAATACCCCGCCCATCGTGTCCGATCGAGTGTATATGGTAATTTATAGGGACGCCCAATTGTAAATCTTTATATTAACATTAACAAACTTTCATTTAGTTAAACAAATATAAAGCCCATTAATAGCCCATAGTCTAATTTCCACAAGTGTCGTTCTTTTGTCCAAACCCCAATTATGGTACAAAGCCCAATTACCCAATTTTAGTAATTAGCCCAACATCATGATTACTTCGTTTTAAATAAGCATAATAATAACTTAGCTACGAGACATTAATATAAAAAGGTTGAACATAACTTACAATGATTAAAAATAGCGTAGCGTTACACGGACAGAATTTCGACTTACACCCTTACAACATTCGCTAACATACCCTTATTATTAGGATTTAAAATTAAAATTAAAATTAAAATATAAATTATATATATATATTACGTATATATTGAGAGAGATAGAGAAATAAGATATGAAATTTGATCAGAATTCGGTTTGCTTTATAGCCAGACTTGATTTTTGGGGCTCCGCGACTCGCGGCAAAAACCCCTTCAAACTCCGCGAGTCGCGGAGATAGAAATTACAGCTCACACCCTTGGAGTTTCTCTGCCGACGGTTTTATATATATATATATAATATATATATAATTAATATAATTAATTATATATTATATTATATTTATATGCATAGTTAACTTGTAATTTTTAGTCCGTTGCGTCGAGCGTTAAGAGTTGACTCTGGTCCCGGTTCCGGATTTTCGAACGTCCTTGCGTACAATTTTATATTTTGTACTTTGCGTTTTGAATCTTGTACTCTTGTAATTTCGAGACGTTTCTTATCAATAATTGGAACCTTTTTGATTGTCTTTTGTACTTTTGAGCTTTTTGGTTGTTTGCGTCTTCAATTCGTCGAATCTGTCTTTTGTCTTCACCTTTTATTATTTAAACGAATATCACTTGTAAATAGAACAATTGCAACTAAAAGCTTGTCTTTCTTGAGGAATAATGCTATGAAATATATGTTCGTTTTTTGCATTATCAACTATCCTCAACATTCGTTCGTTTCCTACAATCATGATCATAATATCATCTTTCAAATCACGTCATCCTAGTCATCATAATCATTACCATATGTGTTGAGCATTTACTGGAAATCATAACCATCTAAACTTCCTATCACTACCTATCATCTTCACATAAAAAAAATTATATGGGTCTCGGCCCCAATATGAGCCGGCCCAACTGGATTCAAATGACTGCCGCCCATTAAATCAGCTCATTATATAGTTCGGCCCATCTTATAAGGAGTCCAAGTTCATAAAAAAAAATGTTTAGCAGCCCAATGATTTATAGTTGTGGTCCAACTCAGTTTTCCAAACCCAACAATGTTTCAAGTCCGAGCCCTATTAACTAGAAAGAATATAACCGAACTATTTGTAGTAAACAATTCATTTAACATCTGTAGTGTTGATACCCATCGAACGGCATAAACAATAAAGTAATACACATACTCTTATCATTATTTTATCATCAACAATATCAACCTATTGTATCCATATTGAGTTATAATCTTATGTATTAATATATGACCTATTCATAGTACATCATTACTTCTCGTTACCCCTAGTATCAACCACAAAACTTTAGAGTGTCCCACATACATTATCACTTGTCTGGGAATGATAAGCCTTTATATAATAATGTTCAATACATCCAAGTTTGCCAAAACTTTAAATTGTGACCCATGATGTAAAAAGGAATTCGGTATCCAGCTGGTAACCATCTAAATTGAGACCCCATTTATCTTTGTTTAGTCTTTATATTCAAAAAGAAAAATGACCTCGTGGAGGGTGTTGGTCCTACAGCAAGTTCCTTTAAATTAATGAAGCACAAGATGAAACAAGCTCATAATGCGAAAGAGAAAAGAAAAAAAATATGTTGTTCAGCCACGAAAGAAGATAGTAGCGGAAATAAATGTTTGGTTTATTTTGGTTCGATCCTGGATAGAAAAGGAAAAACATGGCTGTAATAGGAAGTATGTTAAGTAAAATAATTCAAAAGTTCGAGGGTTTAGGTGTTTGGTTCGTGATGTCTGGACAAAGGCAGTAAAAAAAAAATTATATACATGAGTAGAAACCATCGCTAACCGTTTTGAGTATAGAGAGGAAAGTTCACAGCTGCAGTAGTAGTACCTTATGGTGGTGGTAAGTTTGATTGGAACAGAGGAACTAAATAGCATGGCGTGGTGGTCATTTTCAAGAGAGATATAGATGAGGATGAGAGATAGAAGATGGTGGTGATCTTGAACGGGTTTAGAGAGAGAGGAAAAGAGAAGAGAGAGAAGGAGCTATGGTGACCGGAGGTGGCTTCAAGTCGTGATGGTGATGGACTGTGGTGGTGATTGAAATCGTGGTGTTTGTAACACAAATGGTGTTCAAGAGTGTTGGTGGTGGATGACGGCTTCGGGTTCAAGAAACAAAATGTTTATGATAGTGTAATTGTGTATGTAAGTGTGTACACATATGTGTATCATTTATTGGATTAAATATGAACAAGTAGTAACAATCTGAATAAAGGTGATTGGATTGATTTTTGGTTTGTAATGTGAATTTGATTACGATGGGTAACGGAATGCAGATTCGATTAGCTAGTGATGTACCAGATTTGATTATATTTGTTTTGTAGCCTGAATGAGTCGACAGAAAGAGGAAGGAAGGACAGAGAATGAATAAAATAAAAGCAGGTTAAACCTTTCTGATTCCATTCGTACCAATCAAGATTTGGAAATTATATGATTAAATTTACATGATTGGGATGTATAACAGAATTCATAATTATCTTGTATATATATATATGTATATGTGGTGTTATTGATCTTCCATGTTAGAGTAATCTTAGAAGGAGATATTATGGCCAAGCAAAAGAATCCAAGCTGCTGTCCATTCAATTTTATTTTTTTTTAAGTGGTCCATCAAGAGATATTTATCCACATTTTGTTTGGTGTAATATGTCGATATGCGTTTCTGTATGGATATGTATAGATGTTGATATATATAATATTATTATGTTTAAAAGTTGAAAACAAACACAGTTCCTTCATATCCATCAATTGTTAAAACGTTTTTCTCAGCTCAATGATAGGTAACAATATTAATATTTTGATAATAATAATACAATAATTATAAGTCACGGATAGAGATGAGGAAGTAGACAGAAAATGGAAATCAGGTGGCGATATTACATTAAATTTCCAACTCAACTTAAATGATTTGTTTGTATTTACATTAAGTTAATATGTAAACTTATAATTATATTTATATATATACACATACTTATCTATTTACAATTTTAATTATTTG
This sequence comes from Rutidosis leptorrhynchoides, assembly GCF_046630445.1. Classification (NCBI taxonomy): domain Eukaryota; kingdom Viridiplantae; phylum Streptophyta; class Magnoliopsida; order Asterales; family Asteraceae; genus Rutidosis; species Rutidosis leptorrhynchoides. The sequence goes on from NC_092337.1 coordinate 183,167,207, forward strand.
TGAATCGTTGAGAACAGTCGAAGGTCAATTGAATATAATGAAACAGTTCAAAAGTTTTGAGACTCAACATTACAGACTTTGCTTATCGTGTCGAAAACATATAAAGATTAAGTTTAAATTTGATCGAAAATTCCCGGGTCATCACAAAACGTTGGTGAAATCATAGGTGTATTTGTAAAGTATGTTTTTGAACCACAAGATTTAGTATAGTTGATTATCCAAATCGTTTGCATTCCAAAGATGTTGTTTGTATGTCGAGCACCCAATTATCAAGGCTTTACTGAATGGTACCTCTGAATCATAGTGTTAGAACCTACACTATACACGATAAAATTACATTTCACCCGCTAACGGTAGCGAACCGTCCGAATGAGGGTTCGTCAAACCCGTATGGCCATACAACAAAAATCCGTGCTTACACCCTGCAAGTGTAACTAATGATAATTGAATTGAGGCTTTTTGTTCTAACTCTCACGTGGAATGTTTGTTTTCATACTTGTGTTCAAAATATAAAAGTATAAACCGTATATGTTTCTCATCCCATGATTTAAAGTATAAAAGTTGTTGAAAAGATGGGACTATGATCTCACCTCGAGTACACGAGTATAAATGTACTTCACAAAGTAAACATGTGCATGAAAGTTATTTAGCCTTGACCTAAACAAGTAAGTGTATCAATTAACCGGTTACGACACAAGGTCGGGCGAAATGTGTTCAATTAGTCCTATGGCTCGTTACGACTCGAATATATATAGCATGTGAATCACGTTGTCAAGTTTCATGCAAGAATCAAGTATAAAAGCATGTTAGAAAGATTTCATAAGTGTTTGGTTAAGTTTGACTAAAAGTCAAACTTTGGTCAAAGTCAAAGTCAACGAAAAAGTCAACATGTTCGGGTCGGGTCTCGAACAATTTTTCTAATCTTAGAAGTCATATATGAGCATGTTGGCCAAGTTTCATGTCAATCGGAGGTGCATAGCATAGTTGGAATTAAACGAAAAAAGAAATTTTTGGGCTGTCTACAGCTGATACGCCGCATCGCTCCCAGATGCGCCACATCAGTACCTGGTTAGGTGGATTTTGCTGAAAAAAAGACAAGTCTCGAACCAAACTTCAAACGAACGTAACTTATGAACCGTAAACAATCAAAACACGTATCTTATATCATCGGAAAGGTATTTTGACAAGATACAACTAAACACATTTCATCAATCAAATCCATCATTAACAACAATGAAAACCTCGTCGATTGATCGTTAAATGTTTAAAATCAAAGTTTCAAGTTCTTAAAATACATTTCACGATTCGAGAATCCAATTTACACATGTGATATACCATTTCGAAGGTAATTAAACATACAATACAACTAAACACTTACTAACAACATTTCATAGCATTCAATGCATCAAAAGTTCTTTTCAAAGTTCATCAAACCTAACCAAAATCATGAATTCAATCATTTTGTAAATGATGCTTTTCTAAATCAACCTACACATCAAAATGAAGCTAATGATGCTAGTAACACATTTAATACATGAAATTTAACATTTAAACAACATCTAATCAACCAAAATCAAAGACTAAGCACACCCATTTCAAGTTCATGCTAGTTTATGCAAAACAACAAGATTGAGCAAATAAATCATGTATTCATGCTAGACTCGAGCCATAGACACTAACTAACACCATTTCAAGTCTAATAAACGAATTTGAGAAATCTAGAGTTTTTAGAAATCTTACCTCAAGTAGTGAAATTGGTACCAAATTGAAGAGGATGATGCAAGGATCACAAATATGTAATTTTTTTTTGATGTTAGCTTCTTGATTTAGATTTAGATGATGAATTAAAGATTTGGGTGAAATGGGTGTTCTTGCAACTAGAGAGAAAAGGGAGAAAGATGGGTGAATGGAATGAGTGGTGGTGGGTTGACTAGTTGACCTAGTCAACTAGTTTGCCCTCTTGGCAAGTTTAGTCCCTCGAGTTTAAAAGCGGGTGCGTGAATTAATCGAACGAAATATTTTAAATACGCTTGGGTAACGAGAGATATTACAATTAAATAACGGAAAAGTATTAAAACGCTAGTCAACGGAAGATAGAGTTTAGATAACGAAGGTATTATCTAAAAAAAGACGGCATTAAAATAAATTAACGGAAAAATGCAGGATGTTACATAACTGGTAAATACCCATGTGTCATACGGTTTGGACTGCATTTAATATACAATTTGTTGATTTTGGTTCTTTCCTATTTTGGCAACCTAACTACAAACGCACCATTTACTTCAAAACCACAAACCATAAGCTCTTGAATCTTGCTTCTCTTCATTATTTAAGCATATCAAACTGGTCCTTGTGTTTTCTTGAATCTAACAAGGTATCTCGATTTTATGCTTGATTTGCAGTTAATTTTGGGGTTTTTTGATAAAAAAATGTATCAAATGGGTTTATGGTTTGATCCTTGTATAAAAGTGTTTTTTAGGGTTGTTTGTTGATTGCTACATGTTACATACATGTTATGTGATATTCGTGAACCTTTAAATCATTTAAAAACAAGCTAGAATAAGTTTTTGGGTGTATAAATCCCAAAACAATTAGCTTGGTGATGATGCCCTTGACGAGGATGAGATGTCGTCCTGACGGTCATTCATGAGAATGAGATGTCATCCTCACGATTTTTCATGAGGATGAGATGTCATTCTCACACGCGTTCGCATAGACGAGATGTCACGTTCATGGTCGTTCGCACGAACGAGATGTCGTCCTACTGTCATTCGTGTGATCATTACCCATAATCAGATGGTGCCTAAGGTTTGTTGACCGATTGGACTGCGAATGAGATGTTGTTTTGTGCAACTCATCAATTGACTAGTGCGAATCATTTGTTGATCGTTATTGAGATAGTGTTGTTCTGCTGATCTAGATTTACCCATTCGTACGACTAACTTGTTGTCCGCGTAAATGAGGAGACTCATTCGCATGAATGTAGTTCCATCGTGCAGATGACCTGTCTGTTTTACTGTGAGACTTTGTAATTATGTATGTAATCTAATTTTCGTCAGTATGTTTAAAGTACTACCTAACGTGATATGAAGACTGATGTGGATATATCATTCTTAGTAGAAAAAAATAAATAGAAAGCACAGTTTAATTAGAATTCTGAGTTCTTGCTAATATCAGGTTGATGGGACTATCCTTCAGGATATTTGTATAGAGTAGCGGGTTATGCTACTATTTCCATGTTTGGCCTGACCTGATTATGTTACTGTAAATTATACTATGTTTTATATGTATGATTATGCTCACATTGTGATTGTCGTCTTTAAACTATGCAGATAGAAAAAAGGGGTCAACTTTGAAATATGAAGTTAAGTTCCAATGTTACCATATGTGTAGTATAGCTTAAAGGACGCGTTCGTTACGTCTGGATTACTATACTAGGTATTCAGTAATAGGAACTTTCGATAAACTCTAGCCCGATCAGCTAGTGGTTATAGGCAGGTATAAGTAGCCGAGCCTCTTGATGTGTTTGTTGTAATTGTTGTGTAGACGCAATTGTATGATAGCTTGATGTTGTATGCTTATATCTGCTAGGATTGTTTCATTCACTTAGCTTCCTGCTATTCCCCCACATCTTCTCCCCTGCAGGTTAAGACATTTTGCATGCTTTTGGATTGGGAGAAGAACTTGTATGCTTTGTTATATTTGACAGTCTTTTGTACTCTGATGTCGTTTATATTTGTACATTTTTTTTGGATAACATAACATTGGATTTTATGTAATGTGTAAAACTACATATATATATATATATATATATATATATATATATATATATATATATATATATATATATATATATATGTGTGTGTGTGTGTGTGTGTGTGTGTGTGTGTGTGTGTGTGTGTGTGTGTGTGTCCATTTAATTATATTCCGTTGTGTATTTAAAAACAAGCACGAAGTTATAAGTTGGTATCAGAGTATAAGTTTGGCAACAAGTACTCTTGGATGTCATGTTCCTAAGAACCGTGTCAAACATACAAGTGGGGATGGGGTTAGGTGAATGTAGAGATTTATGCATGTTAGTAGATAAATACTAACCTATTTTCCACTAAGCTTTTGTGAAATGATGTGACAGAACATGTATAGCCAACAACAACTGAAATGTCAATGCCCCTCCGACCCCTAGAATGTTCACAGTTAGAGAGTTAACTAAAAGAGGCTCGGGATAGAGTTACCGAACTTGAAAATACTCCTCCTACTGTTACTCCAACTGTGAATGTTGAACCTCCATCATCGGGATTTCCCACACTATAATTTCTATTAGTTGCTGTTGGGAGCACTTCTCTGGCACAGTTACAATTTCCACCTCAATATCAGATACTACAACAATATCAAGTACTAGCCCAGTACAATTACCAATACCCTAATCAAATGATGTATCCATATCAAGTGCTAATGTTTCAATAGTCTTTAGTTGTGACAAAGTAGAAATGTACTTTTAGGCAATTCCTTGATTGTAAACCTCCTGAATATTGAAGAAGTTCATATCGTAGCGTAACCGGAGACTGGTTAAGTGAAGTAGGTTGGGCGTTAGATGCATGTGAATGTGTGTTTGAGTAGCGAGTTACATTTGTAAGCATACTATTGAAGAATAAATCGATGAGTTTGTGGGATTTTCTGACTGCTCCCATACCAAAGGAACAACTGAGCTAAGTTACATGGGATCAATTTTATGCGAAGTGTGTGAACAATATTGCACTTCATATGAGATTTCGAAATTAAAAAGGGAGTTTATGCGGTTGAAGATGACGGAACAAATTTCCATTGTAGAACAGTATACTGATAAGCTTTAATTTTTGCAGCAATGGCTCCTAGAAGAACAATCTTGAATTGATCAATTTCTGTAAATGATACTGCCAGAGTATCGAACAATGGTTAGAATGGTGACAACTGAAATGTCCGATTCTTATTGATTAAAAACGTTCCATATTAATTGATTTCGTTGCGAGGTTTTGACCTCTATATGAGACGTTTTTCAAAGACTGCATTCATTTTAAAACAAACCATAACCTTTATTTCATCAATAAAGGTTTAAAAGCTTTACGTAGATTATCAAATAATGATAATCTAAAATATCCTGTTTACACACGACCATTACATAATGGTTTACAATACAAATATGTTACAACAAAATAAGTTTCTTGAATGCAGTTTTTACACAATATCATACAAGCATGGACTCCAAATCTCGTCCTTATTTAAGTATGCGACAGCGGAAGCTCTTAATAATCACCTGAGAATAAACATGCTTAAAACGTCAACAAAAATGTTGGTGAGTTATAGGTTTAACCTATATATATCAAATCATAATAATAGACCACAAGATTTCATATTTCAATACACATCCCATACATAGAGATAAAAATCATTCATATGGTGAACACCTGGTAACCGACATTAACAAGATGCATATATAAGAATATCCCCATCATTCCGGGACACCCTTTGGATATGATATAAATTTCGAAGTACTAAATCCTCCGGTACTTTGGATAGGGTTTGTTAGGCCCAATAGATCTATCTTTAGGATTTGCGTCAATTAGGGTGTCTGTTCCCTAATTCTAAGATTACCAGACTTAATAAAAAGGGGCATATTCGATTTCGATAATTCAACCATATAATGTAGTTTCACGTACTTGTGTCTATTTTGTAAATCATTTATAAAACCTGCATGTATTCTCATCCCAAAAATATTAGATTTTAAAAGTGGGACTATAACTCACTTTCACAGATTTTTACTTCATCGGGAAGTAAGACTTGGCCACTGGTTGATTCACGAACCTATAACAATATATACATATATATCAAAGTATGTTTAAAATATATTTACAACACTTTTAATATATTTTGATGTTTTAAGTTTATTAAGTCAGCTGTCCTCGTTAGTAACCTACAACTAGTTGTCCACAGTTAGATGTACAGAAATAAATCGATAAATATTATCATGAATCAATCCACGACCCAGTGTATACGTATCTCAGTATTGATCACAACTCAAACTATATATATTTTGGAATCAACCTCAACCCTGTATAGCTAACTCTAACATTCACATATAGAGTGTGTATGGTTGTTCCGAAATATATATAGAAGTGTCGACATGATAGGTTGAAACATTGTATACGTGTCTATGGTATCTCAAGATTACATAATATACAATACAAGTTGATTAAGTTATGGTTGGAATAGATTTGTTACCAATTTTCACGTAGCTAAAATGAGAAAAATTATCCAATCTTGTTTTACCCATAACTTCTTCATTTTAAATCCGTTTTGAGTGAATCAAATTGCTATGGTTTCATATTGAACTCTATTTTATGAATCTAAACATAAAAAGTATAGGTTTATAGTTGGAAAAATAAGTTACAAGTCGTTTTTGTAAAGGTAGTCATTTCAGTCGAAAGAACGACGTCTAGATGACCATTTTAGAAAACATACTTCCACTTTGAGTTTAACCATAATTTTTGGATATAGTTTCATGTTCATAATAAAAATCATTTTCTCAGAATAACAACTTTTAAATCAAAGTTTATCATAGTTTTTAATTAACTAACCCAAAACAGCCCTCGGTGTTACTACGACGGCGTAAATCCGGTTTTACGGTGTTTTTCGTGTTTCCAGGTTTTAAATCATTAAATTAGCATATCATATAGATATAGAAGATGTGTTTAGTTGATTTTAAAAGTCAAGTTAGAAGGATTAACTTTTGTTTGCGAACAAGTTTAGAATTAACTAAACTATGTTCTATTGATTACAAGTTTAAACCTTCGAATAAGATAGCTTTATATGTATGAATTGAATGATGTTATGAACATCATTACTACCTTAAGTTCCTTGGATAAACCTACTTGAAAAGAGAAAAATGGATCTAGCTTCAACGGATCCTTGGATGGCTCGAAGTTCTTGAAGCAGAATCATGACACAAAAACAAGTTCAAGTAAGATCATCACTTGAAATAAGATTGTTATAGTTATAGAAATTGAACCAAAGTTTGAATATGATTATTACCTTGTATTAGAATGATAACCTACTGTAAGAAACAAATATTTCTTGAGTTTGGATGATCACCTTACAAGATTGGAAGTGAGCTAGCAAACTTGAAAGTATTCTTGATTTTATGTAACTAGAACTTGTAGAATATATGAAGAACACTTAGAACTCGAAGATAGAACTTGAGAGAGATCAATTAGATGAATAAAATTGAAGAATGAAAGTGTTTGTAGGTGTTTTTGGTCGTTGGTGTATGGATTAGATATAAAGGATATGTAATTTTGTTTTCATGTAAATAAGTCATGAATGATTACTCATATTTTTGTAATTTTATGAGATATTTCATGCTAGTTGCCAAATGATGGTTCCTACATGTGTTAGGTGACTCAAATGGGCTACTAAGAGCTGATCATTGGAGTGTATATACCAATAGTACATACATCTAAAAGCTGTGTATTGTACGAGTACGAATACGAGTGCATACGAGTAGAATTGTTGATGAAACTGAACGAGGATGTAATTGTAATCATTTTTGTTAAGTAGAAGTATTTTGATAAGTGTATTGAAGTCTTTCAAAAGTATATAAATACATATTAAAACACTACATGTATATACATTTTAACTGAGTCGTTAAGTCATCGTTAGTCGTTACATGTAAGTGTTGTTTTGAAACCTTTAGGTTAACGATCTTGTTAAATGTTGTTAACCTAATGTTTATAATATCAAATGAGATTTTAAATTATTATATTATCATGATATTATCATGTATGAATATCTCTTAATATGATATATATACATTAAATGTCTTTACAACAATAATCGTTACATATATGTCTCGTTTAAAAATCATTAAGTTAGTAGTCTTGTTTTTACATATGTAGTTCATTGTTAATATACTTAATGATATGTTTACTTATCATAGTATCATCTTAACTATATATATATATATCCATATATATGTCATCATATAGTTTTTACAAGTTTTAACGTTCGTGAATCACCGGTCAACTTGGGTGGTCAATTGTCTATATGAAACATATTTCAATTAATCAAGTCTTAACAAGTTTGATTGCTTAACATGTTGGAAACATTTAATCATGTAAATATCAATCTCAATTAATATATATATAAACATTGAAAAGTTCGGGTCACTACAGTACCTACCCGTTAAATAAATTTCGTCCTGAAATTTTAAGCTGTTGAAGGTGTTGACGAATCTTCTGGAAATAGATGCGGGTATTTCTTCTTCATCTGATCTTCACGCTCCCAGGTGAACTCGGGTCCTCTACGAGCATTCCATCGAACCTTAACAATTGGTATCTTGTTTTGCTTAAGTCTTTTAACCTCACGATCCATTATTTTGACGGGTTCTTCGATGAATTGAAGTTTTTCGTTGATTTGGATTTCATCTAACGGAATAGTGAGATCTTCTTTAGCAAAACATTTCTTCAAATTCGAGACGTGGAAACTGTTATGTACAGCCACGAGTTGTTGAGGTAACTTAATTCGGTAAGCTACTGGTCCGACACGATCAATAATCTTGAATGGTCCAATATACCTTGGATTTAATTTCCCTCGTTTACCAAATCGAACAACGCCTTTCCAAGGTGCAACTTTAAGCATGACCATCTCTCCAATTTCAAATTCTATATCTTTTCTTTTAATGTCAGCGTAGCTCTTTTGTCGACTTTGGGCGGTTTTCAACCGTTGTTGAATTTGGATGATCTTCTCGGTAGTTTCTTTTATAATCTCGGGACCCGTAATCTGTCTATCCCCCACTTCACTCCAACAAATCGGAGACCTGCACTTTCTACCATAAAGTGCTTCAAACGGTGCCATCTCAATGCTTGAATGGTAGCTGTTGTTATAGGAAAATTCTGCTAACGGTAGATGTCGATCCCAACTGTTTCCGAAATCAATAACACATGCTCGTAGCATGTCTTCAAGCGTTTGTATCGTCCTTTCACTCTGCCCATCAGTTTGTGGATGTTAGGCAGTACTCATGTCTAGACGAGTTCCTAATGCTTGCTGTAATGTCTGCCAGAATCTTGAAATAAATCTGCCATCCCTATCAGAGATAATAGAGATTGGTATTCCATGTCTGGAGACGACTTCCTTCAAATACAGTCGTGCTAACTTCTCCATCTTGTCATCTTCTCTTATTGGTAGGAAGTGTGCTGATTTGGTGAGACGATCAACTATTACCCAAATAGTATCAAAACCACTTGCAGTCCTTGGCAATTTAGTGATGAAATCCATGGTAATGTTTTCCCATTTCCATTCCAGGATTTCGGGTTGTTGAAGTAGACCTGATGGTTTCTGATGCTCAGCTTTGACCTTAGAACACGTCAAACATTCTCCTACGTATTTAGCAACATCGGCTTTCATACCCGGCCACCAAAAATGTTTCTTGAGATCCTTGTACATCTTCCCCGTTCCAGGATGTATTGAGTATCTGGTTTTATGAGCTTCTCTAAGTACCATTTCTCTCATATCTCCAAATTTTGGTACCTAAATCCTTTCAGCCCTATACCAGGTTCCGTCTTTCCAAATATTAAGATGCTTCTCTGATCCTTTGGGTATTTCATCCTTTAAATTTCCCTATTTTAAAACTCCTTGTTGCGCCTCCTTTATTTGAGTAGTAAGGTTATTATGAATCATTATATTCATAGATTTTACTCGAATGGGTTCTCTGTCCTTCCTGCTCAAGGCATCGGCTACCACATTTGCCTTCCCCGAGTGGTAACGAATCTCAAAGTCGTAATCATTCAATAATTCAATCCACCTACGATGCCTCATATTCAGTTGTTTCTGATTAAATATGTGTTGAAGACTTTTGTGGTCGGTATATATAATACTTTTGACCCCATATAAGTAGTGCCTCCAAGTCTTTAATGCAAAAACAACTGCGCCTAATTCCAAATCATGCGTCGTATAATTTTGTTCGTGAATCTTCAATTGTCTAGACGCATAAGCAATCACCTTCGTTCGTTGCATTAATACACAACCGAGACCTTGCTTTGATGCGTCACAATAAATCACAAAATCATCATTCCCTTCAGGAAATGACAATATAGGTGCCGTAGTTAGCTTTTTCTTCAATAACTGAAACGCTTTCTCTTGTTCATCATTCCATTCAAATTTCTTCCCTTTATGCGTTAATGCAGTCAAGGGTTTTGCTATTCTGGAAAAGTCTTGGATGAACCTTCTGTAGTAACCAGCTAGTCCTAAAAACTGGCGTATGTGTTTTGGAGTTTTCGGGGTTTCCCACTTTTCAACAGTTTCTATCTTTGCCGGATCCACCTTAATACCTTCTTTGTTCACTATGTGACCGAGAAATTGAACTTCTTCCAACCAAAATGCACACTTTGAAAACTTAGCGTACAATTCTTCCTTCCTCAATACTTCTAACACCTTTCTCAAATGTTCACCGTGTTCTTGGTCATTCTTTGAGTAAATAAGTATGTCATCAATGAAAACAATGACAAACTTGTCAAGGTATGGTCTACACACTCGGTTCATAAGGTCCATGAACACAGCTGGTGCATTAGTTAAACCAAACGGCATGACCATAAACTCGTAATGACCGTAACGTGTTCTGAAAGCAGTCTTTGGAATATCATCTTCTTTCACCCGCATTTGATGATACCCGGAACGTAAGTCAATCTTTGAATAAACAGATGAGCCTTGTAGTTGATCAAATAAGTCGTCGATTCTCGGTAGTGGGTAGCGGTTCTTGATGGTAAGTTTGTTCAACTCTCGGTAGTCGATACACAACCTGAATGTACCATCTTTCTTCTTGACAAACAAAACAGGAGCTCCCCACGGTGATGTGCTTGGTCGAATGAAACCACGCTCTAAAAGTTCTTGTAATTGGCTTTGCAGTTCTTTCATCTCGCTGGGTGCGAGTCGGTAAGGAGCACGAGCTATTGGTGCAGCTCCTGGTACAAGATCTATTTGAAATTCAACGGATCGATCTGGGGGTAATCCCGGTAATTCTTTCGGAAATACATCGGGAAATTCTTTTGCAATGGGAACATCATTGATGCTCTTTTCTTCAGTTTGTACTTTCTCGACGTGTGCTAGAACAGCATAGAAACCTTTTCTTATTAGTTTTTGTGCCTTCAAATTACTAATAAGATGTAGCTTCGTGTTGCCCTTTTCTCCGTACACCATTAAGGGTTTTCCTTTTTCTCGTATAATGCGAATTGCATTTTTGTAACAAACGATCTCTGCTTTCACTTCTTTCAACCAGTCCATACCGATTATCACATCAAAACTCCATAACTCTACTGGTATCAAATCAATCTTAAATGTTTCGCTAACCAGTTTAATTTCTCGATTCCGACATATATTATCTGCTGAAATTAGTTTACCATTTGCTAATTCGAGTAAAAATTTACTATCCAAAGGCGTCAATGGACAACTTAATTTAGCACAAAAATCTCTACTCATATAGCTTCTATCCGCACCCGAATCAAATAAAACGTAAGCAGATTTATTGTCAATAAGAAACGTACCCATAACAAGCTCCGGGTCTTCCTGTGCCTCTGCCGCATTAATATTGAAAACTCTTCCGCGGCCTTGTCCATTCGTGTTCTCCTGGTTCGGGCAATTTCTAATAATGTGACCAGGTTTTCCACATTTATAATAAACTACATTGGCATAACTTGCTCCGACACTACTTGCTCCGCCATTACTCGTTCCGACACCATTTGTTCCTTTCGTTCTATTAACCCCTGGTCTGTAGGCCTCACACTTCACCGCGCTATGACCATTTCTTTTACACTTGTTGCAAAATTTTGTGCAGAACCCCGAGTGATACTTTTCACACCTTTGGCATAGCTGCTTCTGATTGTTGTTGTTGTTGCGGTTATTATTGTTGTTGGGATGATTGTTGTAGTTGCTGTTGTTGTTGTTGTTGTTGTTGTTGTTGTTGTTGCTGTTGGGCCGTTTGTTGTAGTTGCGATTGTTGGGATAATTGTTGCGATTATTGTTGTAATTGCTGTTGTTGTTGTATTGGTGATTCTTATCACCGTTTTCCTCCCACTTTCTTTTGACTTGCTTCACATTGGCCTCTTCAGCAGTCTGTTCTTTAATTCTTTCTTCAATCTGGTTCACTAGTTTGTGAGCCATTCTACATGCCTATTGTATGGAGGCGGGCTCGTGTGAACTTATATCTTCTTGGATTCTTTCCGGTAATCCTTTCACAAACGCGTCGATCTTCTCTTCCTCATCTTCGAATGCTCCCGGACACAATAGGCACAATTCTGTGAATCGTCTTTCATACGTGGTAATATCAAATCCTTGGGTTCGTAACCCTCTAAGTTCTATCTTAAGCTTATTGACCTCGGTTCTGGGACGGTACTTCTCATTCATCAAGTGCTTGAATGCTGACCATGGTAGTGCGTACGCATCGTCTTGTCACACTTGCTCTAGATAGGTATTCCACCATGTTAACGCAGAACCTGTGAAGGTATGCGTAGCGTACTTCACTTTGTCCTCTTCAGTACACTTACTTATGGCAAACACCGATTCGACCTTCTCGGTCCATCGTTTCAATCCGATTGGTCCTTCGGTTCCATCAAATTCTAAAGGTTTGCAGGCAGTGAATTCTTTGTAGGTGCATCCTACACGATTTTCTGTACTGCTAGATCCAAGGTTATTGTTGGTATGTAGCGCAGCCTGTACTGCGGCTATGTTTGAAGCTAGAAAAGTACGGAATTCCTCTTCATTCATATTCACGGTGTGTCGAGTAGTCGGTGCCATTTCCTTCAAAATAGTCAAATGGAACAAGTTAATCATACAGAATATTAAGAGTAGTTAATAATATTTCATAGCATAATATGAACTCATTTATAAAAGCTTTTTCTTCATATTAGCGTTTTATAAGTTTAAATTCGGTTAGTACCTACCTGTTAAGTTCATACTTAGTAGCTAATATACAATTCAACTACTACAATTCTATATGAAAAACTGATTATAATAATATTTCGCGTTCAAACTTTTACACAATATTTTACAAACTTACAATACCGCTTATTTTACATATAGCATGAAATATAGCACACAATAATTTTGATACAAGATGGTTGTGAAGATAATTCTAGCTAGTACATAAGTCGTTCAGCAAAGGCAATAAAGACACGTAATTCATACGTCCAGAAACAAGTCATGCATTCTGGTTTTACTAGGATTACTTCCCATCTTTGGTCTTGTGGAACATAACCGTTATGGCCGTTGATAAGACAGCGTGTTGTAACGTTGTCAAAGGGACGAGGGTTACGTAATGTCCAACAGTACCGTAACAATCTAAAAACCTCATTTCTTACCCCAATTACCGACTCCGTCACTTGTGGGAACGTTTTGTTTAATAGTTGTAGCCCGATGTTCTTGTTCTCACTTTGGTGAGAAGTGAACATTACTTATCCGTAAGCATAACATGCTTCTTTATGTTGCATGTTAGCCGCTTTTTCTAAATCACGAAGTCCAATATTCGGATATATTGAGTCAAAATAATTTCTTAACCCATTGCGTAAAATAGCATTTGGGTTCCCCGCAATATATGCGTCAAAGTAAACACATCGTAACTTATGGATTTCCCAATGTGATATCCCCCATCTTTCGAACGAAAGCCTTTTATAAACCAAGGCATTCTTGGAACGTTCTTCGAATGTCTTACAAACTGATCTCGCTTTAAATAGTTGTGCCGAAGAATTCTGACCGACTCTAGACAAGATTTCATCAATCATGTCTCCGGGTAGGTCTCTTAAAATATTGGGTTGTCTATCCATTTTGTGTTTTTATACTGTAAAATAGACAAGAGTTAGATTCATAAAAAAAATACTTATTAATACAAGCAATTTTTACATATATCATAAAGCATAAGCACACTATATTACATATATTACACCACACGAATGCAACTATCTTATTTCGACTCGCTTGTTTCTTCTTCTTCGGTTTTGGTTCGTTTTGCCAAGTTTCTAGGGATATATGATGTTCCCCTAATACGAGCCGTCGTTTTCCACATTGGTTTAGAAAAACCTGGTGGTTTAGAGGTTCCCGGGTCATTGTTACAACTTAAGGACTTCGGGGGTTGATGATACATATAAAGTTCATCGGGGTTGGAATTAGATTTCTCTATTTTTATGCCCTTTCCCTTATTATTTTCTTTTGCTTTTTTAAATTCAGTTGGGGTAATTTCTATAACATCATCGGAATTCTCGTCGGAATCCGATTCATCGGAGAATTGGTAATCCTCCCAATATTTTGCTTCCTTGGCGGAAACACCATTGACCATAATTAATCTTGGTCGGTTGGTTGAGGATTTTCTTTTACTTAACCGTTTTATTATTTCCCCCACCGGTTCTATTTCTTCATCCGGTTCTGATTCTTCTTCCGGTTCCGATTCTTCTTCCGATTCCGACTCTTCTTGCGGTTCCTCTTCGGGAACTTGTGAATCAGTCCACGAATCATTCCAATTTACATTTGACTCTTCATTATTATTAGGTGAGTCAATGGGACTTGTTCTAGAGGTAGACATCTATCACATAATATCAAACGCGTTAAGAGATTAATATATCACATAATATTCACATGTTAAAAATATATAGTTTCCAACAAAATTTGTTAAGCAATCATTTTTCAAGTAAACACGGTCGAAGTCCAGACTCACTAATGCATCCTAACAAACTCGATAAGACACTAATGCAAAATTCTGGTTCTCTAAGACCAACACTCGGATACCAACTGAAATGTCCCGTTCTTATTGATTAAAAACGTTCCATATTAATTGATTTTTTTGCGAGGTTTTGATCTCTATATGAGACGTTTTTCAAAGACTGCATTCATTTTAAAACAAACCATAACCTTTATTTCATCAATAAAGGTTTAAAAAGCTTTATGTAGATTATCAAATAATGATAATCTAAAATATCCTGTTTACACACGACCATTACATAATGGTTTACAATACAAATATGTTACAACAAAATAAGTTTCTTGAATGCAGTTTTTACACAATATCATACAAGCATGGACTCCAAATCTCGTCCTTATTTAAGTATGCGACAGCGAAAGCTCTTAATAATCACCTGAGAATAAACATGCTTAAAACGTCAACAAAAATGTTGGTGAGTTATAGGTTTAACCTATATAAATCAAATCATAATAATAGACCACAAGATTTCATATTTCAATACACATCCCATACATAGAGATAAAAATCATTCACATGGTGAATACCTGGTAACCGACATTAACAAGATGCATATATAAGAATATCCCCATCATTCCGGGACACCCTTCGGATATGATATAAATTTCGAAGTACTAAAGCATCCGGTACTTTGGATGGGGTTTGTTAGGCCCAATAGATCTATCTTTAGGATTCGTGTCAATTAGGGTGTCTGTTCCCTAATTCTAAGATTACCAGACTTAATAAAAAGGGGCATATTCGATTTCGATAATTCAACCATATAATGTAGTTTCACGTACTTGTGTCTATTTTGTAAATCATTTATAAAACCTGCATATATTCTCATCCCAAAAATATTAGATTTTAAAAGTGGGACTATAACTCAATTTCACAGATTTTTACTTCGTCGGGAAGTAAGACTTGGCCACTGGTTGATTCACGAACCTATAACAATATATACATATATATCAAAGTATGTTCAAAATATATTTACACCACTTTTAATATATTTTGATGTTTTAAGTTTATTAAGTCAGCTGTCCTCGTTAGTAACCTACAACTAGTTGTCCACAGTTAGATGTACAGAAATAAATCGATAAATATTATCTTGAATCAATCCACGACCCAGTGTATACGTATCTCAGTATTGATCACAACTCAAACTATATATATTTTGGAATCAACCTCAACCCTGTATAGCTAACTCCAACATTCACATATAGAGTCTCTATGGTTGTTCCGAAATATATATAGATGTGTCGACATGATAGGTCGAAACATTGTATACGTGTCTATGGTATCTCAAGATTACATAATATACAATACAAGTTGATTAAGTTATGGTTGGAATAGATTTGTTACCAATTTTCACGTAGCTAAAATGAGAAAAATTATCCAATCTTGTTTTACCCATAACTTCTTCATTTTAAATCCGTTTTGAGTGAATCAAATTGCTATGGTTTCATATTGAACTCTATTTTATGAATCTAAATAGAAAAAGTATAGGTTTATAGGCGGAAAAATAAGTTACAATTCGTGTTTGTAAAGGTAGTCATTTCAGTCGAAAGAACGACGTCTAGATGACCATTTTAGAAAACATACTTCCACTTTGAGTTTAACCATAATTTTTGGATATAGTTTCATTTTCATAATAAAAATTATTTTCTCAGAATAACAACTTTTAAATCAAAGTTTATCATAGTTTTTAATTAACTAACCCAAAACAGCCCGCGGTGTTACTACGACGGCGTAAATCCGGTTTTACGGTGTTTTTCGTGTTTCCAGGTTTTAAATCATTAAGTTAGCATATCATATAGATATAGAACATGTGTTTAGTTAATTTTAAAAGTCAAGTTAGAAGGATTAACTTTTGTTTGCGAACAAGTTTAGAATTAACTAAACTATGTTCTATTGATTACAAGTTTAAACCTTCGAATAAGATAGCTTTATATGTATGAATCAAATGATGTTATGAACATCATTACTACCTTAAGTTCCTTGGATAAACCTACTGGAAAAGAGAAAAATGGATCTAGCTTCAACGGATCCTTGGATGGCTCGAAGTTCTTGAAGCATAATCATGACACGAAAACAAGTTCAAGTAAGATCATCACTTGAAATAAGATTGTTATAGTTATAGAAATTGAACCAAAGTTTGAATATGATTATTACCTTGTATTAGAATGATAACCTACTGTAAGAAACAAAGATTTCTTGAGGTTGGATGATCACCTTACAAGATTGGAAGTGAGCTAGCAAACTTGAAAGTATTCTTGATTTTATGTAACTAGAACTTGTAGAATATATGAAGAACACTTAGAACTTGAAGATAGAACTTGAGAGAGATCAATTAGATGAAGAAAATTGAAGAATGAAAGTGTTTGTAGATGTTTTTGGTTGTTGGTGTATGGATTAGATATAAAGGATATGTAATTTTGTTTTCATGTAAATAAGTCATGAATGATTACTCATATTTTTGTAATTTTATGAGATATTTCATGCTAGTTGCCAAATAATGGTTCCCACATGTGTTAGGTGACTCACATGGGCTGCTAAGAGCTGATCATTGGAGTGTATATACCAATAGTACATACATCTAAAAGCTGTGTATTGTACGAGTATGAATACGGGTGCATACGAGTAGAATTGTTGATGAAACTGAACGAGGATGTAATTGTAAGCATTTTTGTTAAGTAGAAGTATTTTGATAAGTGTATTGAAGTCTTTCAAGAGTGTATAAATACATATTAAAACACTACATGTATATACATTTTAACTGAGTCATTAAGTCATCGTTAGTCGTTACATGTAAGTGTTGTTTTGAAACCTTTAGGTTAACGATCTTGTTAAATGTTGTTAACCTAATGTTTATAATATCAAATTAGATTTTAAATTATTATATTATCATGATATTATCATGTATGAATATCTCTTCATATGATATATATACATTAAATATCTTTACAACAATAATCGTTACATATATGTCTCGTTTAAAAATCATTAAGTTAGTAGTCTTGTTTTTACATATGTAGTTCATTGTTAATATACTTAATGATATGTTTACTTATCATAGTATCATGTTAACTATATATATATCCATATATATGTCATCATATAGTTTTTACAAGTTTTAACGTTCGTGAATCACCGGTCAACTTGGGTGGTCAATTGTCTATATGAAACATATTTCAATTAATCAAGTCTTAACAAGTTTGATTGCTTAACATGTTGGAAACATTTAATCATGTAAATATCAATCTCAATTAATATATATAAACATTGAAAAATTCGGGTCACTACAACAACCCTACCTCAAGCGATGACAATGGCCAAGATGGTAGAAGGGGAGGTCAAGGCTGCGAAAGACAAAAGAAAAGAACAAATATCACAAACCAAACAAGCGACGAGTCAGACGAGTTTCAAGTCAAAGAAGTCTTCCGACCATGTTCAGTTTTGACAAAAAGATGTATGAGATGCAAAACAGTGGGTCATAGTCTGTGACGTGTGAAACCTACTTTTAAAATTAACTACCATAATACTTAACAATTATCACATAAAGTTAGGCAACCAAACCCGATCGTATAGTAATAAATAAGTAAACGAAGAATAAGTGGAATTAAACTAAACGAATAACCGGATAAGAGAAACAGTGTTCACATTAATGTTCAACAAATTACTAGGATTGTTCTTTTGTAGTTAAACCCATTATTAAAGGTTATAAGTAAACACTTACATAAATCTCACAATATCAATAACTAAGATCTAATGAATTCAATCAACTCACATTAACATCATTCATAGCTTTTACCATATTCAATCAACGAGAATCTTTCTTGGTCAAACTCACGTAAAACATAGCCTATTAAAATCACTCATAATAGTGTACACAAATGTGATGTTACAATACCATTCAAATACCACCTACAATCACATGTAGTTGTCTAAATCACCAAGTGTTAAAGTATGAACTATTTATCCCTAATTATCTCACTATAAATAATCAATAATCAACATAATTGATTTAAAGCATATAAACAATCATAATTGTTGATCTACTGAAGAACATAATTAATTAAACATAATAACCTCAATAATAAAAAATATAGAACAATACATAATCATAAGTCTTACATCAAAGCAAACACTAAGAGACTTTTAGCTATTCATGTTCATTGATAAAGCATTTAAACAATTTCTAAAACAAGAGTTCATAATAATCTCATAAATATTAATAGAACTAAAGTAACAATAGTGATGATTCAATCTAGTTTTCAATCCTAGATGAAAAGCCCTTTTGATTTGGTGAAGAATGGCTTTTGAATGGCCAAAATTGCCCAACCGTAGCTCTGATTTCGTTAAAATTCATATCCCTCAAAACTGCATATAAGTTTTTTTTAAATAGTGCTAAAAGTCGGTTTTACTGATGTTGACATGATGCGGTACATCCTGAAAATGGTTCGGCGCATTATTGTACGTGCTGAAGGGATGCGGCGCATCCTGAACTGATGCGAAACATCCGGAGTCGATTGTTACCGATTTGTTCTTGGACTTAGGATGATGCAGCACATCCGGAAATTGATGCAGAGCATCGATGATGAAACATGTGTTTTCGTCGAATTTTTACAATTTGAAGCTGAAATCTTTAACTCTTTTGACCATAATGCTCCCTTTTAATATTCTTCACTTAGAATTGACATCTTGACCAGATACTCTTCAGATCTCTTCAAAACCTTCTTAATTACTTCAAAGTAGGAACCGATAACATGGATAAAATGTTTATAAAATGCGTGTTATAAAATTCCCCCACACAAGACTCTTGCTTGTCCTCGAGCAAGACTAATCTTCAAAATCTTCTCAAATCTTCAAATACTAAAATCTCCAATAATCTTCCAACAATGATGAAACTCTTGATTCTCAGAATGACCAATATGATGAAACGGGTGGAACCAAGGTACACATTTCATACTACACTTTATTTTACACTAAAGGCATTTTCCGTCAATTCCATGAATACCATAAAGCTTCAACGGGTTAAACATAGTTGAAAAGTGGGTGTGAAGAAATTGGTTGTCCTCGTGTTCAGGACAAAGGCACTCATCAAGTGTACCAAACGACCACTCTGGTCCCTATAGAGCAGGGTTCACAATGAAATAGGGTCATGGAATTTAAGTCCCGTTTGACTTATATTGAGATAAATGGTTTCTTGGATTTGGCCCCAAGTAGCTCTCGTTTTTCGGCTTTAGCCCCAAAAAGGCTCTATTGTATGGAATAACTGTTGTTAGGTAGTGAAATGTGTCAAACCACAACAAATCCTTGGTTTTAGGATTATGACACGGAACAAGTATCAAACCCTAACAAAATCACTCTGGATGAAAAGGAGTAAGATGGGAATTATACAGGGAAAATGTAAGTTTCCCGCTCTTGGTCAAGCTACGCCTTCTCACAGTACCTTATATCATAATGATGTCGGTAAAAATTGATGTAGTTTAGGAAGATTCTACACCAATTGGACAGTAATTTGGAATACTTTACATCCTCTTGGGATGGAACATATACATCCTTTAACACACACACACTGAAATGCCCCGTTCATATTAATTATAAACGTTTCATATTAATTGGTTTGTTTGCGAGGTTTTGGCCTCTATATGAGACGTTTTTCAAATCTTGCATTCGTTTTTTAAAAACAACCATAACCTTTATTATTGAATAAAGGTCTTAATGACATAATTTAGATTGTCTATCAAAGACAATCTCCTCAAATAAATAAGTTTTTACACAACCCATTACAATATGATCAAATATATTACAACAAATACTCCGAATGCAAGTTTAAACAATATAAACAATTATGCTAACTCCAAATCTTGACCTTGGGTTAGCATACGACAGCAGAAGCATTTTTAATATTCACCTGAGAATAAACATGCTTAAAACGTCAACAAAAATGTTGGTGAGTTATAGGTTTATTTTCTATATAATAATCATAACATTTAATAAGCCACAAGATTTCATTTAATTAAATGCGCATGATCATTACAACTGCAAAAATTATTCATACGATAAGTCGCCTGGTAACCGACCTTACCATAGAGCGCTTATGATATCTGGCATCATACATTCCACTATTCAAATGTATGACAAGAACCCTTCGAAGTACTAAAGCATTTCCACTATTCGAAAATGGGGGTGGTTGGTGCCCGTAGATCTACCTTTAGGATTTGCGTCAATTAGTGTTTTTCACTAATTCTTAGGTTACCAAGCATAATAATAATAATAATAAGTACAGATATCCGGTATAACAAAACAATCATAGAATGTAGTTTCATGAACTTGTGCTTATTTTGTAAAACATTTATAAATTTGCATGTATTCTCATCCCAAAATAATTTAGATAGTAAAAATGGGACTATAACTCACTTGTGATGATTTCTGAATAGATGGTGATAAGACGTGGCCTTTTGACAAATTCACGAAACTAATAATAATATTCTTGTGTCAAGATATATATATATATATATATATATATATATATATATATATATATATATATATATATATATATATATATAACTAATATTCCATACTTATGATACTTGTGATAATTTTAATTGTCCATTGTTAGTAGTCCAACGTTCGTAGTTCAATAGTCCAATAGTCCAACAGTATAAATATATATATATAAATATAAATGCGTATATTGTGTTAGAATTCACTAACACTATAATATATTGTCTTAATATAATAAGACACATAATATGTATATTGTCTGAAGCAGTCCGCGACCCATTGTATACATGTCTCAAGCTCGATCACAACTCAAAGTATATAATATTTTGGAATCCACTTCGACCCACAGCTAACTCGAGATTACTGCCAATGGTGTCTAATAGTTCGTTCCAATAATATATATAGAAGAAGTCAAAATGATATGTCAAAACTTTGTATACGAATCCACGGTGATCAAGTCATATATATATATATATATATATATATATATATATATATATATATATATATATATATATATATATATATATATATATATATATATATATATATATATATATATATATATATATGGTGCCTTACGATCTTTATTAAGACTATAATATATTGTCATAGAACTTAATCACGACTATTATAAATTGTATTTCCATAAGTTCAGGAACAAGAAATGTATAAATACATGTAGGATACAAGGTAAGTTAGCTAGGATAAGGTTAGCATCCATTTTTATAAATCATGTTCGTAGCTAAAAATTAAGAAAAATATCCAATTTTGTTTTACCCATAATTTCTTCGTTACAAATCCGTTTTGAGTGATTCGAGTTTCCATGGTTTCGTATCGAACTCAACATTATTAATATTAACAAAAAAAGTATAGGTTTATAGTTGAAAATACAGCTTAGGTGTCAAATAAGAGAAGATAGTCATATCCGTCGTAAGAACGACATCTTGATGACCCTTTTGAAAAACATACTTCCACTTGGAGTTTAACCATGGATTTTGGATATATTTCATATCCATATAAAATAAGATTTTTCACCAAAGGAAATCTTTTAACTCAATGTTTAAGATAGGTTTTTAAAATTAAACCCAAAACAGCCCCCGTTCGACTAAGACGGCGTATATTCGATTTTAAGGTGTTCTTCGTATTTACAAGTTTTATATTCTTATGTTAGCTTGACATACAGTCATGATACATGTGTTGAACTATTTTAAAAAGTCAAGTTAGAAGGATTAGGTTTATTTGCAAACAAGTTTAGAAATAATCTAAACTATGTTCTTGTTGTTATTAGTAATAAACTCAAAATAAGATAGCTATATGAATATGAATCGGATAAGATTATGAATAAGGTTACTACCTCAAATCAAATGAATAAAGTTTCTGGAGAAATAAGGAGAATATCTTGAGTTCAAAGATACCCTTGATGGCTTGGAATTTCTTGAAGCAGAATCATGACACGAAAACAAGTTCAAGTAAGATTGCTACTTGATTTAAGATAGTTATGTTTATAGGAATTGAACCAAAGTTTGAATATGATTATTACCTTGATAAAAAGTAGTAGAGTTGATGAGTTAACTGTGATGACCCGGGAATTTTCGACCAAATTTAAACTTAATCTTATATGATTTCGACACGATAAGCAAAGTCTATTAAACTGAGTCTCATAATGTTTGAACTATTTTTCATAAATGCATTTACCTTTTGACTGTGTTCGACGATTCACGAACAATTGTTGTTATTATATATACATATATACAACTAAATATAAGTGTATATATTAATTTGAAGTAATAAGATATAATTTAAAATATAGAGTAATATATAAAATAACTAAACTGTTATCTAAAAAGACATTTATATGTAATTAATAGTATATATATTGTAATATATATATATATATATATATATATATATATATATATATATATATATATATATATATATATATATAAAATACAAAAATATTAAACATTCAAATATCTTATTATATAAACTAAGTATTACATATTTAACAAAATGTGAAGTTGATATATTAAAAATTTTAAGTTTAAAAGTTGTTACATTAATATTTACATTATTAGTATTAATATTAAGATCAATATTAATACATATATTTTTGATATTATTATTTCAAATATAAAAGATATAGTCATGAGATTTGATGCATATAATATGTTATATTATTATAGTGATTTATATTGGTATTTTTTTAATGGTATTATTATTGATAAAATTACATTTATTAATTTCTATTATGTTATATTTTTTTAAAATACAGAAGGGTTGATTGAGCTGTTACCCATCGCCATCTAGATTTTTTTTAATATTTTTATCCGATTAATTGTACTAGTTGGCCTCATTTTTCATTATCAAATAAAAACTGAATATATCACATATACTGCTCGTGATCTATTTTTTTTGCCAGCGATGATTTTTTTGCTATAAAGTGAAACATTATTGCCGATTTTTCTCATTTATCAATTATCAATATTTTTTTTAACCTGGAACGAAGAAACGGGTTTAATCCTGTTCGATATTTTTTTTTCTTTGTTTCACAACTCGACACCTCTGCTTGACAGGTGATTATGCAATTACTCGATTTCGTATAAATTCTTAAAATCTGTTATTGAGGATTTGTTATGAATCCTTTACTCAAGCGTTCTGCAAATTTTCAAACTCTAAATCATCCTAACGATTCCTAATTCTTGAAGTCAAATTTATTTTTTTAAAAAGTTAAACTTTGTTCTTAAATCAAATTCAAACTTTCTATTATGAATTAAGTTAAATTGATAGTTCCTATAGTTTCTAGGATAGAATTGCGAAATATTTTGTGTTATAACTTTGGTCTAAAACGAATTCAAGATCATACATCATATTTATTTATTTATTTTTTGTTTACGTCGCTGCATAACAGCATCCTTTTTATTTATTTATTTATATGTTTGGACTAATTTAAAACATTACCTACTCGTTTCTGTATATATTGCAACACCTAAAAATGAAACTTATTTTAAACTTGGTTTGATTCTGGTCGACTGAATTTGGAAGAAGAAGGAGATGAAATAGGAAAGATTAAGGGATACGAGTTATAAAATATTGGAAGGGATTCAATACAGAAAAACACACATGGAGGGATGGTTAAAGGATGATGTCGGGTAGCGAGAGGTCTTGGGTTCAAGTCCCGTCTACAGCTATTCTTTTTAAGAAAAACAATTTATAAGGGTATACACTTTTATTCTCTTTTCCATTATTATTATTATTATTATTATTATTGTTATTATTATTATTATTATTATTATTATTATTATTATTATTATTATTATTATTATTATTATTATTATTATTAGTATTATTATTATTATTATTATTATTATTAATATTATTATTATTATTATTATTATTATTATTATTATTATTATTATTATTATTATTATTATTATTATTATTATTATTATTATTATGATTTTTATTGTTATTATTAGTATTATTTAGTATTGTTGAATTTTCTATTATCACTAATATTATTATCATTACTTAGTATTATTGATATTATTATTACTAATAATACATATATATTAGTGTTATTATAAGTATGATCATTATTATTATTATTAACATTATTTTGAACATAATACAAATTACCATTATAAATATTATTATTAGTATCATTTTATAAATTGTTAATATTATTATTGTTATTATCAACAAAAGTATTAGTAATAAAATCATTACTGACGTTATCATTTATTATTAGTATTATGATTATAGACACAACTATGAATGATATTATTATTATTATGATTACTAAATTATCATTTTAGTGCTATTATTATGACTATGATTAGTATTGTTATTATTATTATTAGTATTATCATTATCAAGAAAGTTATTATTATTAGTAAATAATTATTTTCAAAACTATCATTTTTATTACAGATAAATATTTTGACCTAACATATATAATATAATTGTATCAATAGTTTATATATCTATATATATAAAACATCTTAATATTAATTACATAAAAAACTTAATTATAACAAACTAATGAATTTTAGATATAATAATAACCATATATATATATATATATATATATATATATATATATATATATATATATATATATATACTAATATAATTAAAAATATAGATAATAATCATTTTAAATATATATACAACATAAATATATATAACTATATAAGTAACAATCATTTTCAAATATATATACAAATTAAATAAATAATATATAATGATATAGTATATGAAATTGTTCGAGTACGGTTATATGTATTAATGAATATACAAATGATATAGGTTGGTGAATCCGAGGCCAACCCTGCAATTGTCCAATATAGTCATATGTATATTTACTACAAAATACATTAGGTGAGTTTCATTTGCCTTTTTACCCTTTATATTTTTGGGCTGAGAATACATGCGCAATTTTTATAAATGTTTTACGAAATAGACACAAGTAATTGAAACTACATTATATGGTTGAATTATCGAAATCGAATATGCCCTTTTTATAGTCTGGTAATCTAAGAATTAGGGAACAGACACCCTAATTGACGCGAATCATAAAGATAGATCTATCGGGCCCAACAAGCCCCATCCAAAATATCGGATGCTTTAGTACTTCAAAGTTTATATCATGTCCGAAGGAGGATCCCGGAATGATGGGGATATTCTTATATGCATATTGTGAATGTCGGTTACCAGGTGTTCAATACATATGAATGATATTTTTGTCTCTATGCATGGGACGTTTATTTATGAGAACTGAAAATGAAAATCTTGTGGTCTATTAAAATGATTGAAATGATTATTTATGTTTAACTAATGAACTCACCAACCTTTTGGTTGACACTTTAAAACATGTTTATTCTCAGGTACGAAAGAAATCTTCCGCTGTGCATTTGCTCATTTTAAAGATATTACTTGGAGTCATTCATGACATATTTCAAAGGACGTTGCATTCGAGTCATTGAGTTCATCAAGATTATTATTAAGTCAATTATAGTTGGATATATTATAAAATGGTATGCATGCTGTTAACTGTCGATGTAATGAAAGTTTGTCTTTTAAAAAAGAATACAATGTTTGTAAAATTTATCATATAGAGGTCAAGTACCTCGCGATGTAATCAATTATTGTGAATCGTTTGTAATCGATATGGACTTCGTCCGGATGGATTAGGACGGGTCATGAAAGTTGGTATCAGAGCGATGGTCTTAGCGAACCAGGTCTGCATTAGTGTGTCTAACTGATAAGTCGTTAGGATGCATTAGTAAGTCTGGACTTCGACCGTGTATGCATGTCAGAAGTTTTGCTTATCATTTCGTGTCGAAAAATTGCCTGCTTATCATTCTTAGGGAATCACTTGCTTATCACTCTTAGTCTAGACACGTCTTACTGCCTCCATTGCATAGACAATGTATAGATAAATTCATATCTTAGCATATCTGTTATTGTTACTTTGTCTGATAGATTCCGTAGATTCCTCCGTAACTTATGGGATTTTAGTATTATATATACATATGTAAACTATGTATTGCAGGGTACTAATCTACATCCTATAATCTATTTCTTATCGAAAATCCTTCATCTGATCGTACGAGATGAATCCCTCAACCAGTTCGAATTCCTCGGATTCCGACAACTATTCCGATATGGAGTTTCACCTAAGATCCGAAAGCATTGTCACCAGAATGAATTAACCAATTCATCTGATAGGTTCGTAGTCGACTTAATCAATGAAGACGCGAAGAAGGCGATCCCTTTCACCAACCGAATTCACCTCTCGGCGAAGAATCTGAAACACTTACCGGCGAACCTGTTCAAAACACCACTTTCTCTCTCATTTCCAAAGTATCTCGACACAATTATATTCTATCCACAATTCTAAACCTTATTCATCCGCTCGTTCCGACCGACAATCATCTTGTAGTAATGGAAGAATTCAACGAACTTCGCGCTCGAGTAATCAATTTGGAAAACATGGTGCAAAACGTACCAGCTTCAGCAACATCACCAACACCAACAGTATCATCAGTAACAGCACCCGTACCATCGATAACACACGCCTCGACATCTCATACTGTACATCGATTATAATCATCAATCTACGTATCGTTCTACATTATTTATCTTCGTTCGACATGATGATTATGTAATCTCTAATGTGTTAGAGATTGTGTACTCTAATTCTAACCGAAAAGCAAATGAGTTTAATATTATATTAACTCATTAAATCCATAATTACATCTGAAGAAAATATATATGTATATATGTTTTCATAAAGATTGTAATTAAAATTTCTATGGTATAAACAGTTAATGGTGAAAATATCTTAATGGGTAGGTAATACTCGATGAATATTTAGATTTCACATTAATAAGTTACAATGTATATTCTTCGAATCTAACTCAACAGTCATTTACTATCCTACTTACAACCACCGATATACGTATTCATTCACCGCAGAATAACCATTTTCATTCAATTTCATATTTGGATTTTGACCTATCAGAATCCAACAAGTGGCATAATGAAGAAAACATTTGACGAAATAAAAATTTGATAAAAACAAACAAATTAACTACGAAAAATTTTGTTAAGAATCCACGCTAACTGTTCCAGCTAACTGTTCCTAGCTAACTGATTACATTTATTTATCGCAATTTATTTATCGCAATTTAATTATCGCAATTTACATTCTCGCAATTTACATTCTCGCAATTTACATTCTCGCACTTTATTTATCTTCATTTAATTTCTGTTATTTAGTTTTACGCACTTTAAATATCGGGACACGTATACAAGGTTTTGACATATCATATCGACGCATTTATATATATTATTTGGAATAACCACAGACACTCTATATGCAGTAATGATCGAGTTCTCTATACAGGGTTGAGGTTGATTCTACAATAATATATATAGTTTGAGTTGTGATCGAGTCTGAGATGTATACGGGTCACGACATGTATTAATTAATTTGAGTAATATATATTAAATTATATATGAATTATTGGACTATCAACTGTGGACTATCAACTATGGACTGCTGACATTGGACAATTAAAATGAATTAAAATATTGTTTAAAACATATGAAACTAAACATTTCTTCAAGTTTGCCACTTGATTTCATCTTAAACCTCATTGTATCTTGACGATTACAATCTGCGTTCAAACCTTTCACGATTCTTAAAAACACCTCAATCGAGAGGATGAATCAACCGCACTTCATCTACGGAAGAAAAGATTGATGCATATAGTTATGCACCTGAAAACACTCGGAACCTGTGTAAACGTTTAACACGTGTTTGTTTTAGCTCCTTTGACATTATTATTACCGAAAATAACATTTCAACTCTTTTCCCAATTAGCCAATTTTGTCACAGCTCCAGCAAGTCAACTTCGACTTTCCATTCAATTTAGCCTTATTATAACCTCGACATATAAGTTTGCCTGTCGTCATCGTTATCGGAGAACCGTTTATATTTCACCTCATTAGCAGTAAAATTACCAGCAACTTCAATGAATTTGGACTTTCTGAAAAATCATTATATTCATTTGAATCCCATTTTGTATTCATCTATACCCTATAACAATAATTGCCATACCAATTATCGAGAATCAGTAATCAGTATTTCAAATCTCGTAGCATTTCTACATTAATAGTTATATGTATACATATAACAATTATCTCCTAGAATTACGATCTTCAATTCTGAAATTTTGAAAAGGCACCCAGTTTACGAATCGATACTCTAAATGTTGAAAAAGCTGAATGAGGCGGCAGAAACTGTAGGCAACCGTAAACGACCTTAGTCATCGAAAATTTGATGATAAAGAATAGTATGTTGGAAAAGCTCAGAAATGTTGGAACTGGAAAATGGATTGAGCTAACCATGAAGGAGACCAATGACAAATACAAGGACCATACCCTATAATTCAAAGAATCCAGAGAATTCTGGATCCGTTGAAATCTTTAGCGAATATCTTGCTCCTTACTCTAAACCCTTGCGGACAATAGTTTCTATCATCCTCTGACCTTAGATATTCCAAGATATTATCGTATCTTTCATTATAAATATCCTCGATATTTCTGAATATATTTTCATAACTAATCTTATCTGAAATCATTAATCTCTTCGTGCTATCAGTGTTAGATCATATAGAAACTGTTAGTTTCTATATTCTGTAAACTTTTGAGCTTAAAATATGAATGTTATTGAAGTAATGTTGGGAACTGAAGCATGAGTTAGTATAATATAATGACACTTGATCAACGTGACTATATTATAGTAAGTCATGCTGAGTTTCTAATGGAACGTGATGATTCACAGATCATAACGTCATCACATGCCATGTTACATAAACTCTTTCATTCTGCTTAACTTCTGAACATATCAAGAAATTATATTCTTGATAGTTCTATTCTAAGTGATTCAGGTAAATTGACAAATCAAATCATGCTATTACGTTCTTTCTTATTTAGAACATTAAGTTCATTCGAAGTTCCATACTTATGAATTCTGGACCGTTATTTGCTTTACTAGAGATCGAGAAGATAATAAAAAGGCAAAGAGCTCCAAAATATAAGAGAAAATATAAAGCCCAATAACAACACGGAGGTTACAAACCATAGATATTAATACGAATAGCAATATAAAGACACGGTAGAATCAAGAATAGTATCACCCCAAGGTAATAGTAGAAGTAAACAGATTTTTCTGGTGAAGATTGAAAAGAAGGATAACAGAAATGATAATTAGAAAAATATCAAGGATTAGAACGGGATTAAGCATTTTCACAATCTTTTGGATGTATGAACTAAGAAAGGAAGTATAGGAATGGTGAGAATAATGGAACAAAAGAGCTTAATTTATAATGAAAATAGCAGACAGAGTAATCAAGGCAGATCACCGTATAAAGTAATAGAGATCTTAATTTCCTTCCTCACCGAAGAATCAAAACTTTTAGATTTTGAAGATTTTCTTTAAATTCATTGAATTCCGGAATTCAACCTAGACAACGTCAAAAGTTAAGACGCACCTTATTTTCTAAATTCAACCCTAACTCTGTTAAAAGTTAAGAAAAATCTTTACTTTTCCTATTTCAATCTTTTGTGATAGCTTCATTCGTACTTTTCGAATAATCGAATTATTTTATCCATATTACTCAATGATGATAAAATTTAATTTATCAACTCATATTCGTCATGAAAACATTTTTATTGTTAGCCATGACCAACTCACTCAAATTTCGAGACGAAATTTCTTTAACGGGTAGGTACTGTGATGACCCGGGAATTTTCGACCAAATTTAAACTTAATCTTATATGATTTCGACACGATAAGCAAAGTCTATTAAACTGAGTCTCATAATGTTTGAACTATTTTTCATAAATGCATTTACCTTTTGACTGTGTTCGACGATTCACGAACAATTGTTGTTATTATATATACATATATATAACTAAATATAAGTGTATATATTAATTTGAAGTAATAAGATACAATTTAAAATATAGAGTAATATATAAAATAACTAAACTGTTATCTAAAAAGACATTTATATGTAATTAATAGTATATGTATTGTAATGTATATATATAAAATACAAAAATATTAAACATTCAAATATCTTATTATATAAACTAAGTATTACATATTTAACAAAATGTGAAGTTGATATATTAAAAATTTTAAGTTTAAAAGTTGTTACATTAATATTTACATTATTAGTATTAATATTAAGATCAATATTAATACATATATTATTGATATTATTATTTCAAATATAAAAGATATAGTCATGAGATTTGATGCATATAATATGTTATATTATTATTATGATTTATATTGGTATTTTTTTAATGGTATTATTATTGATATAATTACATTTATTAATTTCTATTATGTTATTTTTTTTAAATACAGAAGGGTTGATTGAGCTGTTACCCATTGCCATCTAGATTTTTTTTAATATTTTTATCTGATTAATTGTACTAGTTGGCCTCATTTTTCATTATCAAACAAAAACTGAATATATCACATATACTGCTCGTGATCTATTTTTTTTGCCAGCGATGATTTTTTTGCTATAAAGTGAAACATTATTATTGATTTTGCTCATTTATCAATTATCAATATTTTTTTTAACCTGGAACGAAGAAACATGTTTAATCCTGTTCGATATTTTTTTTTTCTTTCTTTCACAACTCGACACCTCTGCTTGACAGGTGATTATGCAATTACTCGATTTCGTATAAATTCTTAAAATCTGTTATTGAGGATTTGTTAGGAATCCTTTACTCAAGCGTTCTGCAAATTTTCAAACTCTAAATCATCCTAACGATTCCTAATTCTTGAAGTCAAATTTAATTTTTTCAAAAGTCAAACTTTGTTCTTAAATCAAATTCGAACTTTCTATTATGAATTAAGTTAAATTGATAGTTCCTATTGTTTCTAGGATAGAATTGCGAAATATTTTGTGTTATAACTTTGGTCTAAAACGAATTCAAGATCATACATGATATTTATTTATTTATTTTTTGTTTACGTCGCTGCACAGCAGGATCCTTTTTATTTATTTATTTATATGTTTGGACTAATTTAATACATTACCTACTTGTTTCTGTATATATTGCAACACCTAAAAATGAAACTTATTTTAAACTTGGTTTGATTCTGGTCGACTGAATTTGGAAGAAGAAGGAGATGAAATAGAAAAGATTAAGGGATACGAGTTATAAAATATTGGAAGGGATTCAATACAAAAAAACACACATGGAGGGATGGTTAAAGGATGATGTCGGGTAGCGAGAGGTCTTGGTTTCAAGTCCCGTCTACAGCTATTCTTTTTAAGAAAAACAATTTATAAGGGTATACACTTTTATTCTCTTTTCCATTATTATTATTATTATTATTATTATTATTATTATTATTATTATTATTATTATTATTATTATTATTATTATTATTATTATTATTATTATTATTATTATTATTATTATTATTATTATTATTATTATTATTATTATTATTATTATTATTATTATGATTGTTATTGTTATTATTAGTATTATTTAGTATTGTTGAATTTGCTATTATCACTAATATTATTATCATTACTTAGTATTATTGATATTATTATTACTAATAATACATATATATTAGTGTTATTATAAGTATGATCATTATTATTATTATTATCATTATTTTGAACATAATACAAATTACCATTATAAATATTATTATTAGTATCATTTTATAAATTGTTAATATTATTATTGTTATTATCAACAAAAGTATTAGTAATAAAATCATTACTGACGTTATCATTTATTATTAGTATTATGATTATAGACACAACTATGAATGATATTATTATTATTATGATTACTAAATTATCATTTTAGTGCTATTATTATGACTATGATTAGGATTGTTATTATTATTATTATTATTATTATTATTATTATTATTATTATTATTATTGTTATTATTATTATAAAAGTAATACAACTTATAATTATTTTCAATAATATTAGTATTAATATTTTTTTTTTAATATTACTACTATTATTAACATAAGTATTTTTTTACAATATCGATATTATTATTAGTATTATCATTATCAAGAAAGTTATTATTATTAGTAAATCATTATTTTCAAAACTATCATTTTTATTACAGATAAATATTTTGACCTAACATATATAATATAATTGTATCAATAGTTTATATATCTATATATATAAAACATATTAACATTAATTACATAAAAAACTTAATTATAACAAACTAATGAATTTTAGATATAATAATAACCATATATATATATATATATATATATATATATATATATATATATATATATATATATATATATATATTATGATTGTTATTGTTATTATTAGTATTATTTAGTATTGTTGAATTTGCTATTATCACTAATATTATTATCATTACTTAGTATTATTGATATTATTATTACTAATAATACATATATATTAGTGTTATTATAAGTATGATCATTATTATTATTATTATCATTATTTTGAACATAATACAAATTACCATTATAAATATTATTATTAGTATCATTTTATAAATTGTTAATATTATTATTGTTATTATCAAAAAAAGTATTAATAATAAAATCATTACTGACGTTATCATTTATTATTAGTATTATGATTATAGACACAACTATGAATGATATTATTATTATTATGATTACTAAATTATCATTTTAGTGCTATTATTATGACTATAATTAGGATTGTTATTATTATTATTATTATTATTATTATTATTATTATTATTATTATTATT
Organism: Rutidosis leptorrhynchoides; assembly: GCF_046630445.1. NCBI lineage: Eukaryota > Viridiplantae > Streptophyta > Magnoliopsida > Asterales > Asteraceae > Rutidosis > Rutidosis leptorrhynchoides. The sequence goes on from NC_092337.1 coordinate 183,200,821, forward strand.
GTTATTATTATTATAAAAGTAATACAAGTTATAATTATTTTCAATAATATTAGTATTAATATATATTTTTTTTAATATTACTACTATTATTAACATAAGTATTTTTTTACAATATCGATATTATTATTAGTATTATCATTATCAAGAAAGTTATTATTATTAGTAAATCATTATTTTCAAAACTATCATTTTTATTACAGATAAATATTTTGACCTAACATATATAATATAGTTGTATTAATAGTTTATATATCTATATATATAAAACATATTAAGATTAATTACATAAAAAACTTAATTATAACAAACTAATGAATTTTAGATATAATAATAACCACATATATATATATATATATATATATATATATATATATATATACACTAATATAATTAAAAATATAGATAATAATCATTTTAAATATATATACAACATAAATATATATAACTATATAAGTAACAATCATTTTCAAATATATATACAAATTAAATAAATAATATATAATGATATAGTATATGAAATTGTTCGAGTACGGTTATATGTATTAATGAATATACAAATGATATAGGTTCGTGAATCCGAAGCCAACCCTGTAATTATCCAATATAGTCATATGTATATTTACTACAAAATACATTAGGTGAGTTTCATTTGCCTTTTTACCCTTTATATTTTTGGGCTGAGAATACATGCGCAATTTTTATAAATGTTATACGAAATAGACACAAGTAATTGAAACTACATTATATGGTTGAATTATCAAAATCGAATATGCCCTTTTTATAGTCTGGTAATCTAAGAATTAGGGAACAGACACCCTAATTGACGCGAATCATAAAGATAGATCTATCGGGCCCAACAAGCCCCATCCAAAGTACCAGATGCTTTACTACTTCGAAGTTTATATCATGTCTGAAGGAGGATCCCGAAATGATGGGGATATTCTTATATGCATATTGTGAATGTCGGTTACCAGGTGTTCAATCCATATGAATGATATTTTTGTCTCTATGCATGTGACGTTTATTTATGAGAACTGAAAATGAAAATCTTGTGGTCTATTAAAATGATGGAAATGATTATTTATGTTTAACTAATGAACTTACCAACCTTTTGGTTGACACTTTAAAGCATGTTTATTCTCAGGTACGAAAGAAATCTTCCGCTGTGCATTTGCTCATTTTAAAGATATTACTTAGAGTCATTCATGACATATTTCAAAAGACGTTGCATTCGAGTCATTGAGTTCATAAAGATTATTATTAAGTCAATTATAGTTGGATATATTATAAAATGGTATGCATGCTGTTAACTGTCGATGTAATGAAAGTTTGTCTTTTAAAAATGAATGCAATGTTTGTAAAATGTATCATATAGAGGTCAAGTACCTCGTGATGTAATCAATTATTGTGAATCATTTGTAATCGATATGGACTTCGTCCGGATGGATTAGGATGGGTCATGAAATTAACAAGGTATTCTTGAAGCTAGTTTATGATCAAATTGATGCAGACTTGCTAGTACTTGACATATGTGTGTTTAAAAGAGTTTAAAGAGTAAGAAATGGAGAGATTGCTTATAGCTCTTGTGTGTGTGAATTAAGATAGTGAATTGTAAGTAAGATTGAATGAAAATGAGTAAAAATGATGCTAGCAGTCGTGGTCTTTTATGGCTAAAGGATGATTAATATTTTTTTGTAATGTTATGTAATAATTCATGATAAAATGGATGATTAATAAGTTCTTTTGTAATCTTGCTAAATAATTGATACTAGATTACAAATAATGGTTCCCACATATTTCTTAATCATTTAGGGCTGCTAAGGAGCTGATTATTGAGGTGTATATATCAATAGTAAATACATCTAGAAGCTGTGCATTGTACGAGTACGAATACGGGTGCATACGAGTAGAATTGTTAATGAAACTGAACGAGGATGTAATTGTAAGCATTTTTGTCAAGTAGAAGTACTTTGATATATGTCTTGAAGTCTTTCAAAAGTGTGCTAATACATCTTAAAAAACTACATGTATATACATTTTAACGGAGTCGTTAAGTCATCGTTAGTCGTTACATGTAAGTGTTGTTTTGAGACCTTTAAGTTAACGATCTTGTTAAATATAATTGACCCATTGTTATTACACTTAAATGAGATGTTAAATTGTTATGTTAACATGTTAACATGGTGTATTATCATATCTAATATCATATATATATATATATATATATATATATATATATATATATATATATATATATATATATATATATATATATATATGTGTGTGTGTGTGTGTGTGTGTGAAATACTATTACAACGATAATCGTTACATATATGTATATTGTTTCGAAGTCTTTAAGTTAGTAGTCTCATCTTATATATATAAATCATTGTTATTATACTTAATGAGATAAATATCATTTAATCAAATCATAAATATATATATCCAAATATATATTCCTTTAATTAATTATTACGATATATGACGTTCGTGAATCGTCAGACAGACTGGGTGTCCAAACGTTTGTATAAAATTCATTCCAAATAACCAAGTCTTAATGAGTTAATTGCTTAACATGTTGGAAACATTAATTATGTAAATATTAATCTTCTATATATTAGCGGAAAAATCCGGGTCGTTACATTACACACCCGTTAAATTAAATTTTGTCCCGAAATTTAGAATAGTACCTAGTTAACGTGCGATATCGGGAAACAAATGCGGGTACTTCAGCTTCATTTGGTCTTCTCGTTCCCAAGTAAATTTAGGTCCTCTATGAGCATTCCATCGAACCTTAACGATTGGTATCTTACTTTGTTTGAGTCGTTTGACCTCACGATCCATAATTTCAACGTGTTCTTCGACAAAATTTAGTTTCTCGTCAATTTTAATCTCGTCTAAAGGAATAATGAGATCTTCGGTAGCTAGGCATTTCTTCAGGTTTGAAACATGAAAGGTGTTATGAGTCTTTTCTAATTGTGGATGTAGCTCAAGTCGATAGGCCACTGGCCCAATACGTTTTTCAATCTTGAATGGCCCAATGTATCTTGGGCTCAATTTCCCCCGCTTTCCAAAACGAATAACACCTTTCCAAGGTGATACCTTAAGCATAACCATATCACCTTCCTCAAACTCTAAAGGTTTTCTTCTAACATCCGCATAGCTCTTTTGTCGACTACGGGCTGTTTTCAATCGTTGCTGAATCTGAATGATTTTATCGGTGGTTTCTTGGATAATTTCCGGACCTGTAATCTGTTATCCCCCACATCACTCCAACAAATCGGAGACCTGCACTTCCTCCCATAAAGTGCCTTGAATGGTGCCGCCTCAATACTAGAATGATAGCTGTTGTTGTAGGAAAACTCATCTAACGGTAGATGTCGATCCCAACTGCTTCCAAAATCAATAACACATGCTCGTAGCATGTCTTCGAGTGTCTAAATTGTCCTTTCACTCTGCCCATCAGTTTGTGGATGATAGGCAGTACTTAAATCTAGACGAGTTCCCAACGCTTCGTGTAATGCCTGCCAGAATCTAGAAGTAAATCTGCTATCACGATCAGAGATAATAGAGATTGGTATACCATGTATAGAAACAACTTCTTTCAGGTATAATCGTGCTAATTTCTCTATACCATCCTCTTCTTTTATTGGCAGAAAGTGTAATGACTTAGTAAGACGATCAACTATTACCCAAATCATATCATAACCACCTGCGGTTCTTGGTAACTTAGCAATGAAATCCATGGTAATGTTTTCCCATTTCCATTCTGAGATTTCAGGTTGTTGGAGTAGACCCGATGGTTTTTGATTCTCAGCTTTGACTTTAGAACAAGTCAAACATACTCCTACATATGTGGCTATATCGGCCTTCATTCCTGGCCACCAAAAGTTTCTCTTGAGGTCTTGGTACATTTTCCCCGCTCCGGGATGTATTGAATTTCTGGTTTTATGTGCTTCATCTAGTACCACTTTCCTCAAATCCCCATTCTTTGGTACCCAAATTCTTTCAGCTAAATACCTGGTTCTGTCTTCCCGAATATTAAGCTGTTTTTCTAATCCTTTGGGTATTTCCCTTCCAAAAATTCCTTCCTTCAAAACCTCCTGTTGTGCCTCTTTTATTCGAGTAGTAATATTAGTATGAATAATCATGTTCATAGCTTTTACTCGAATAGGTTCTCTTTCCTTTCGACTCAAGGCATCGGCTACCACATTTGCTTTCCCCGGGTGGTAACGGATTTCACAATCATAATCATTTAGCAGCTCAACCCACATACGCTGCCTCATATTTAGTTTCTTTTGATTTAAAATATGTTGGAGACTTTTGTGGTTGGTGTATACGATAAACTTGACCCCATATAGGTAATATCTCCACATCTTTAATGCAAAAACAACGGCGCCCAATTCCAGATCATGTGTGGTGTAGTTTTGTTCATGAATTTTGAGTTGTCGAGAAGCATATGCAATCACCTTCTTCCGTTGCATAAGAACACACCCAAAACCCATTCTTGATGCATCGCAGTAGATAACAAAATCTTCCATTCTGTCAGGTAACGATAAAATAGGTGCCGTAGTCAACTTCTTTTTCAATAATTGGAAGCACCCTCTTATTCGGAAGTCCATTCATACTTCTTCCCCTTGTGTGTCAATGCAGTTAAAGGTTTGGCTACTCGGGAGAAATCTTGAATAAACCTCCTATAGTAACCGGTTAAACCTAAAAATTGACGTATTTGCGTTGGAGTTTTCGGGGTCTCCCAATTTTTGATGGCTTCAATCTTGGCGGGATCAACTTTGATTCCATTACTACTAACTACGTGGCCAAGAAATTGTACTTCATTTAACCAAAAAGCACATTTAGAGAACTTAGCATAAAGTTGTTCTTTTCTTAACAACTCTAACACAAATCTCAAGTGTTGTTCGTATTCTTGGTTATTCTTCGAATAGATAAGGATGTCGTCAATAAAGACAATAAAAAACTTATATAAATATGGACTACATACTCGGTGCATGAGGTCCATGAAAACTGCGGGTGCATTAGTTAAATCGAATGGCATAACCATGAATTCGTAATGGCCATAACGAGTTCTGAAGGCTGTTTTTAGTATATCGGCTTCTTTAACCCTCAGTTGATGATAACCCGACCTTAAGTCGATTTTGGAGTATACGCTCGAACCTTGGAGTTGATCAAATAGGTCATCGATTCGGGGTAAAGGGTATCGGTTTTTGATGGTTACTTTGTTCAGCTCACGCTAATCGATATACATGCGAAAAGACCCATCTTTCTTTTTAACGAATAAAATTGGAGCTCCCCATGGTGACGTACTCGGTCGGATAAAACCATGTTCTAATAATTCTTGTAGCTGACTTTGTAATTCTTTCATTTCGGTGGGCGCAAGTCTATATGGAGCACGAGCTATTGGTGCGGCTCCTGGTATAAGATCTATTTGAAATTCAACGGATCGGTGTGGAGGTAGTCCCGGTAATTCGTCCGGAAACACCTTAGGAAATTCTCTTGCAACAGGAACGTCATCGATTTTCTTTTCTTCTTTTTCAACCTTCTCGACGTGTGCTAGTATGGCATAGCAACCTTTTTTTATTAGTTTGCGCGCCTTCAAACTACTAATAAGATTTAATTTGGCATTACCCTTTTCTCCGTACACCATTAAGGGTAACCCGTTTTCTCTCGGAATGCAAATCGCCTTCTCATGACAAACAAATTCGGCTTTCACCTTGGACATCCAGTCCATTCAAATAATTACGTCGAAGCTTCCCAATTCCACCGGTATTAAATCAATTGCAAACGTTTCGCTAACTAAACTAATTTTTCGATTTCGAAAAATTTTATCAACCTTAATTAGTTTACCGTTTGCTACTTCAACTATACACTTTTTATCCAAAGGCGTTAACGGGCAATTTAATTTGGCACAAAATTATCTACTCATATAATTTCTATCGGCACCCGAATTAAATAAAACATAAGCAGGTGTATTGTTGATAAGAAACGTACCCGTAACAAGCTCCGGGTCTTTAGTGCTTTCTCCCCATTAATGTTGAAGGCTCTCCCACGACCTAGCCTATTTCCATTCCTGCACTGGTTGATGGTATGGCCCGGTTTTTCACATCCATAGCAAACAACGCCGTTATTATTTGTTCCGACATTATTTACTCCTTTGTTTCTATTTGGTCTGTAGACTTCACACTTTGCCGCAATATGGCCATTCCTATTACACTAGGTACATAATTTTCTACAAAACCATTCCGGATGAAACGTATCACACCTGGGGCATATAGTTCTTTGCCTTTTGTTGTCGTCGTCGTTGTTGTTGTTGTTGTTGTTGTTGTTGTTGTTAGGGTTATTGTTGTTGAGTCATTTATTGTTGTTATTGTTGTGATTGGGATTGTTGTTGTTGTTATTATTATTGGGATGGTTGTTACGGTTATTGTTGCGGTTGTTGTTGCGATAATTGTTGTTGTTGGGGTGGTTGCGATTGTTGTTGTAGTTGTAGTTGTTGTTTTGATTGTTGTTGTTGTACTGGTGACCCTGATCACTGCTTTCCTCCCACTTTCTTTTTCCCTGTTTCATTATGGCCTCCTCGGCCGCTTCTTACTTTATCCTTCCTGTAATTTGGCCTATCAATTTGTGGGCTATATGGCTCACTTTCTGCATTGTTGCAGGATCGTTAGCACCTACATGCTCTTGGATTCGTTTCGGCAACCCTTTTATGAATGCTTCAATTTTTGCTTCTTCGTCCTCAAATGCTCCAGGACACATTAAAGCCAGTTCATTGAAACGTTGCTCGTAGGTAGTGACATCTAACCCTTGGGTTGTCAGTGCTTTAAGCTCTGTCTTGAGCTTGTTGATTTCGGTTCTGGGACGGTACTCTTCCGTCATCATGTGCTTGAAAGTGGACCATGGAAGTGCGTAGGTGGTATTCTGTCCTACGTAATCCATGTAGGTATTCCACCATGTCAAAGCAGTACCCCTGAAAGTATGTGTGGCATACTTAACTTTATCCTCTTCTGCACAGTTGCTGATTGCGAACACGGTTTCAACCTTCTCTGTCCACCGCTTTAGTCCAATGGGTCCTTCAGTTCCTTCAAACTCATTGAGTTTGCAGGCCATAAAAGCTTTGTAGGAACATCCTACCCGGTTGCCATTGTTTCCTCCACTGCTGGAACCCGATTGGTTATTGTTGTTCATTGCATTCACCACTGCAGCCATATTTGCAGCGAAAGCTTGAAGTTCTTTTGTGTTCAATTGTTGTTGTCTAGTAGCTGGAGGAGCCATTTCCTTCAAAAATAGCCGACTGAGTTAATCATATAGAATTTTAGAAGTAGCCAAAAAGTATTTTGTAGCTTAATATGAACTTATTATTATAAAAGTTTTTTTTTTCATATTAGCGTTTTATAACTATAATAATGTTCATACTTAGCAGCTAACACACAAATTAACTACTAAAATTCTAATATGAAAAACTATGGTAAGTTATTACGTTACTACGTAATAATAAGTTGTAATAATAATAATAAACCTTCCATGCTTATTCTTATTATTATACAATCATAAGGAAAATTACATTGCGGATTTTCTTACAAACTTAAACACACAATATAATACATATTATACAATGCATGGAATACAGGATAGCTGCCGATGGTTCAAGAATGGCGAGATTTCTTAGATGTTGACGTTGTTTATTTCTCGGCCAAACGTTTGGATTTTCGTTTGGATAGTTCTTTTTCCAATTCCTCCCAATTGGTTCTTTCGGCTAATTGTTTGGGGGCAAAACCAACAGTCCTTATACGAGCGGTCATTTTATAAACTGGTCTCTTAGGTGGTTCAGGTGGATGATCACACACATTTTGGGTCATAATAGGTTCATCGGGTTTGGGATCGGGTATAACAGCCAAAGATTTTCTCAAATTACGTTGTGGTTCGGTAATTTCCACAACTTCTTCAGGATCCTCTTCTTCGGGTTCCTCTTCGAGATCTTCTTCTGGATCCTCTTCTGGAACCTCTACTTGCAATTGTAAATCTTCCCAATTTTTTCAATAATTTTCCACTTTAACGGTAGCACCAAAAGTTAACTTTTCCGTTCTCAGCCTCCGAATCACTTGATAAGTAAATGAAATCTGAATCACTAGAGATGCTTATATGATCGGATGAAGTCATCTAACACATAATAGCAGGCACGTTAAGAGAATGATATATCTTATAATATTTATATGTTAATAATCTTATGTTTCCAACAATTATATTAAGCAATCATTTTTAAAATAATTACGGTCGAAGTCCAGACTCACTAATGCATCAAAAATCAGTTAGACACACTAATGAAAAATTTTCTAATTCTCTAAGACCAACGCTCGGATACTAACTGAAATGCCCCATTCATATTAATTATAAACGTTTCATATTAATTGGTTTCTTTACGAGGTTTTGACCTCTATATGAGACGTTTTTCAAATCTTGCATTCGTTTTTAAAAACAACCATAACCTTTATTATTGAATAAAGGTCTTAATGACATAATTTAGATTGTCTATCAAAGACAATCTCCTCAAATAAATAAGTTTTTGCACAATCCATTACAATATGATCAAATATATTACAACAAATACTCCGAATGCAAGTTTAAACAATATAAACAATTATGCCGACTCCAAATCTTGACCTTGGGTTGGCATACGACAGCGGAAGCGTTTTTAATATTCACCTGAGAATAAACATGCTTAAAATGTCAACAAAAATGTTGGTGAGTCATAGGTTTAATTTCTATATAATAATCATAACATTTAATAAGCCACAAGATTGCATTTAATTAAATGCGCAGGATCATTACAACTGCAAAAATCATTCATACGATGAGTCGCCTGGTAACCGATCTTAACATAGAGCGCTTAAGATATCTAACATCATACATTCCACTATTCAAATGTATGACAAGAACCCTTCGAAGTACTAAAGCATTTCCACTATTCGAAAATGAGGTTGCTTGGTGCCTGTAGATCTACCTTTAGGATCCGCGTCAATTAGCGTTTTTCACTAATTCTTAGGTTACCAAGCATAATAATAATAAGAAGTACAGATATTCGGTATAACAAAACAATCGTAGAATGTAGTTTCATGAACTTGTGCTTATTTTGTAAAACATTTATAATTTTGCATGTATTCTCATCCCAAAATAATTTAGATAGTAAAAATGGGCCTATAACTCACTTGTGATGATTTCCGAATAGATGGTGATAAGACTTGGCCTTTTGACAAATTCATGAACCTAATAATAATATTCTTGTGTCAAGATATATATATATATATATATATATATATATATATATATATATATATATATATATATATATATATATATATATATATATAGAATTAATATTCCATACTTATGATACTTGTAATAATTTTAATTGTCCATTGTTAGTAGTCTAACGTTCGTAGTCCAATAGTCCAACAGTATAAATATATATATAAATATAAATGCGTATATTGTGTTAGAATTCACTAACACTATAATATATTGTCTTAATATAATAAGACACATAATATGTATATTGTCTAAAGCAGTCCGCGACCCATTGTATACATGTCTCAGGCTCGATCACAACTCAAAGTATATAATATTTTGGAATCCACTTCGACCCACAGCTAACTCGAGATTACTGCCAATGGTGTCTAATAGTTTGTTCCAATAATATATATAGAAGAAGTCAAAATGATATGTCAAAACTTTGTATACGAATCCACGGTGATCAAGTCATATATATATATATATATATATATATATATATATATATATATATATATATGGTGCCTTACGATCTTTATTAAGACTATAATATATTGTCGTAGAACTTAATCACGACTATTATAAATTTAATTACCATAAGTTCGGGAACAAGACATGTATAAATACATGTAGGATACAAGGTAAGTTATCTAAGATAAGGTTAGCATCCATTTTTATAAATCATGTCCGTAGCTAAAAATTAAGAAAAATATCCAATTTTGTTTAACCCATAATTTCTTCGTTACAAATCCGTTTTGAGTGATTCGAGTTGCCATGGTTTCATATCGAACTCAACATTATTAATCATAACAGAAAAAGTATAGGTTTATAGTCGAAAATACAGCTTTGGTGTCAAATAAGAGAAGATAGTCATATCCGTCGAAAGAACGACATCTTGATGACCCTTTTGAAAAACATACTTCCACTTGGAGTTTAACCATGGATTTTGGATATATTTCATATCCATATAAAATAAGATTTTTCACCAAAGGAAATCTTTTAATTCAAAGTTTAAGATAGGTTTTTAAAATTAAACCCAAAACAGCCTCCGTTCGACTAAGACGGCGTATATTCAATTTTAAGGTGTTCTTCGTGTTTACAAGTTTTATATCCTTATGTTATCTTGACATACAGTCATGATACATGTGTTAAAGTATTTTAAAAAGTTAAGTTAGAAGGATTAAGTTTATTTGCAAACAAGTTTAGAAATAATCTAAACAATGTTCTTGTTGTTATTAGTTATAAACTCAAAATAAGATAGCTATATGAATATGAATCGGATAAGATTATGAATAAGGGTACTACCTCAAATCAAATGAATAAAGTTGCTGCAGAAATAAGGAGAATATCTTGAGTTCAAAGATACCCTTGATGGCTTGGAATTTCTTGAAGCAGAATCATGACACGAAAACAAGTTCAAGTAAGATTGCTACTTGATTTAAGATAGTTATGTTTATAGGAATTGAACCAAAGTTTGAATATGATTATTACCTTGATAAAAAGGAGTAGAGTTGATGAGTTAACAAGGTATTCTTGAAGCTAGTTTATGATCAAATTGATGAAGACCTACTAGTACTTGAAATATGTGTGTTTAAAAGAGTTTAAAGAGTAAGAAATGGAGAGATTGCTTATAGCTCTTGTGTGTGTGAATTATGATAGTGAATTGTAAGTAAGATTGAATGAAATGAGTAAAAATGATGCTAGTAGTCGTGGTCTTTTATGGCTAAATGATGATTAATGATTTTTTTTGTAATGTTATGTAATAATTCATGATAAAATGGATGATTAATAAGTTCTTTTGTAATCTTGCTAAATAATTGATAATAGATTACAAATAATGGTTCCCACATGTTTCTTAATTATTTAGGGCTGCTAAGGAGCTGATTATTGAGGTGTATATACCAATAGTAAATACATCTAGAAGCTGTGTATTGTACGAGTACGAATACGGGTGCATACGAGTAGAATTGTTGATGAAACTGAACGAGGATGTAATTGTAAGCATTTTTGTCAAGTAGAAGTACTTTGATATATGTCTTGAAGTCTTTCAAAAGTGTACTAATACATCTTAAAACACTACATGTATATACATTTTAACGGAGTCGTTAAGTCATCGTTAGTCGTTACATGTAAGTGTTGTTTTGAGACCTTTAAGTTAACGATCTTGTTAAATATAATTGACCCATTGTTATTACACTTAAATGAGATGTTAAATTATTATGTTAACATGTTAACATGGTGTATTATCATATCTAATATCATATATATATGTGTGAAATACTATTACAACGATAATCGTTACATATATGTATATTGTTTCGAAGTCTTTAAGTTAGTAGTCTCATCTTGTATATATAACTCATTGTTATTATACTTAATGAGATACTTAAATATCATTTAATCAAATCATAAATATATATATCCAAATATATATTCCTTTAATTAATTATTACGATATATGACGTTCGTGAATCGTCAGACAGACTGGGTGTCCAAACGTTTGTATAAAATTCATTCCAAATAACCAAGTCTTATTGAGTTTGATTGCTTAAGATGTTGGAAACATTAATTATATAAATATTAATCTTCTATATATTAGCGGAAAAATCCGGGTCGTTACACACACAAACACACTTAAAAACACCACAATTCATTAACAAGGTACCTTCAACACACTCAGTACACAATAGTAATACCATATCCAAATAAGCTCAATAAACAATTACAAATTGGCTTTTTGAATGATTTAAGAATTTTAAAAACTCTCTAATTTTTCAAAAATGGCTCAAAAATAAGACATAAAGCCAAGTGTAATACATCAGTGAGAATTTATATCTCTCCCCCCACATATAGATAATCAAATATAAATTCGATGGGACAATAGAGTAATGGGAATAAAGATACCCACATGTAGAGCTGGAAATTGCGAAATGGAGTGACAAATGGTTCCGCACTGACGGTCATTCATTGATTGTCACAATACAATGTTTAACTCAAAAGGGTACCTGCAATGAATACACAAGAAACACAAAACACAAAAACAAAATATTTTTGGTTTTTTAAAAAATTTACAAATTTTTATGATTTTTCAGTTTTCAAAAGTAAAAAAAGATATAAACTCTAGGTGGATCTTGTCCAAATGGATCATATTTCATCATATTCCAAATACTAACCTCGCGAGGGTATATAAATTCCACATGAGAAGGTGACTCCTTAAGTGGTTCCACTTTATAAAATTTCTCATCATCAACGATCTTTGATGACTCCACCACTTTATCCTAAAACCTTAACATTATCACACATATACCCAACCGGCTCATTATATACTGAAGAGATCTCTAGTGTAGTACCCTCATCCTCATCTATCACTCCCCCAGTTAGGGCCTGGGCGAAATGTGACTTAATATCAAAATATACCAACATATTATAATAACGAGAACAATACTAAATGAGAAAATTAAACTTTATTGAGTACGCAGCGGAAAATGAAATGTCGTTACAAAGGAATAAAGTAAATGTTTAAATGCTATAGTAATAAATGTGATATCTCTTGATCCTATGTCCAGGTAGCATCATATAAACAGTAGATCAAACAGCACCTGAGACAAAACATGCTAAAGTGTCAACCAAAAAAGGTTGAGTGAAGTTCATAGGTTTAACAAATAAGTTTGACCATTGTTTTAGACTACAAGATTTAGTTTGTAAAGTTGATCTCCCGCAGGATCAAAAAGTTATGCCAATGCGTGATATTTAGACTAAACGTTCAAGTTTGCCCCAATGACAAGTTGTGTCTGTCCTTGTCGGTTAAGATTTCATTATCAAGTAAGTCAAATGTATCGGGGACGCTACTCCCGATAGGCCTACCCCCAATAATTAAGCATGCAATTAACGAGCAATTAAAAATATCACTGTAGGGACTTAGTCGGACATAGCCGGGTATAGCATAGTTTAACATTTTGGTACTTGTGTCTAAATTGTAAATATTAAAAACAGCATGTGTCTCACCCCAAGTAAAAGTAAATAAATTGTGCACAATAGAAAGTGGGGATATGAAGTTCACCTTAGTAAGTAGAGAGAGAGTGTTATTCCTCGGAATAGAAAGTTGGATGAACGAGCAGAAAAGTCAACCTATTGACATTTAAGAGTAGTAAGTGTTTTTCCCTAGTTTAAGTAGATGTTTAAGTATGATAGTGTTGTAAGTATAGTTCGTTTTACTAAGTTTCCTTTCCTAGTAAGTTACTATTTTTTAGAAAGTTTCCACTTTTAGTAGGTTCCTTATTTTAGTAAGTTTCTATAACTAGAAAGTTTCTACTTTAAGAATGTTTTCCATTTTAGGATACTCTCCGTATTAGATAAGCTTCCAAGCACCCCTTTCCCTTCGAATGGCCATTTCAGGTCTAGGGGCTTGAGCTATAGGATCCTTTAAATCAGAAAATCCAAACCCTTCCACCTAGAGTTTCATAGAAACCATTCGTCAAGAAAGTTCGAAGATCTATACATCTCTAATACATATCCCAAAATATTCTTATGTTACAATATAAGTAGTAGGTTATAGGTGTTAGTAATAGTAATAGTGTATACATATTAATTAATAGTATAAGTAGTATTAGGGTTTCATTAATTAGGGTTAGTTAATTAAAGTAGTAATTAATAACTAGGGTTTAGTAATTAATGTCCTAGGGTTTCATAAATATCTTGGGTTTAGGTTTAATTAATTTAGGTTTAATAATTAATTAGGTTTAGGGTTTAAATAATTAGGGTTTAGTATATATATATATATATGTATATTTTTGTGTATATATATATATATATAATAAAAATATTTTTTTTACATGTATATATATGTATATGTCGATATATAAATGTATATGTATATATATTTATTTTGTTTCCTAAATTAACCATAAACAAATCTTTCATGTAATAACCTAGGGTTTTAAGATCAAACTTTCCTTTTCTCTTTTTTTTTCTCTTGGTCGACATACATATACATACAAATATATATATATATTTTTTTTCTTTCGTGTATATATAGATCTAGGAGTGTTTATGTATATACTTATGAATAAACAAGTGTTTATTATGAATATGAATTAACAAAGATCAAAGTTTATGTAAATACTTTAGGGTTTATGTTATACCTTTGAAGATTCAAGATGACTAACAAAGAACTGATGAACACGATGAAGATTGAAGATCAAAACCTTGAAAAACTTGAAGAACTCCTTGAAGATTCTTGAAAAACACGAAGAACGCGAAGAACACTTGAAGATCACTTGGAAAACCTTGAAGATTTTCGATGGTGGGGGGTGGTGATTTCGGTTTTGGCCGAAATTTGGGAGAGATGGGAGAGAGATTTGAGAGAGAATTGTTGTTGTGATTTGGTACAAGAATTAGGTTTAGGTTAGGCCTCTATTTATAGGAGTGCTAGGATTATTCTAGAATTAGGGTTAGATTAGGTTTTACTTAGGGAACAAGTCTTACTTAGAGAACAAGTTAGCTTGAACAGGTGGTTAGGGTTGTTGGTTTGGTCCGGAAATTAGAGGGGTAGAAGGGTAATTTTGCCCTTCCAAAACCGGCTAGGGTTTAATTTAGCTTAAATGGTTCGTTAATTATCCAAGTTTAATTATTTTTAATACACAAGTTTTAAAGTTATTTATTTGTTCACGAAAGTTAATTAACTTACCTTTTTTATTAACTTGTCAATTAATGTACAAAGTTAATTTGTATATTTTATAATTCTTAACGCTTAACAATTATCAATTTAAGTTTAATTATTAAGGTTAATTATTTTGTTGGGCATTTCATAAGGAAAAGTATAAAATGGAAAAATGAGAAATATAGAATGGAAAAATGAGGGTCGTTATAGTACCTCCCCGTTATTGAAAACTTCGTCCCGAAGTTTTTAGGTAGATTCCTCGTTTGCATCAGCAGTTGAGAAGAGATGGGGATATTTCTGTTTCATATGGTGTTTGCGTTCCCAGGTATATTCGGGGCCTCTACGCGAATTCCAACGAACTTTAATGATAGGTATATTGCTTTTACGCGTTTGTTTGACCTCTCCTTCCATGATTTCTATAGGTTCTTCAATGAAGTGCATTTTCTCATCAATGCGGACATCATCCAAAGGAATAACGAGTGTGTCATCAGCAAGACACCGTTTAAGATTTGAGACATGAAACACATCATGTACTTGACTGAGTTCGGTTGGTAGTTCTAGTCGATATGCCATGGGACCGACTCTTTCAGTGATTGTGAATGGTCCAACATATCATGGACTGAGTTTACTTCGCTTACCGAAGCGGACAACACATTTCCAAGGGGATACTTTCAACATGACTTTATCTCCAACTTGGTATTCGATGTCTTTTCGTTTCTTATCGGCATAGCTCTTTTGTCGACTACAGGCAGTTTCTAAACGTTGCTTAATCTGAACGACCTTTTCGGTAGTTTTGTGAATGATTTCAGGACCAGTCAAATGTCTGCCCTCGAGTTCATCCCAACACAAAGGAGATCTACACTTTCGTCCATATAAAGCTTCAAAAGGTGCAGCTTTAATGCTGGAGTGATAACTGTTATTGTAAGAAAATTCAACCAAAGGTAGATGTCTATCCCATCCTTTCCCGAAATCGATTGCACAAGCACGTAGCATATCTTCCATGGTTTGAATAGTTCATTCACTTTGACCATCAGTTTGCGGATGATAGGCTGTACTCATGTCGAGTTGAGTTCCAGGAGCAGATTGTAAAGTTTTACAGAATCGAGAAACAAATCGACTATTCAGATAAGAAATAATCGAGATAGGAACACCATGACGTGAGATGATTTCTTTAATATAAAGCTGTGATAATCTCTCCATCTTGTCAATTTCCTTAATCGGTATGAAATGTGCAGATTTAGTAAGACGATCAACTACGACCCAAATAGTATCGTTACTGTTTGAAGTCTTAGGTAACTTAGTAATGAAGTCCATAGTGATACATTCCCACTTCCACTGCGGAATATCGGGTTGAGTCAACAGACCAGAAGGCTTTTGATGTTCGGCCTTGACTGTCAAACAAGTAAGACACTTACTAACATAAGTAGCAATGTCGGCTTTCATGTTAGGCCACCAGTAGAATTCCTTCACATCGTGATACATTTTACTGGAACCGGGATGAATAGAATATCTATTCTTATGTGCTTCATCTAAGACTAGCTCACGGAGATTACCGAAGTGAGGAACCCAAATTATGTTGCCAAAGTACCGTGTACCATTATCTTTTACTTGGAGTTGGTGATCAAAACCTATAGGTCCTTCACCTTCGATAAGTGTCGGTTTAATAGCTTCCAATTGAGCTTCACAGATTCGTGATATAAGATTCGATTTGATTTTTAGATTTAGAGCACGAACACGTTTAACATCGTCCTTCCGAATAAGGACATCGACAACTACATTCGCCTTGCCAGGATGATATTTCAGCTTACAGTGATAATCGTTCAATGTCTCGAGCCATCGACTCTGCCTCATATTCAACTGTTTCTGATCAAAGATGTGTCGAAGACTCTTATGGTAAGTGTACACCGTAAAGTGAGTACCATATAGATAATGTCTCCATATCTTTAATGCAAATACCACGACACCTAACTCAAGGTCATTTATGGTATAGTTCTCCTCATTTTTCTTCAACTGCCTAGATGCGTAGGCAATAACCTTTTCACATTGCATTAAAACACAACCAAAGCCTTGCTTTGAAGCATCGCAGTAAATAACAAAGTCATCAGTACCTTCAGGTAAAGATAGAATCGGGGCTGTGGTCAATTTATCCTTCAGAACCTTGAAAGCAGATTCCTGTTCTTCGAACCACTCAAATTTCTTCCCTTTTTGAGTTAGCTTCAGAAGGGGTTTAGCAATGAGAGAAAAATCTTTTATAAATCTCCGATAGTAACCGGCAAGTCCCAAAAATTGACGAATATGCTTCGCAGTCTTTGGTATCTCCCAGTTCTGAATAGCTGTAATCTTAGCTGAATCGACATGTATTCCGTCGCTATCAACAACATGTCTAAGGAATTGTACGGTTTTGAGCTAAAATTCGCACTTAGAAAATTTAGCATAAAGTTGTTCCTTTCGTAAGAGTTCAAGAATCATGCGCAAATGTTGCTCATGTTCTTCCTCACTCTTTGAATAGATCAAGATATCATCAATGAACATAATGACGAACTTATCGAGATAAGGTTTACAAACACGGTTCATAAGATCCATGAATACAGCATGAGCATTGGTTAATCCAAAAGGCATAACACAGAATTCATAATGTCCATAGCGAGTGCGAAAAGCAGTCTTAGGAATATCAGATTCCTTGACTCGGAGTTGGTGATGACCAGATCTTAAATCAATCTTTGAATAAATGCTTGACCCTTGAAGTTGATCGAATAAATCATCAATACGCGGCAACGGATAACAGTTCTTGATAGTAACTTGTTAAGTTCGCGATAATCAATGCACATCCTTAACGTAACATCTTTCTTCTTAACAAACAGAATAGGAGCTCCCCATGGGGATGAGCTAGGATGAATGAAACCTTTATCCAATAGTTCTTGGAGTTGGTTGGATAATTTCTTCATCTCGGAGGGTGTTAATTTGTATGGAGCTTTAGCAATATGTGCAGCACAGGGAGTTAAATCAATTTGAAATTCAACTTGTCGAGGAGGTGGAACACCATGAAGATCTTCGGGAAACACATCGGGAAAATCTTTAACCACTGGTACATCTTCAATACGCTTCTCTTTCAATTCAATCATCTTAACGTGGGCTAGAATAGCTGGATAACCTTTCATAAGGTATTTGCAAGTTTTAATACAGGAGATGATGAGATTGGAACCCCTCTTTTAACTTTGGATGATGAGAGTCTCTCCATTTACCAATGGAATATGAACAGTTTTATCGTAACACATGATAGCAGCATGTAATGGACGTAACCAATCCATTCCAACTATGACGTCAAAACTTCCGAGCTCGACCGGAAAAAGGTCTATCTTAAATTCTTTATTGGCTAGGATTAGGTTGCAGTTTTTATAAATTTTATCAACTTGCATGATCTTTCCATTGGCTACTTCTACTAATCGTTTAGTTTCTAAGGGTTGAGGCTTTTCAGTAAATAGGGTACAAAAATTACTAGACACATAACTTCAGTCGGCAACAGTATCGAATAAAATAGTTGCATAACATTTATTGACAAGATACCTACCCGTGATGACCTCATCCTCATCTCGAGCTTCAGCAGCAGTAAGAACAAACGCACGACCCTTCCCAGCAGTAGTATTAGCTCCAGTAGTAGGATTATCCTTCTTCTTAGGACAATTTCAACTAATGTGTCCCTTTTCTCCACAAGCAAGTAGGAGGAGCTTTGGCTGGAACAATAGCCTTATCCTTTGGAGGAGTCTTACACGTCTTAGCAACGTGTCCCACTTTCTTACACAACGCACAAACAGCAGTACACTGTCCCGGGTGATGCCTCTCACAACGAATACAGAAAGGATAGGAACCGTTATAATTTGACCTTGTACTATCCATAGGCTTCTTACCAACGTTCTGAGTCGAACCTTGAGATGGCTCAAACTTCCTCTTACCATCATTAACCTTGGTCTCAACCTTCTTATTAGCCGACGCTTTTCTTCTCTTGGCCAACATTAGATTTTGTACCATGAGAATCACAGCATCGAGAGTAACCTTCTCGACACCAATAACATTCCCTTGAACATCCTCGGGAAGACCTTCGATATACCTTTCAATTCTCCTAGCCTCGTTAGGAAACATTTCAGGACATAGACTAGAAATCTCAAGATATCGGTTGGTGTAGCTTTCAATATCAGTACCCTTCACCTTGAGTTCCCAGAACTCTGCTTCAAGTTTCTGAACTTGACTCCTTGGGCAGAATTTGTTAACCATCATGCTTTTGAGTTCGTCCCATGGAATTGCATTAGCATTATCAATTCCTACGGACTTGGCATGAGCAGACCACCAAGTTAAAGCATTACCACCTAATGAGCTAGTCGCATACTTTACTCGATCGTTATCACCACAGTTGCAAATGCGGAAAATAGATTCCATCTTCTCGAACCAACGAACCAGTTCGACAGCTTCTTCATTTCCCTTAAATGCAGGAGGATTGCCATTTGAAAAATCCTTGTAGGAACAAGGTTTCGGTTGAGGATTAACATTATTAGCTTGAGTGTTGCCTTGTGTGGTAGTGAGTAACTGTTGGAATTGCTCGGTAGTCAAAACGATATTGTTAATAGTAGGTGCAGTTGGACGAACCATGTTGTCACTACATAGGTGAACATAAGTCGGATAAGTTAACAAATTATAAGTTTGAGCAATTACAAGTAGGAATAAGATAAAGTATTGATATCACATGATATAAACAAAACACTTTATATTATTACGGAATGAGGCGTTAAATAAGCCTTTTAATACACGATTTGGGAATAGGAATAGTTTAAGGCATAGCCTTTACATAGATAGAAAAATAGGAAAAATAACTAAAGAATATTAAGATTGAAATAGTCTTCATATTTCTTCTTCTCGTCCTCAAACTGCTTCATTACTTTTTCCATGTTATCTGTAATGACCCGCACTTTTTCGATCAATTTATACTTATAAGATTAATATTTACATAAATTAAACCTTACCAACATGATAAGCAATCCAAATTGTTGAGACTTATGTTTTTGAAATGAGTTTTACACAACGTTTGACCGTCTAGTTTGACCGATGATATCACGAACTATACAATATATGATAATTATACGTTTGTGTATATATATGTATATATACATATTTAACATGATCTAAGGATGTTTTAATACCTCATTTTGTATTAATAACAATAAGTTATAAGTATATTTTGAAACTACTAACTTAAGTTTTCAAAACGATAACAATACGTAACGTTATTTGACATAAATACTTATGACCTATAATGTTTATACATATATCGTATAAGTAATGTATTTAATCACTTTTTAAGGACTTAAATACATAAAACAATATAAGTGTATTCACAAAAGATAGCTATATTTGAATTCTCATTCCATTTTTCACAAAATTTCTATACGTATATCTAGAGTACATGTACTCGTATCATACCTAGCCTCTATACGTATTTACTATTGGTATATACACATCAAATCACCACCAACCAGCCCTTGTTCAATGCCTTATGTATAAGGTAACTACTTTTGTTATCTAGTATGACAATTTCACATGATTAAAAGATTTTTTCACAAAATTACAAACTTATACACCTTTTACATCACCATTTATACTCCATCCATTTTCAATTTTTGATTCATTTTTACCTCAAACCTCTAGCTAAAAACACACACACTTTTAAGAGTCTTAAACTCCATAACCATTCAGCTAATATCCATGAAGATCTAGCCATAAAAACATCACTTAATCACCATAAGAAAACTCTTACAAAAACACTTCAAGAATCCTTCCAAGAACACAAACTTACTTCCAATCTTTCATCCAATTCCATCACCCTTTTGGTTCTAGGTTCTTACTCCTCTTTTACAGCAATCTTGTCCAAGTAACTTGAAGTAGTAACTTTGTTCATAACCTTATTCGATTCATATATATATAGCTATCTTATTTTGTGGTATAAAATTTTAACAACAAGAACATAGTTTGAATGTTTTCAAACTTGTTTGCAAACTAAATAGATCCTTCTAACTTAACTTTTAAAATACTTCAAGACCTGTAATATAACTTAAATATATGCTAATTTAACAAGGTATAATTTAGTTTTTCAAAGAACACCTTAAAAACTGTTTTTACGACGTCGGAGTGCAACCGGGGGCTGTTTTGGGTTGAATAATTAAAAACCATCTTAAACTTTGAATTGGAGGTTTATTTTCTGGAAAAATGATTTTTACTATGAACATGATAACACATAAAAATTTCATGATTTAACTCAAAGTATAAGTATTTTTAGAAAAATAATCATTTAAGGTTGTTTACATGATGGAAAATGATTAACTTCATAAGTTTCACTAAAGTTTGACCTATGACCTGTGATTTCGAATACAAACTAAGGTATTTACAGTTCATAGTCTTAAAGAGGGACTCGATCCAAGGAAGTGGCAAGTTGAATCAACGAAAACGGAGTTGTAACGAAGAAACTATGACCAAAACGAGATCGGATATCTAAGACTAGTTTAGCTACGAAAATAATTGGAGAAAATTAAATAAATCACATCTTTTTAAAATAACATGATATTTTATATATATGTACTCATAATTTAATTTTATATGGTTCAGGATCACCCGTAAACAATACGAGAAGATTAATCATAAGATCCCATGATTGTACGCAACACGTCATTTGACAACACCGGTACTTTATGTACGCAACACGTCATTTAACAACACCGGTACCGTGGGTCAAGATTAATCTCGACCAATACATATACGATGGGGGTTTTATTTATTTCATTGGGGGTTTATTAAACACCTAAAAATGAACCATTAAAATTGAATTACTAACATCGGACTGCTAACTACGGACTAAGGAATTATTAAAAGTATTAAAAGTATTATAAGTATATATATGTGACGTTTGTTTAAAATGAAAATATATTGATAAATTATATATGGATAGGTTCGTAATATCAATCGGAGACCAAGTCGAAATTACATATCTTCAAGACAAAAGTGAGTATATAGTCCCACTTTTAAACTCTAAATATTTCGGGATGAGAATACATGTATTTTATGTTTTACGTTATGGACACAAGTAACTGAAAAATATATTCTACGTTGAGTTGTACCACTGGCATACTTCCCTGTAGCTTGGTAACTATTATTTACAGCGGTATTGTAAACGCGAATCCTGTTGATAGATCTATCGGGCCTGACAACCCCAACCGGACTGGACGACCAGTATTCAACGGTTGCACAGTACTTCGTTTCATGACTACACTTGGTACGGTGTAGTAAGATTTCATAATAAAGGGAATATGCGACGTGATTAAATGTTAAGTATGGTTACCAAGTGCTCAACCACTTAGAATATTCTTATTAAAATGTTTACATATGAAATCTTGTGGTCTATATTTATACCGCTGCCGGCATTAAACCTATATCTCACCAACTTTATGTTGACGTTTTAAACATGTCTATTCTCAGGTGATAACTAAAAGCTTCCGCTGCAACGTGTTGAATTTAAACAAGATCTTGAGTATGCATATTTGTATCAAAAATAAAACTGCATATCGGAGGATTTGTAATGTAAAATATGCTAGAAATCGTATTGTTATCATCACATGTAAAGTTTGTAAGTCTAAGATTATCGCTAAACGATAATCATCTTTATTTTGTCTAAAGCTTGTATTAAAATAAGAATTATGGTTTGTAATGTAAAATATATGCAGTTGTTCTTTTAAAAATGTCGCATATAGAGGTCAATACCTCGCAATGAAATCATACGCTATCTAACACGTTCTTATGGTTAAGGACGGGTTATGACATGTGGTATCAGAGCGGTGGTCTTAGCGAACCAGGTTTGCATTAGTGTGTCTAACTGATAAGTCGTTAGGATACATTAGTAAGTCTGGACTTTGACCGGATCTGATTTAACAACCATTGCTTATCATTGTTGGTTAAAATTTATATGTAAATATTATGTAGTACTAATGGGTTAGTTGTTGTGTGATAGATGTCGGGCTTAAAACTTATAATCACATTCAGCGACTCCGAATCAGAATCTTCAGATGGTGTTTCAGTCATTAACCTATCCGATGACGAAAATAATATCTTTGGGGAAGACTCACAAATTCCGGATGAACTAACAATAAAGAACCCGGAAAGTGAACCCGAGGAGGAAAGTGAACCCGAGGAGGAAAGCGAACCCGAGGAGGAAAGTGAACCCGAGGAGGAAAGTGAACCCGAGGAAGAAATACAAGAAATTACGAAAGACAAGTTCGAACTAGGAAAGAAACGAAAGGCTAATGAATTAGAAAATTCAAATCTTGAGTTTAATAAGGATGATGTGGCACCAACTCCACTAGACACTACCACCCCTATTCCCGCTATTCCTATTCGTTCTATCCCGGCATCCAGTTCTTCAGTCCCACAGCCAAAATATAGGCAGACAACCATGATAAGCGTTAAGCGATTCTTTGAAACTAAACGTCCTAGAAAATAGACCAAACGATGCGCTGCCGTATTAAACCATGGGATCATATAATGTTTTGTATAATATTATTAGTGTGGTTTGCTTAATGTTCGATGTAAGATAAGCATATGTAAAATAGTGAAGTGTGAAATGCAATAATTTTCCATGGTTAAGTATTATTTAGATGGTAGTAATTGATTCTGTACTAAGCTATTAAGTATGGACATTAACGGGTAGGTACTACCCTAGATATAATTATAAAACGCTAATAAGAAGAAAAGGCTTTTATAATAATACCTGGTTCATATTATTAATAAGCTATAATGTACTGTAAATATACACTACATCTATAATATTCCATGTGAATAATTATTTTCTTTCATTAGGAAATGGCGCGATTGAATCGAATGACGGAACAAGAAGTCGAGGAATTCAACAACCAGCGAGTGAACGACAGAATGTTATGGGTCGAAGCTGCAAGAGCTGCTGCAGTTAACCCAAATCCTCGTGTAGGATGTACCTACAAGACTTTTCAAGCTTGCAAGCCCTCATCATTCAGTGGAACGGAAGGACCGATCGGTTTAACCCGATGGATAGAAAAGATGGAGACTGTGTTTAAAATCAGCGGTTGTGTTGAAAAGGACATGACCAAGTATGCATCATGCACTTTACAAGATAGTGCACTCACGTGGTGGAAAAATTATGTGAAGGCTGTAGGAGGAGATGTAGCTTATGATACTCCATGGGAAGAATTCAAAATAATGTTAATCAACGAGTATTGTCCAAGGAACGAGGTTAGGAAGTTGGAAGATGAATTACGAAGCCTGAAGGTTGTTGGTACTGAAATCACCAACTATAATCAGCGATTCATGGAATTAGTTTTGCTATGTCCTGAATTAGTTCCAACCGAAGAACGGAAGATTGAAATGTACAAAGATGGTTTGCCCAAAAAGGTCAAGGCAAACGTTACAGCATCGAAACCTAAGACAATTCATGAAGCTATAACCATGGAAAACGAGCTAATGGATCAGGTCATCATGGATAAGAAAGTATCCAATACTGATGTGAAGGTATCAGGTAACAAAAGAAAGTGGAATGGAAATTATGATCGAGGTAACCAACAACAATCTTTTAAGAAACAAGAAATCACGCAAGGTGCAGGTAGTGGTTTAAGCTTTGGTTATAAAGGACAAAATCCTTTATGGAACCGATGCCATAAACATCACTTTGGTTACTGTAGTGTGGTGTGCAACAAATGTAATCGACAGGGTCATCTTGCTGAAGATTGTAGGGCTCTCGTTACAAATACAAATGGTACCAAGACTCCTGCCACCAATGCAAATAGAACTGCTTTGGCTACCATTACTTGTTATGGGTGTGGAAAACAAGGTCACTATAAGAGCCAGTGTCCGAATCCAGAGAAGAATAATGGATCTGCACGTGGAAGAGCATTTGTTATTAATGCTAGAGAGGCGTGTGAA
Source organism: Rutidosis leptorrhynchoides (assembly GCF_046630445.1). NCBI lineage: Eukaryota > Viridiplantae > Streptophyta > Magnoliopsida > Asterales > Asteraceae > Rutidosis > Rutidosis leptorrhynchoides. The sequence continues at coordinate 183,225,764 of NC_092337.1, forward strand.
GACCCGGAGCTTGTTACGGGTACGTTTACCATTAATAACTTATCAGCATCTATTATATTTGATACTGGTGCCGATAGAAGTTACGTGTGTAGAAATTTTTACACTAAATTGAATTGTTCATCATTACCTCTAGATGCTAAGTACATGATTGAGTTAGCTAATGGTAAACTAATTAAAGCCGATAAAATTTGTTGTGATTGTGAAATAAATTTAGCCGGAGAAACGTTTAAAATTGACTTGATACCCGTAGAATTAGGAAGTTTTGATGTAATAGTCGGCATGGACTGGATGTCCAAAGTAGGAGCTGAAGTTGTGTGTGCCAAGAAGGCAATTCGCATTCCTTGTAAGGATAAAATGCCGGTGATGATTTATGGAGAGAAGGGTAACTCAAAGTTAAAACTCATTAGCTGTTTGAAAGCCAAGAAGTGTTTAGAAAAGGGATGTTATGCTATTCTAGCACATGTTAATAAAGTCGAAAAGAAAGAAAAAGAGAAGTGCATCAACGACGTGCCTGTGGCAAGAGATTATCCTGAAGTTTTTCCGGAAGAGTTGCCGGGATTACCTCCATTTAGATCTGTAGAATTTCAAATAGATTTAGTACCAGGAGCTGCACCAGTTGCCCGTGCTCCATATAGACTTGCACCGTCCGAGTTAAAAGAACTTCAGAGTCAGTTAAAAGAATTACTGGATCGTGGATTCATACGACCAAGTACTTCACCGTGGGGAGCTCCGATTCTATTTGTTAAAAAGAAAGATGGATCTTTTAGGATGTGTATAGATTTTCATGAATTAAATAAGTTAACTATCAAGAATCGGTATCCACTACCGAGAATTGATGACTTATTTGATCAACTGCAAGGATCATGTGTTTATTCGAAAATCGACCTAAGATCGGGCTATCATCAACTACGCGTCAAAGAAGAAGATATACCGAAAACTGCTTTTCGGACACGCTACGGTCATTACGAATTTTTGGTCATGCCGTTTGGATTGACGAATGCGCCAGCTGTATTCATGGACCTCATGAATCGAGTTTGTAGTCCATATTTAGATAAGTTTGTTATTGTTTTCATTGATGACATTCTTATCTATTCCAAGAGTGAGCAAGAGCATGAGCAGCATTTAAGTTTAATATTAGAGTTGTTGAGAAAAGAACAGCTATATGCTAAATTTTCTAAGTGTGCTTTTTGGTTGAAAGAAGTGCAATTTCTTGGCCACGTTGTTAGTAGCAAAGGAATTCAGGTTGTCCAGCAAAAACTGAAGCCATTGAAAAATGGGAGACTCCTAAGACACCAACGCAGATACGCCAATTTTTGGGTTTAGCCGGTTATTATAGAAGGTTTATTCAAGATTTTTCCCGAATAGCTAAGCCGTTGACAGCGTTAACGCAAAAAGGGAAGAAGTATGAATGGACCTCTGAGCAGGAGAGTGCATTTCAAATACTAAAGAAGAAGTTAACTACGGCGCCTATTTTATCGTTACCTGAAGGGAACGATGATTTTGAAATATATTGTGACACTTCGCGACAAGGTTTTGGTTGCGTTCTTATGCAATGAAAGAAAGTTATTGCATACGCATCCCGACAATTAAAGATTCACGAGCGGAATTATACGACGCATGATCTAGAACTGGGAGCAGTCGTGTTTGCATTGAAGATATGGAGACACTACTTGTATGGGGTTAAATGCACTGTGTTTACTGATCATAAAAGCCTTCAACATATTTTCGATCAAAAACAGCTGAACATGAGGCAACGTAGGTGGGTTGAGTTAATAAATGACTATGATTGTGAAATTCGTTATCATCCCGGGAAAGCGAATGTGGTGGCTGACGCACTAAGCAGAAAGGAACGAGAACCAATTCGAGTACGAGCGATGAACATAAAAATTCGCATGAATCTCAACTCACAAATCAAAGAGGCTCAACGAGAAGCACTTACTAAAGAAAATATAGGAAATGAAATAATGAAGAAGTATGAGAAGCAACTCGTTATACGGGAAGATGGAACTCGATATTTTGCAAATCGTATTTGGGTACCGAAGTTGGGTGGATTGAGGAAGTTGATATTGAATGAGGCACATAAGACAAGATACTCGATACATCCTGGAGTTGGAAAGATGTATCAAGATCTTAAGACGCATTATTGGTGGCCTAATTTAAAGACAGACGTTGCAACATATGTTGGGGAATGTTTAACTTGTTCCAAGGTCAAAGCAGAACACCAGAAGCCGTCAGGGTTACTTCAACAACCAGAAATCCCAGAATGGAAATGGGATGGTATTACCATGGATTTCATCACGAAGTTACCAAAGACTGCCTGGGGATACGACACCATTTGGGTGATTGTTGATCGTCTCACCAAGTCTGCACATTTCTTGCCTATAAAGGAAACGGATAGAATGGAGAAACTATTACGATTGTATATAAAGGAAATTGTTTCAAGGCATGGAATACCTATTTCCATTATATCCGATCGTGATAGTAGATTTACCTCAAAGTTCTGGCAATCACTACAGGAGGCACTAGGAACTCGTTTGGATATGAGTACTATATATCATCCACAAACGGACGGGCAGAGTGAAAGAACAATTCAGACTCTTGAAGACATGCTTAGGGCATGTGTGATCGATTTTGGAAACGGATGTGATAAGTATTTACCGTTAGCAGAATTCTCGTATAATAATAGTTATCATGCGAGCATTAAAGCTGCACCATTCGAAGCACTGTATGGAAGGAAGTGTAGGTCTCCTATCTGTTGGAATGAAGTAGGAGATCGACAATTAACTGGTCCCGAGATCATACACGAAACGACTGAGAAGATAGTACAAATCAAGGAGAGATTGAAAATAGCCCGTAGTCGCCAAAAGAGCTACGCCGATGTCTGAAGGAAACCATTAGAGTTTCATATCGGTGACATGGTTATGCTAAAGGTGTCACCTTGGAAAGGTGTAATACGTTTCGGAAAAAGGGGTAAACTGAACCCAAGATATGTAGGCCCGTTCAAGATCATCGAACGCATTGGACCGGTAGCTTATCGACTCGAGTTACCGCAACAACTCGCCGGAGTACATAATACCTTTCACGTCTCGAACCTTAAGAAGTGTCTTGCAAAGGAAGACCTCACCATTCCTCTTGAAGAAATCCATGTCGATGAGAAACTACAATTCATCGAAGAACCAATCGAAATCATGGATCGTGAAGTTAAACAGCTCAAGCAGAGCAACATACCGATCATTAAGGTTCGTTGGAATGCTCGAAGAGGTCCTGAGTTTACTTGGGAACGAGAGGATCAGATGAAACAAAAGTATCCACACTTGTTTCTCGATGACGCAAAATAGGTACAATTTTAAAATTTCGGGACGAAATTTATTTAACGGGTAGGTACTGTAATGACCCGCACTTTTTCGATCAATTTATACTTATAAGATTAATATTTACTTAAATTAAACCTTACCAACATGATAAGCAATCCAAATTGTTGAGACTTATGTTTTTGAAATGAGTTTTACACAACGTTTGACCGTCTAGTTTGACCGATGATATCACGAACTATACAATATATGATAATTATACGTTTGTGTATATATATGTATATATACATATTTAACATGATCTAAGGATGTTTTAATACCTCATTTTTTATTAATAACAATAAGTTATAAGTATATTTTGAAACTACTAACTTAAGTTTTCAAAACGATAACCATACGTAACGTTATTTGACATAAATACTTATGACCTATAATGTTTATACATATATCATATAAGTAATGTATTTAATCACTTTTTAAGGACTTAAATACATAAAACAATATAAGTGTATTCACAAAAGATAGCTATATTTGAATTCTCATTCCATTTTTCACAAAATTTCTATACGTATATCTAGAGTACATGTACTCGTATCATACCTAGCCTCTATACGTATTTACTATTGGTATATACACATCAAATCACCACCAACCAGCCCTTGTTCAATGCCTTATGTATAAGGTAACTACTTTTGTTATCTAGTATGACAATTTCACATGATTAAAAGATTTTTTCACAAAATTACAAACTTATACACCTTTTACATCACCATTTATACTCCATCCATTTTCAATTTTTGATTCATTTTTACCTCAAACCTCTAGCTAAAAACACACACACTTTTAAGAGTCTTAAACTCCATAACCATTCAGCTAATATCCATGAAGATCTAGCCATAAAAACATCACTTAATCACCATAAGAAAACTCTTACAAAAACACTTCAAGAATCCTTCCAAGAACACAAACTTACTTCCAATTCCATCACCCTTTTGGTTCTAGGTTCTTACTCCTATTTTACAGCAATCTTGTCCAAGTAACTTGAGGTAGTAACTTTGTTCATAACCTTATTCGATTCATATATATATAGCTATCTTATTTTGTGGTATAAAATTTTAACAACAAGAACATAGTTTGAATGTTTTCAAACTTGTTTGCAAACTAAATAGATCCTTCTAACTTAACTTTTAAAATACTTCAAGACCTGTAATATAACTTAAATATATGCTAATTTAACAAGGTATAATTTGGTTTTTCAAAGAACACCTTAAAAACTGTTTTTACGACGTCGGAGTGCAACCGGGGGCTGTTTTGGGTTGGATAATTAAAAACCATATTAAACTTTGAATTGGAGGTTTATTTTCTGGAAAAATGATTTTTACTATGAACATGATAACACATAAAAATTTCATGATTTAACTCAAAGTATAAGTATTTTTAGAAAAATAATCATTTAAGGTTGTTTACATGATGGAAAATGATTAACTTCATAAGTTTCACTAAAGTTTGACCTATGACCTGTGATTTCGAATACAAACTAAGGTATTTACAGTTCATAGTCTTAAAGAGGGACTCGATCCAAGGGAGTGGCAAGTTGAATCAACGAAAACGGAGTTGTAACGAAGAAACTATGACCAAAACGAGATCGGATATCTAAGACTAGTTTAGCTACGAAAATAATTGGAGAAAATTAAATAAATCACATCTTTTTAAAATAACATGATATTTTATATATATGTACTCATAATTTAATTTTATATGGTTCAGGATCACCCGTAAACAATACGAGAAGATTAATCATAAGATCCCATGATTGTACGCAACACGTCATTTGACAACACCGGTACTTTATGTACGCAACACGTCATTTGACAACACCGGTACCGTGGGTCAAGATTAATCTCGACCAATACATATACGATGGGGGTTTTATTTATTTCATTGGGGGTTTATTAAACACCTAAAAATGAACCATTAAAATTGAATTACTAACATCGGACTGCTAACTACGGACTAAGGAATTATTAAAAGTATTAAAAGTATTATAAGTATATATATGTGACGTTTGTTTAAAATGAAAATATATTGATAAATTATATATGGATAGGTTCGTAATATCAATCGGAGACCAAGTCGAAATTACATATCTTCAAGACAAAAGTGAGTATATAGTCCCACTTTTAAACTCTAAATATTTCGGGATGAGAATACATGTATTCTATGTTTTACGTTATGGACACAAGTAACTGAAAAATATATTCTACGTTGAGTTGTACCACTGGCATACTTCCCTGTAGCTTGGTAACTATTATTTACAGCGGTATTGTAAACGCGAATCCTGTTGATAGATCTATCGGGCCTGACAACCCCAACCGGACTGGACGACCAGTATTCAACGGTTGCACAGTACTTCGTTTCATGACTACACTTGGTACGGTGTAGTAAGATTTCATAATAAAGGGAATATGCGACGTGATTAAATGTTAAGTATGGTTACCAAGTGCTCAACCACTTAGAATATTCTTATTAAAATGTTTACATATGAAATCTTGTGGTCTATATTTATACCGCTGCCGGCATTAAACCTATATCTCACCAACTTTATGTTGACGTTTTAAACATGTCTATTCTCAGGTGATAACTAAAAGCTTCCGCTGCAACATGTTGAATTTAAACAAGATCTTGAGTATGCATATTTGTATCAAAAATAAAACTGCATATCGGAGGATTTGTAATGTAAAATATGCTAGAAATCGTATTGTTATCATCACATGTAAAGTTTGTAAGTCTAAGATTATCGCTAAACGATAATCATCTTTATTTTGTCTAAAGCTTGTATTAAAATAAGAATTATGGTTTGTAATGTAAAATATATGCAGTTGTTCTTTTAAAAATGTCGCATATAGAGGTCAATACCTCGCAATGAAATCATACGTTATCTAACACGTTCTTATGGTTAAGGACGGGTTATGACATTATCCTTCACAAGTTTCTCTAGCCTTTCGGTTTGAGAATCGAGGGACTCTTTCATAAACTTCTCATATCGCTCGTTCTTTTCTTTTTGCTTTTCGTAGAGGTACTCGATGTTGTCGTAAAGGTTGGTAACACGACTGTTGACGGTATTGGTGTCGTATTCTCTTAAAGCAAGCTGTTTATCGACTCGACTTCTCTCCATTCTCATTCGGAAGTCAACATCCTCCTTGAGACAAGCAAGGGATTGCTTTCCCCAACGGGTGTTACGTTCTTCCTCATACTTTAGCAGCCTCAATTCTTTTCTTAGTTCAACATTTTCTTCCACCAACTTCTTAATTTTGCGATCTTTCTCATCCATACGGACCTCCACTCTCGCCACATGGTGAAGCAAACCCTCCAAGTTTCTCTTGGCATCCTTTCATAGGTTCGAGATCTCATACTTAGCAGCATCATTATAAGAAGGACTTCGGGCTCTCTTCCTTGATGGACCGGCTTCTTCATGACGTTTTCCTTTATCTTCGATTCTCGAAGTTGGGTAGTATTGAGGAGACCTTTGTGAATCTCGAATAGTATTTGGGCTATAGTTTGGTGATGGTGAGGCAGGACTGTAGGAAGAACTTCGAACATGTCTTGAAGTTGCAGAGTGTCCAACACCTACTTCGGTGGTAGGGTTGAGAGTGGCTTTGTTATGCTTGTTAACGCTTGAGCTTGATATCCTAACATTAGGAAAGAGACTTTGATTAGAATCTTTAAGTCGAGTGTAGTAAAGCATAAGTGTTAAGATTATGGGGCAATCCTAAGTGCTTTAAAGTCTAAGGCAGGAAAGGTTATAGTTTTCTAGATTGCTAAGGCACCCTAGCTAGCAAGTAAGGCACACATAAAAATGCAATCCTGGTTCTCTATAATAGCTTGGTTTGCTCTGATACCAATCTATCACAACCCCAGTTAGGGCCTGGTCGAAATGTGACTTAATATCAAAATATACCAACATATTATAACAACGAGAACAATACTAAATGAGAAAATTAAACTTTATTGAGTACGCAGCGGAAAATGAAATGTCGTTACAAAGGAATAAAGTAAATGTTTAAATGCAATAGTAATAAATGCGATATCTCTTGATCCTATGTCCAAGTAGCATCACATAAACAGTAGATAAGAAAGCTGGAATCAAATAGCACCTGAGACAAAACATGCTAAAGTGTCAACCAAAAAAGGTTGAGTGAAGTTCATAGGTTTAACAAATAAGTTTGACCGTTGTTTTAGACCACAAGATTTAATTTGTAAAGTTGATCTCCCGCAGGATCAAAAAGTTATGCCAATGCGTGATATTTAGACTAAACGTTCAAGTTTGCCCCAATGACAAGTTGTGTCTATCCTTGTCGGTTAAGATTTCATTATCAAGTAATACAAAGACTTAGTCAAATGTATCGGGGACGTTACTCCCGATAGGCCTACCCCCAATAATTAAGCATGCAATCAACGAACAATTAAAAATATCACTGTATGGACTTAGTCGGACATTGCCGGGTATAGCATAGTTTAACAGTTTGGTATTTGTGTCTAAATTGTAAATATTAAAAACAGCATGTGTCTCACACCAAGTAAAAGTAAATAAGTTGTGCACAATAGAAAGTGGGGCTATGAAGTTCACCTTAGTAAGTAGAGAGAGAGAGAGAGAGAGAGAGTTATTCCTCAGAATAGAAAGTTGGATGAACGAGCAGAAAAGTCAACCTATTGACATTTAAGAGTAGTAAGTGTTTTTGCCCAAGTTTAAGTAGATGTTTAAGTATGATAGTGTTGTAAGTATAGTTCATTTTACTAAGTTTCCTTTCCTAGTAAGTTACTATTTTTTTGAAAGTTTCCACTTTTAGTAGGTTCCTTATTTTAGTAAGTTTCTATAACTAGAAAGTTTCTACTTTAAGAATGTTTTCCATTTTAGGATACTCTCCGTATTAGATAAGCTTCAATCACCCCTTTCCCTTCGAATGACCATTTCAGGTCTAGGGGCTTGAGCTATAGGATCCTTTAAATTTGAAAATCCAAACCCTTCCTCCTAGAGTTTCGTAGAAACCATTCATCAAGAAAGTTCGAAGATCTATACATCTCTAATACATATCCCAAAATGTTCTTATGTTACAATATAAGTAGTAGGTTATAGGTGTTAGTAATAGTAATAGTGTATACATGTTAATTAATAGTATAAGTAGTATTAGGGTTTCATTAATTAGGGTTAGTTAATTAAAGTAGTAATTAATAACTAGGGTTTAGTAATTAATGTCTTAGGGTTTCATAAATGTCTAGGGTTTAGGTTTAATTAATTAGGGTTTAATAATTAATTAGGTTTAGGGTTTAAATAATTAGGGTTTAGTATATATATATATGTATATTTTCATGTATATATATATATATATATATAATAAAAATATTTTTTTACATGTATATATATGTATATGTCGATATATAAATGTATATGTTTATATATTTATTTTGTTTCCTAAATTAACCATAAACAAATCTTTCATGTAATAACCTAGGGTTTTAAGATCAAACTTTCCTTTTCCCTTTTTTTTCTCTTGTTCGACATACATATACATACAAATATATATATTTTTTTCTTTCATGAATATATAGATCTAGGTGTGTTTATGTATATACTTATGAATAAACAAGTGTTTATTATGAATATGAATTAACAAAGATCAAAGTTTATGTAAATAGTTTAGGGTTTATGTTATACCTTTGAAGATTCAAGATGACTAATAAAGAAGTGATGAACACGATGAAGATTGAAGATCAAAGCCTTGAAAAACTTGAAGAACTCCTTGAAGATTCTTGAAGAACACGAAGAACGCGAAGAACACTTGAAGATCACTTAAAAAACCTTGAAGATTTTCGATGGTGGGGGGTGGTGATTTCGGTTTTGGCTGAAATTTGGGAGAGAGGGGAGAGAGATTTGAGAGAGAATTGTTGTTGTGATTTGGTTCTTTTAATTAGGTTTAGGTTAGGCCTCTATTTATAGGAGTGCTAGGAGTATTCTAGAATTAGGGTTAGATTAGGTTTTACTTAGGGAACAAGTCTTACTTAGAGAATAAGTTAGCTTGAAGAGGTGGTTAGGGTTGTTGGTTTGGTCCAAAAATTAGAGGGGTAGAAGGGTAATTTTGCCCTTCCAAAATCGGCTAGGGTTTTATTAGGGTTAGGGTTTAACTTTTTCACTTTAAATCTTGCACTTTAATTTAGCTTAAATGGTTCGTTAATTATCCAAGTTTAATTATTTTTAATACACAAGTTTTAAAGTTATTTATTTGTTCGCGAAAGTTAATTAACTTATCATTTTTATTAAATTGTCAATTAATGTACAATGTTAATTAGTATATTTTATAATTCTTAACGCTTAACAATTATCGATTTAAGTTTAATTATTAAGGTTAATTATTTTGTTGGGCATTTAATAAGGAAAACTATAAAATGGAAAAATGAGAAATATAGAATGAAAAAATGAGGGTCGTTATATCATCACTATCATACTCAAGAGTATAAATGGGACTGAACTTAGGCATATCATCCGCAACCTCCACGACATTGGGAGTAAAATCCTCATCATCATCATTATCCCATGAATACCAATTTGTTGCCCGCAATACCCCCTCATCAATGCCTAGATTAAGCATCGTAAAAGTAGATACAACGGGGATGGTAGGTGGTGTGATGATGCTAGGATCAACACTCTCCACATCAAATTTCTGCGCGTTACCCCTCGAATTATCAAGTGAATCAGCTGGAAAAGTGTCTGGCTCTCGTTCTTCAATGTGATGGAATAAATAGCTCATGGTCCTCTCTAAACATTAAATGGATTCTTGTTGACTTGCTAGTATTTCCTTCAAATCTTGTCTTTGCTGGTTGAAAGCTACAGTCCGTTCGGTATAGATTTTCATGAAGTCTAACAATACCTCTTCCAGATTAGACTGACTTTCCTCTCATTGTTGAACTTGAAAATGCTATTTAAAATAATCCTAGGTTGAGTTACCCTCTTCATAATAATTTCATGGCTGGTCTATCGGGGCAGATCGATACATAAGACTATCTTCACATTCCTCATTAAAATCGTAACCTCCATAAGTCAAACACCTCGTGGTTCAACCCTAGCTTCCCAATAATGCATATACCTGTCATTATCTATACCCGTTAAACCCAAGGATTCACCCGATCGTTGGACACTATACATGGCTTCTGAAATCATATAATCATACCCAACCATAGTATACATGTAACCTACCTACAATCACACCTCAAAAAACAAAAACAAAAAACAAAAACAAAAAATAAAGCAAGTAACTTTCGCATAAATAAATTCCTACGAAAGGATTGAATAACTAAAACTAATTAAAATTTTAAATAAACATCGTTTCCCAGAATGGGTGCCAAAAGTTGATGTTTGAAATCTACTTATAAAATTAAATAACAAAATAATTAACAATTATCACATTGAGGTAACTAAACCAGAACGTATAGTAATTAATAAGTAAATAGACCAGCTCGTTCTACAGAGAACAGTTAATTAAGATCTTAAAAACTAATAATTATCCTAAGTAAATGGGGTTTTGATTTTAAATTGAATTAAACAAAGAATAAGTAGAATAAAAATAACGAGATAAGAGAAACAGTGTTCACTTTAATACTCAACAAATAACTAAGATTGTTCTTTTGTAGTTAAACCCATTATTTAAGGTAATAAGTAAATATGTACATCAATCTCACAATATCAATTACTAAGATCTAACGAATTCAATCAACTCACATTAACATCAATTCAATCAATGAGACTCTTCTTGGTTAAACTCACGTAAAACCTAGCCTATTAAAATCACTCAAAATAGTGTACACAAATATGTTGTTACAATACCATTCAAATACCACCTACACTCACATGTAGATGTCTAAATCACCAAGTGTTAAAGTATGAACTATTTATCACTAATTATCTCACAATAACTAGTCAATAATCTATATATTTGAATTAAAGCATATAAACCATCACAATAGTGGATCTATGAAAGAACACAAATAATTAAACATAATAACCTCAATAATTAAAAATATAGACAATCCATAATCATAAGACTTACATAAAGGAAAACATTAAGAGATTTAGCTACTCATGTTCATGGATAAAGCATTCAACAATTGATAAAACAAAAGTCATAATAATCTCACAAAAATTAATGAAAACTAGAGTACCAATAGTGATGATTTAATCCAATCTTCAATCCTAGATAAAAAGCCTTTTGAATTTGGTGAAAAATGGCTTTTGAATGGTCAAAATTGCCTAACTCTAGCTCTAGTTTCGTCAATATTTGTGTCCCTTAAAACTGCACATAAGCTTTCTTTAAATAGTGTTGAAAGTCGGATTTGCAGATGCAGACACGCCGAGGCGCATCCTGAATATGATGTGGCACATCTTTATACATGCAAAAGAGAAGCAGCACATCTAGAACTTATGCGGAGCATCCTGAATCGACTGTTGCTGAATTGATCTTTAACATAGGACGATGCAGCGCATCCTAAAACTGATGCGGAGTATCAATGTTGAAACATGTGTTTCCATTTAACATTCTTTGCTTGAAATCACATCTTGACTAAATAATCATTTGATCTCTTCAAAACCTTCTTAATTACTTCAAAGTAGGAACCGATAAATCTACAGTCGTGTTCTTTTAGAAAAAAGTTTGTTGGAATTGTAAGAAGGATGGCCATAGATCATCTTATTGTCATACAACAAAGAGATTGAGTTCTAGGTCCAGGTCTGGGGCTAGGACAATGTCTATTGGAGGCTCATCTGCTTCCTCTACGGGTCAGAAATGAAAGAATCCTCCAGTGCCTGAAGCAAGAGCCTTTCGGATGTCATTTATTGCAGCTATTGCTATCGACAATGTGATCACAGGTATGTTTTTGATAAATTATTTGCTGACTCACATTTTATTTGATTCTGGAGCAAATCACTTTTTTCATGTCTGTTATATATTTTGTGACAACTTGAAATTGCTGATTAATGTGTTCTCTGGACCCTTGAAAATGGAAGTGACTGATGATAAGACGGTTCGAGTCTTAGCCTCTGTGTCTGAAGCAACTATTGAGTTTTGATTGAAATGTTTGGTAAGGGTCTTCAAGTTTTTAATGTAGAAATGCATGGGTAAACCAAATCACGATATTATTACTAACTATTTTTAGTAAGGGTTTGTAACGGATAAGTATGAGTCGAGTGTCGTTGTTTTTAAATTAATGGTTTAATCAAAATTAATCTTTTATTATTATACATTTTATGTCTTTTGGTGCTTGTTATTCATAAGTTACCAAAAAACAATAATTAAAATAAAAACTAAACTAATAGAGATGTACTTTATATGATGAAAGCGTGTCTATTAAATCTGTAAGCTGCTTCCTGAACTACGATACTATTGTTTGGTGGAATAATATCACATTTATTGTACGAATATATAATTATCCATTAATTTATTTCCATGAAACCTGATTCAAGCACAAATAATTAATGTGTCACGTGATAAAAATATAGGATTTTATTATAAATAGAGTTTTCGTTATAATAAAATATAGATCAACCCAACAACCACCCTCGAATCTTAATTCTCTTATGAAACTCCAGTAAGGGTGTAACAAGAAGGATTAGACATGTTGACAACACCGGTCAGAAATAGAAATGTTATTCCTACCGAATTAAGTTGGTAATGGTTAATACAAATAGTTGAGAATGACCTTCAGCTATGAATAAAGTGATATATATTCGTCATTTAAATTTAAAACAGGTGTTAATGACAACTACTTTATAAAAACGTAGACTTCAAATATAAAATGATGGATTTGTACAAGTTGACTAAGAACGGCATCGGTTGTGTAGCAATCCAGTTATAGAAAGACCACAAGTGCATTATGTTAAACTTTTCCAATTGACTGAAAACGACATCGGCTGCGTATCAAGCCAATTATTAGAGAGTTTTGTTATGTTATTTAGTTTCATAGATCATAATTACCCTGTAGTTCTCCAACATGGTATTTATCGTAGTTTTTAAAAACACATTTATCTCGAGTCTTATACTCCGTTCCCGGCCTAATCTGTCTTAATTTCTGGGACACTGGCCATACGCTTTTTAGATGTAGAATACTTAAATATACTTTATATAGATTTAAGGATGGTACAAGTTGGATACACTTTATATAAGTTGACAAAAAACTAAATCCGTTTATAAAGCATTGAATAAAACACTTATAATGATTTAAATGACAACAATAGTAAATCATCCTAAACTTACATTTATAATACACATAAGAAGTAATTTATCTTTATGTAATGAGTTTAACATTCATTATAACATTTCGATATAATACAGATGGAGTCATTGTTGATACCTGAAATGTTGAGTAAATAAGCTTCGTGATAACGCTTTCCAATAAGTACCTCCTTTATTACTACGTAACTACACTACTAGAGGCACTAACAAGACTTCATTGCCTATAGTAATTAAATCATAACAAATACTAAAAGCTAGAAACTAGAGAGTACTTGGACAGAGTTTCTTTAAATTGAATTGAAATAGAAATGAAGTGTGTGTAAAATGAATGATCAGGGTCTCATTTTATAGTAAACTAGGTCGCCATTTTTAAGGACCAGGTCATCAGTTTCATGGCCTAGGTAGCCAGTTTCAATTCCTGAGTCGCCAGTTTCAGATTTTGAGTCTCTATTTCACAAACCGGGTCGCCATTTTTAGCTAATTGGGTCGCCAGTTAGCTTAACTTGGTCACCAGTTAGGTAACTAGGTCAACAGCTTGCTAAATTAGGTCGTCAATTTGTGATCTCTGGTTGCCAGTTTGATTTCCTGAGTCGCCAGTTTTATTTCTGAGTCACAGTTGTTGTAACGGGTTCGCCAATTTTTGTGACCGGGTCCCCAATTTTTAGTAACTGGGTCACCAGTTTCATAACAAACTCTTAGGTGGCTGATTTCACGGATGAATTTATCTGATAATTGCGCTTTATCTTGTCCAGTGCAGTTTACAGTCAGCTTGTATCCGTTAGGTAAGTCTTCTGGAAGGTCTTTAAGCTTGATCTTGAGTGTATACAAGTCCCTTGATTAGTCTCTAAAGCTCTTGTTGGCCAAACATGAGGGTAAGAGAGATTAGGGTTTAGTGTTTGTTTCAGTGTGTGTATGTCTTGTAACCTCTTAATCTCTTCAACCGGATGCACGGAGGATCTAGGACATGGTTAGATCTTCATGATTGGTCTTTATTTACGTGCCGGTAAGTTTGCTACTCCTTTTGATCTTCCGAAGTAGTGTTTTAGAGTGATCTCTAAAATTAAGGTTTCAGGATACCCTAATTTTGACTTTTCCTTGTTCTTCAGTTTAAGTGTTAGGACCCCGAAGTATGTATAGTGTTAATGTGAAATAAGCCTAAATGAAGGTTCCTTAGAAGAGGGCTATATAAGGAACCTAAGTAGTCCTAATTAGATAGCCATTGCATTGTAACTGAGTTCTAGAAGCGCGTTATGGAATGTAATTTTACCGATTCTCTCTAATACCGAATCTGTTCTTCAATTACCGAGTCTCACTCTAACTCATCACATCTTCTAATCTCACCATGATTTGACCTATCATTTGGCATCAGAGCTTCCAGGAAGTGATTCTATATCACTATATCGATCCAGAGATTGAAGATTACAGAATCTGTCCACTCTCGGTTAGATTGAATCAGATTCGGTATATTCGAATTTTATAATCTGATGTTCAAATTCATGTGATAAGTTCAGCGAAGGTTTATTAGATTGATTAGAAAGAGTTTCGATCATAATTACAGCTTTTTAACAACAATTATGGAGAATCAAGTTGATTTTTAGAGTTCGTGGCTAAAACTCTCGGTATTGATCAATTCCAGCTTGATTCTGTATTTTAGTAAAGGTTTGTGGTTTCAATTGTGATCTTGAGGTGTTTAATCACATTGTTGACGGTTCAATTTCTTCAATTCTTCAAGTTTTGAAGATTCGATCAACATTCGGTATCTTAACTGCCATACCGAATATGCTTCATACTTGGAAATTCATCTTAAGTGGTGCAGATTGTGGTGTGTTAGTGATTCTATCACATTCGGTTTAATCATACGCAGCTAATTGGTGTGGTTTGAGATAGGATTCGATTGATTTTCTAAGATTCTATACTTAGACTCAGTTTGTCAACTGCTATAGTTGACATTCGGTATCCTTCACATTTGGTATCTTTGATATTCTATGTGTTACTAACTTGTTTCCTTGTGCAGCAAGGTTACAGAATGTAATTCAAAGGAATTGGAGTGTGTTTGAGTTCAAAATTTTACAGAATTTAACTACCAAGTCAAATACAAAACCAAAGTCTCGGTATCACTTAATACATTGGTTTTAGGTGTTCTAAGGCTTCAAGTCTTGTGGTTACCGAATCTATACTGAATCTGGGTATGTTACATGTGTTACTGATCAGTTTCTGATACAGAATCTGGTTTACCGAATCTTTACCGAATCTGCTACAGTACCGAACTAGATACCGAATCTGACATTTTTGTTAGATTTTTGTGAACCTTCATCTTAGATTTGTGTAATACCGAATCTACCTCAATTTTAAGATGTCTACCCAAAATACATTGATCATTGGATCAGATTCCCGACCTCCAGTGTTGTTTGATGGCCAGTACACTCAGTAGCTCCACCGTATCACTCAGTACATAGACTACAAGGGTGAGAAAGCAAAGTACATATGGGCTTCTCTTAGAGATGGTCCAGTTGTAGAGTATCATCCGGATACTAGTATGCCAATTCCAGTCAATGAACTTTCTAGTTATAGACGAGAGAGAGCTAAGGGTGACATAGAGGCAAAGAACATTGTTATGCAAGCTATCTCGTATGAATTGTTTAAAAATGTTGATAGCCATACCACAGCAAAAGACATATGGGATGAGATCAAACGACAGCAAGAAGGTTATGACATGTCCAATGTTACTAAACTTAATTAGGCTCTGGGATTTTATGAAGATTTCAAGAAGGAACCTGAAGAACCACTCAAGGATACCTATCGTCATTTCAATGGTATTCTCAATGAGTTGAAAAGGTGCAAGATTACAAAAGTACACACTGAAATCAACATGAAGTTCCTCAAAAAGCTCAATGTTGATTGGCTTCCTTATGGAACCATCGTTCGATCTACCAAAGAGATTGACAAGATGACTATTCATGAGCTTGTTGGAGTTCTTATGCATTATCAACCATAAGTGTCTAAACTTCAAGAAGGAAGGAAAGAGTCTTCTTCGAGCGATCCACTTGCTCTAATTGCCAAAAAGAAGAGCAAATCATTTACAACTTCCAAAAGCTTATCCAAGAAAGTGCTTGTTGAAGAATCAACTAATTCTGAAGAGTTAAATCTTTCTGATGTTGATGATTCTCACCTTGAATTAGTCAAGATGGCAGCCATTTTCACCAAAGCCTTGAACAAACACAAGTTCAAAGGCAAATCAAGCAATCAACACAAGAACTAATCTTCTTCCTCCTATTACAAGAAACCTAATCAATCAAAACATCAACATGCTGATGATTCCAAGAAGGATGATTCAATCTGTTTCAATTGTGGCAAAGATGGTCATTACTCTCGTGAGTGCAAGATGCCTAAGAAGAAGGACACGTCTTACTACAAGGAGAAAATGTTATTAGCAAAGATTGTGGAAACTGGAGGAGAGGTGAAACCGATTGATGATACTTGATTTAACTGGATTGATGATTCAGATTCAGAGGTGGAACATGCAAATGTTTGCAAGGTGACTACGCTCATCAAAGCAAAGTAAGCAATGGAGAATTCTGACTCAGCAATCGATGATGATGAGGTACAATCAACTGAAATCCCAACTGATTTTATCAAAATGCAAAATGACCTGATGAGGAATTTGGTCTCAATGTCAAAAGAAGTTAATGGTTTAAAATCTGAAAACAAGGTTTTGAAAGATAAAATCAAACAAAATGAGATCAAACCTTCATTGTCCAAAACACAATCGGAGATGAATAGATTTAAAGTCCAACTCAGCTCTATGGAAACTGAGTTGGAAGACCTTAAAAAGTCAATTCATCCGATTAGAGTTGAAAGGACTAATTATCGTCTAAAATCAGAACGTCTTGCAGAAAAAGTTCAATTCTTAGAAAAAGATCTTTCTGATTTGAAAAACCAACATGAACCCACACTTTCAAAGCTAAACAAGAAAATTATTCAATTGGAAAATACAATAATTGAAAAGAACACTAAAATTTCTGTATTAACAAAAGTGTCTTTTTAAATGAAAGCTAAACTTGCTCGATATGAGGAAAAACTCCATCGAATAGAGAAATCTAAAGCTATCATTGATATGGAACTTTCAAAACAAACAATTTTCATGAATAGACCTAAAACAATTTATGGTGATAAGTGTGGGTTGGGTTATGAGGATCCTAAGATCTTAGACGATGATTCCAAAAAGATTCCAGGATTATATCATTCTGATTACTTTCAAGCTAGTTTACCTTCTCCCTTTGTGCAAGCATCTGATGCTGATTTTGATGATATTATTGTTAATCGCAAATCTTAAAAATATCACCAAATTAGCTTAATGTATGAACAAGTAAATGCTAAAATGGGTAAATCAAATCCTGATTTCTTGAAGGAACTTGTTGAATCTGAAAAAAATATGCAACATGCTAATTATGTGCTTAAGCGTAGACTGGTTTTTATTCCTATACTCATGCTAGAGAAACACATTTTAATGCTTGAGAATGAAGTGTTTAACAAATCTAGTTCTAGCATTATTGCCATAGATGAGGTGTTTGATGAACCAGCTTTTGATGTAAAACCAATGCTACCGGCCCTAACTGCTTGTTCTGTTTCTAATGATTCTATCTGTGAAGACCTAGCACATGAACTTACTGTCTTGTTTGAGTCAGCATCACTAGGTCAAACGGCTTTTGATGTTAAGGTAGAACCTAAGGTAGAACCAAAAGTTGAACCTAAGGTAGAACCTAAAGAGGAAAAGCCCACAGAATTAGATTTGTTTCATCTAGTTGACAAACTTGAAAAAGAGAACATAGAATTGCAACTTAGATGCAAACACTTGAAACAAATGCTTGAATTGAGTGAACAATTGCCTAAACTTTCAAAGAAAGAATGTACTTATGATTTTAAGGAAGGTGAAGTTTTAGTATCTGCTGAAGATTTATGTCTTGAGATTAAAAGCTTGAATCGAAAGATAGTTCAACTAAAACAGGTAACAACACAACAGATTGTTATACAAGCACACACATCACAAATGCTTACTAAGTTTATGAATACTGTTTCTGCGTATGCTGGCGGGATTGATAAGACGGTTAAGGGTAAATCAATATTGCCACTGTTTCAACACCCATTACCATTCTTAAAAAATCCTTTACGATCTAAATTTGAGAAAAGAGTTTCAAAAGTTACACCTTCACCACAATTCATTGTGAAGAAGGTAAATCATCTAAATGGTTCATGTTCAAATGAAAAACTTCCTCTGATGTTAATGACAAATCATACAAAGGAAAGCCTTTTAACAAAACCAAAACCACGAGTCCAAAACCTGATTTGAGTGAGTATGATGCAAAAGAACGTAAAATAAAAATGAAAATTTTGCAAAATCAAAATAATCAAATGTCAACTGAAAAGTTTGGACGTCAAACTAACAAAGGTGTTTTTTGTGTCACAGGTTATAATCCTAACTTGAATTACAAGTCTGTATGGGATCCTAAGTCCACGACTAAGAAAGTAGCAAACCTAACCAAGAAATCTGCTAGTTGACCTAGGAACTCATCGCATGTTTTTCAATTCTCTTGTGTTAACAAAACATCTACTTGGAATAAATTGTGTGTAAAGACTTCTGATGATGATGATGTAAAACTTGATATCGCTTATGATGCTTCTTGTAATGTGGCTTTAGATGACGCTTTAATGTCTAAATTGCTTGCTGCTTTATGTGATACATTAATTTGTGATCCAAAGTTTTTTATTGGTACTAACCGTAGAGGACCCAAGAAACTTTGGGTACCTAAACTCTAGGAAAATTAACATTTACAGGGTTTCGATATATGTGTGTGGTACATCAACTCCGGTTATTCTTGACACATGACGGGCGATAAATCCTTTCTTGTCAATTTTGTTAACAAATTCCTATGAACGGTTACATTTGGAAATGACGAGATTGCAGCGATAACGTGTTATAGAGATTATGTGAAAAATGGCATAAGAATCAAACAGGTCTCATATGTTGAGGGTTTAGGGTACAGTTTGTTTAGTGTCAGCCAATTTTGTGACAGAGATCTCAAAGTTCTATTTGAACGTCGTCAATGCTCGGTGCAATCCACCGATGGAAATGATCTCCTTGTTGGTAAACGTTGTGCTTCAATATATACTATTGACCTCAATGATGCACCATCACATGGAAACATGTGTTTAGCTACCCGTTCAACAAAAGAAAATTCATAGTTATGGCATCACCGGATGTCACACCTGAATTACAAGGGTATCAATCAACTAGTCTCTAAAGACCTAGTTGATGGTATTCCTAGCTTTCAATTTGATAAGCATCATGTGTGTCCATCATGTGCAATGGGTAAGCTGAAACAGACTAATCATCCGCTTAAGCAAAAACCTAGTACTTCATCGTCTTTGCAATTATTGCATATGGACTTACCTGGACCCATGAGAATTTCTAGCCTCGGTGGCCAGAAACATGTGCTTGTCATTGTAGATGAATATACATGTTTTACATGGATTTTTCTTTTGAGGACTAAATCTGAAACCCCCACCATTATCATTGAGTTCATCAAAAAGACTCAACGCTCTTTTAACAAACATGTTAAGAGCATCTGAACTGATAATGGGATGGAATTTAAGAATGACCTGCTTGATAGTTATTTGAAAGACCAAGGCATTGAACATCAGTTCTCTACTGCACGAACCCCTCAACAGAATGGAGTAGTCGAGCGACGTAATCGTAAGTTATGCGAGGCAGCTCGAACGATGCTTTCCTACTCTAAACTACCTCCAAAAATGTGGGGGGAGGCCATTTCAACTGCATGTTATACCCAAAATTGTTGTATCATTAATAAACGTTTTAACAAAACTCTTTATGAAATACTATATGGTAGACGCCCAATTGTCAAATATTTCTGTGTCTTTGGTTGTATATGCTATGTGCTTGACGGTTTTGACAGCCTCAGAAAGTTTGATCCTCATGGCGATCATGCCATATTTCTCGGTTATTCTTCGAACAATTTCCTTATCATGTCTATCACAAATGGACAAAGACGATCAAGGAAAGCATCAATGTCAAGTTCGATGAATTTTCGGGAATGGCTTTTGAACAACTCGGTTCAAAACCCGATCCTAACCTGGCTACTACTTCTTCTGTGCAAAATTTAATTTTCTTGAAGAAGGGTGTTCTGACGGTTACAAGAGAGGAACTGGATATCTTGTTTGATAGTCTTTATGCTCCTCAATGGAATTCAAATTTCAAGCCGTACCGGTTACACTATCACAGTCAACTACTATGGAGACTCAACCAAGTATCTATGATGAAGATATAACATCAACTGATTCACTTGTTGTTTCTTCATCCTCTCTCCAACTTCCTGATGATTACCTTGAATCAATTCAAGATACATCCATTAATACAACTTCAGTTATTTCTCCAGATACTCAAATGAATCCATTAGACAATGTTACATCAGCACTAGAGGAACAGGGCTCGACGTCAACAATGATTGATGTTTCAATGGATACCACTGATGTACAAACTCTTCCACATAACAACCGATGGACTAAAAATCATCCAATTGATCTTATCATTGGTGATGCATCTGCTCCAGTTTCAACTCGAAGCGCTACTCTGAATATGTGTTTATACACTGCCTTTCTTAGTAAGATTAAACCAACAACGGTTGCTCAACCTTTACTAGATCCGAACTGGGTGGTAGCAATGCAAGAGGAGATCAATCAGTTTGATCGTTTGAAAGTATGGTGATTAGTTCCAAGACCAGCGGGTCAACGACCAATAGGGGTTAAGTGGATTTTCAAGAACAAGAAGGATTCTGATGGAATTGTGGTTAGAAATAAGGTACGTTTTGTGGCCAAGGGATATCGACAACAAGATGGTATTGATTATGATGAAACGTTTGCTCCGGTTGCTAGGATTGATGCTATTCGTCTATTCTTTGAATTTGCTTCTCATATGAAGTTCACGGTGTTTCAAATGGATGTCAAAACGGCTTTTCTGAATGGTCATCTTCAACAGGAAGTTTATGTTGATCAACCAGAAGGCTTTGTCGATCTCATTCATCTAAACCCCGTATACTACTTGGAGAAAGCTTTGTACGTTCTAAAGCAAGCACCACGTGCATGGTACGAGACCTTGATAAAGTACTTGCTGGAGAATGGCTTCTCTTGTGGAACGACTGATACAACACTCTTCATCCTTAAAAACCACGGTCACATTCTCTTGGTTCAAATTTACGTTGATGATATTATTTTTGGTTCCACGTCCCCGGCCGTTTGCAAAGAATTTACTGACCTTATGGCCAACAAATTCGAAATGACCATGCCTGGCCAGCTTAATTTCTTCTTAGGGTTACAAGTAAAACAATTACCAAACGGGATTTTTATCAGTCAAATAAAGTATATCAATGATATACTAAAATGTTTTAAAATGACTTCTTTAAAACCAATGACAACCCGTTTTAAAATTGGTATCATTGAAGATTTGTACTTTGTACATATTTCAAATTTTTCTAAATATAAATCTTGTTTTTAGAAAATTCTTAAAAATTGGAAAAGATAAAATCCAAAAAAAATTATTTTTGCTGAATAAATGCTATTTTTAGCATTGTACCGAATCTGACAACCAACAGTGCAGATTCGGTAAGTTCTAAAACTTTTGAAATGTCTCAAAAATGTTTTTCATTGAAAATTTGATAAACTTGAAAATCCTTGTTTAAGATTTGTCAAAATTTGAAGTCAAATTGATTAAATTTTGAGAATGGAATGCATTCGGTAAATAGGCCCATTCGTTAAGGCCCAATTTTAAACATCTTCGGTATCTATAAAAGGAGAGTCAAAGTCAAACTTTCTCTCACACTATTTTAATTGCATACCGAGTCTGATTAATTTACCGAATCTGCTTAATATACCGAATCCGTCCTTCTCTATCTTCAAATTATTGGTATTTCTTTGTTTTAATCAAGTTTAAGATACACATCTAGTAGATCTGAGATAAATGAATGATTATAAACCAGAAAAGATCAAAAACAACAGATTATGACACTTAATTTTGAAATATTGTTGATTATATCGAATCTGAGTCTGAAATCTTTAATCTTAGATTAAACTCAATTGATTAGGTTGATTAACATGAAATATTGTCTAATCTTTGTTAAATTGATTGATCTATCAATTGACCGAGTCGGATTGCATGTTTAATTGATTGTTTGATGGATTCTGTATATACCGAGTGTGTTCATGCTACCGTACCGAGTCTATTCAATCAACTAACATGTTTTTCTGATTAAATTGAGTTGTTAATTGATTATGGTTATGATTTTGCATGATACGAGGCTGAATATGCATGTTTGAGTGATTATCTGTGAATTTTGAAGTAACCGAATCTGTTCCTGGTTTGTTACCGAGTCTGGTGTTTGGTACTTTGAAATAATTTGATTTTTAATTTGAAAAACTTGCATGTTTATTCTAGATCTTTAATATGAAAGAACAAGCAATTTTGGTTACCGAATCTGGAATATTTCATGAATACCGAATCTGCTTGACACGTGTTGAAAATTGACTAAGTATTGTTCAGATTCTTTGTGTTACATATTTGATTATTCATGACATTTTTTAAATGTGTTGAATCTTATTTGAATATCATGTTTGTCAAATGTTTGTACATAATTGGAATAAAAGATTTTTACAACTTAGAAAATCCATAAAAATTTTAAAATTTGAAAAATTCAAAGGATTTTAAAGGATATAAGAATAGAGATATGTGCTTTATGATAACATCATGTGGTCTTCTATTTCTTATTTATACAGCAAAATGGCGAACAATCACTTTATCAATTCTGAAACCAATATCCCATGCAACTACTGGATTGCAATTATGGAGAGGCATACATTATGGCCTGCACTAAGCTCAACTGTTAGTGTGCCAGTTATAGACTTGGAGCTTATGAACTAACCAATCAGGTTTATTGTGACTACACAACCTACAGCTGCCAATCCACAGGGAAAACCAGCTAGATTTGAATTCAAACTAAGAGGGGTATAGGGATTCAGGAAAATTACTAAAACTGACTTCAGGAGGATCTTTCAGCTTCTTCTTGTACAGAATGCTCCTGCTCTTCCAGCAACTCAGCAAATGATGAGCTCAATTTTTCAGCTTGGTTATAGTGGAGCTAACAATATTCCACCGGCTAAGTTTCAAAAGAAGTACTTGCACTCCCGGTGGTATGTGATCTTCTCGATCATCAACAGATGTTTGCTGATGACAAGAAGTGGATCTGATAGCCTGACTGTGCCGATACACAAGATTTTCTACTCATTCACAAGAGTGGAAACTCCAGATTATGCAGAACTCTTGTGGGATCTGGTTCAAGCACAAGTGGATAAACCAAGGAGTTCCTACATTCCTTGTGAAAGGTTTTTCAGTATATTTATCCATGATGCTACTAATGCTTGCAGAGATGCAACTATTTTTGTACTAGGTACACATGGTTTACAGATGAAGAGATTTAGGGAGTTAAAGATGAATACCCCGGTGGATTCCGACAATAGATTCACTCTACTAATTCCAAATTGGTTAGTGAGACTAGCTGAACCCCAAGACGCTCGAATTCATTCTTATTTTGAGGCAGTAGGTATACCTCTTTCGAACCCAGTACAGTAAGTACAAGTTGAACCAACCGCGTTTCCAGCCCCAGAGGTTGTAGAGGAACCTATAGTTCAACCACCTGGGCCAGCTAATCCTCCAGTTAGGATAAACCTTAAACGTTCTAGGGTACCTCAACAAGCTCAACCCGTGAGGATCAGGGAACTGTAAAGGCCCGTCCTAATCCATAAGGATGAATACAATAACATATGGTTACATCGCGAGGTATTTGACCTCTATATGATACATTTTACAAACATTGCATTCATTTTTAAAAGACAACTTTCATTATAACGATGATTGACATTATGAATACCATTTCCCAATATATCCAACTATAAATGGCCTAATAATAATCTTGATGACTTCAACGACTCGAATGCTACGTCTTTTGAAATATGCCATGAATGACTCCAAGTAATATCGTTAAAATGAGCAAATGCACAGCGGAAGATTTCTTTAATACCTGAGAATAAACATGCTTAAAAGTGTCAACCAACAGGTTGGTGAGTTCATTAGTTTATCGTAATCAATCATTTCCATCATTTTAATAGACCACAAGATTTTCATTCTTCATAAATAATCTTACACTCGCAAGTGCATAAAAATCCATTCGTATGATGAACACCTGGTAACCGACATTAACATAATGCATATAGAATAACCCCTGCATACTCGCAAGTATGCCATAAATATTGGCAATCGCAATCACCATTTAAATCGAAGTACTAAAGCATTCCAAATTCCAGAATGGGGTTTGTTAGGCCCATAGATCTATCTTTAGGATTCACGTCAATTAGGGGCCATTTCCCTAATTCTTAAGTTACCAGACTTGAAGGGGCGATATTTGGTATAGTAATCCAACCATACAATGTAGTTTCAAGTACTTGTGTCTATTTCGTCAAACATTTATAAAAGCAGTGCATGTATTCTCAGCCCAAAAATATATATTGCAAAAGCATTTAAAAAGGGAGTAAATGAAACTCACAATATTGTATTTCGTAGTAATTAAGCATATGGTGGCATTGAACAAGTGCAAGGTTGGCCTCGAATTCACGAACCTATATTAATTATATATTTATATGTTGGTCAATATCTGTTTAACAATTTAGGTCAAGTCATAGTGTACCACAATCCTAATGCTCGAGACTACTATGCAAAAGTCAACAAAAGTCAATTTGACTCAAAATGATTTCCAAAATCTATACATGATTATTATAGAACTTAAATATAGTCGTCTTATATATATTTAAATATATTTATTAGATTTTGTTAAATTAAATAATAAAAGTCATTTATTAATAAAATTTTATATTAAAATTTATATATAATAAAAATATACTTTTATGTATTTCTAAGTAAATAAATTTATAAAGTTCACTTAATATCATAAAATATAGTGGTATGTATTATTAATGTAGTTATGTTACGTGTAGTAAAAATATCTTTGTATCATATATTTATTTGATATAATAATATTGGTAATAATAATAATAACAATATTTATATTTACTAATAATATTATTAATTATGATAAAATGATAATTGTAATTATGATAACTTTAATATATACGATACTTTTTAATATTAACTTTAAAATAATATTTTAAATAAAATAATGATTCTATTCAAAATAATAATAATAATACTAAAATGATAATAATAATGATATTTTATAATAACAATGATATTTCTAGTAAAATGATAATTTTTGTTTAAATGATAGTTTTAATATTAATAATACTTTTGATAATAATAATGATAAAAAATATGAAAAGGATATTTTTATCTAAATCAATACCTTTCAATATTTTAATTTCATCATGATACTTATACTCATTATTTTCTAATCAATTTGTTAATAACTTTGAATCATCTTTTATATCGCGTTCATATTAATGATAATAATAGTAATCATAATAATTAGATGTTACTAATATTAGTTTTAATTATAATAACACTAATAATAATAAACATTATGATAATATAATGATAATACTAATAACTATGATAATAACAATAATAATACTAATTATAACTTTAACGATAATAACGATAGTAAAAATATTAAAAATAACAATTTTTAATGATAATACTTTTTATTAATAACGATAATAATAATAATAATAATAATAATAATAATAATAATAATAATAATAATAATAATAATAATAATAATAATAATTATAACGACGATAATAATAATCATTTTTAATAATAATACAAAAATTCAGTTGAATATAACTTCTAATCCGTTCATCGAAACCATTCGATATCTAAATGAAAAGTTCTTAATTTTTCGCTAGCTTTCCAACGACATGCATATCTTATACCTTATCTCAACCGCATAGGTAACTAATTCAGGATTCAACATAACCTATCTAATGACAATACTAAAAATACAAGCATGCATAATCCTATATACTCAAGCACTAGTCAGGGATACACTATTAATATATAATAATTAAGTTATGAGTGCTCACGTATCAATATTGAGATTCAATATTGCTGGAAAGGTATGTAGATGCAACGGAGATGATAAATGCTAGATTGACCTCATCAGCATACCCATGAACCATACCCATCACCTCCATAGCTATAACCCATAATTTGCTTAGCCCTATCCTACTCGAAAATACCATCTTGAAATAATTCGCTCATGACATCATCGTAGTATTTTATGTATATTGCTAATAATAATATTAAGATTACAATTTATAATCATAATCCTAATACTAATTAATAATAATAATATAAATAATAATAATAATAATGGTTTACGGAGTACTTGAGATAGATAGATAGATAAGAGATTGAATGAAAAATGAATTCAAAACCTAGCTCGTTCGACTTTTAAAGCAATGTTACCTCACCTAAACCCTCATGCGATCACATGAGAATGTGAGGGTGGCCTCATGCGATCGCATGAGCCACATATTCAACTTATGCTCGTTACTTTTTACATGCCGACACAATATTATGATTTTTATATATATTATTTAATATACAATATATTTATTCTTTAGAATTAATTAAATATTATATTATATTCTCGTGCCTAGTTGATTTGTAATTTTTGCACTGATGAATAGTACGTTGTCGCTCGACTTACGTGCCGGTTCCAATTTTTTGAACGTCCTTTCGTACGCTTAGAACACTTGTACTTTATGTTTCGCGACGTGTACCTTTATCAATAATTAGACTTATTTCACCAATAATTATACTCCATGAAATGTAACTTATACATTTGAATGTTTTGGTCATTTGCTTCTATAAATCGATGTCTCGTTATATGTACATAAGGTAATTTAAATCAAAACGTTTTGTATCTAGTTAATTATTATGTTTTATCACTTTGTAAAATATATATATATTCTTAAAGAAAAATATAATTTTTACATATTATATAGGATTGAAATATTTATTTAACAATATTATATTTTAGTTTTTCAAAAGTAATTATATTTCAAAGTTCGTTTATAATCGTTTAAATAATAGAAAAATATTACGTCGTATCACGTTTACATTTTTGAAACACTATATATATATATATATATATATATATATATATATACTTGTAATTTATAATATAAACTTTAATTAAATTCTTCAAAATTCATAAACAAGTTATCTTAAAAATGTTTTATTAATAAAGTTCTTTTTAAACTGAAAATGTTAGAAATCAAATCAAATAAACATTATAATTTGTTTTTCAAAGTTAAATATATTTAAGAATTATTTTGTTTGAAGGTTAAACTAATGGAAATCATTATATCATAAAATGTTTTAGAAAAGTAAAATTGTATATAACTCGTAACAAGTTTTCAAGTTTTTAAATTACTATTTGCTAGTGAAGCATAAGATATAGTCCGAAGGTTAGATAAATGTATGAAATTACTATAATGAAAAAAAAATGTCATTTTTCTTAACTTTTCGGTATCCATTTCCTAAGTTATCTATATTCCCAACATTTCTCTTTCACTCTAATTAGTATAACAGTTAACTAGTTAACGCCTATATAGGAAATCGAACGGGAAACTCCACTAACCCTTGTCTAGTTCCTTCTTGTAAATCACTTTACCAATTATTCCGAATACCGTTAAAAAAAGACAGGTTTCCTAAATCAAAGTGGACCTCCCAACAGGGACTCGTAATCATACAATGTATCTGATCAATCATTTGATACTATCTTCTACTTCAATCAATAATCATATTGAAACAAATACGTTCATGTAAAGTATTATACTTTTAATACGTTGCTAATATTCTCAAGTTATAATATATATATATATATATATATATACAATCATATCCATTTATATAATGGTTCGTGAATCGTCGGGATTTGGTTGAGGTTAAATGAATGTATGAACATAGTTTAAAATCCTTGAGATTTAACTTAACAAACTTTGCTTATCATGTCGGAATAATATAAAGATTAAGGTTTAAATTTGGTCAGAAATTTCCGGGTTGTCGCAGCACCTACCCGTTAAAGAAATTTCGTCCCCGAAATCTGATCGAGGTCGTCATGGATAACAATAAGAATGTTTTCATGACAAATATGAGTCGATAAATAGAGTTTTATCATCATTGAATAATATGGATAAAACAATTTGATTACGCGAAGAGTAAAAATGAAATTATCACAAAATGATAAAATGAGTAGGTGTAGATTCGTCATATCTTTTGACGTAGATAGGATTGATTTCCAAGTTCAAGAGATTTGGAGAAAATCTTTGTAATAAGATTTGATTCTTCGGTAATCAAGGGAATTAGGATCCGCTTTAAATGCGATCATCCTTTTTGATTGCTCTATCGGATATTCTACTATAAATACACGCCCCTTCGTTTCCTTACAACTCACCTTTTATATTCTTTTTCCCTCGACTCATACCTTAAATTATTCGTCAATATGCTCCATCCAGTGCTGATTCTCGATATACTCCTAACTTTCATATCTGTCATTCTTCTTTTTCATCTACCGTCGGAAGAATCTATTTACTTCTACTATACACATGGTTTTATAGTGTTTTTAGTTCTCTCGTGTCTTTATATTGCTATATGTATCGATATATACGGTTTGTAATATCGATGTTGTTGTTGGGTTTTATATCTTCCCTTATATTTTGATGTCCCTGCTTCTGTCTTCTATAATCATTGTCATTCACAGTTAATGCTCTCTTTTATTTGCTGCGTTTTATACCTCAATTTCTGTTTCAGAGCTTTATCCTTTCGTTTCTTCTTATTGCGATTAAGCACTACTTGTAATGGTCCAGAATTCGCAGATATAAATTTCGGAATGAACATTGTTAATGTTCTAAGAAGGAAATCGTATTGGCGCGATTTTGTTTTGTTAAATTACCAAAATACCCTGGAAAAGACCGAATCATCAAGAAAATATTTTCTTGATATTTTTAGTGGTTAAATAGAATACAAGAGTCATGTAAAATGGCACATGATGACGTTATGATCTGTGAATCATCACGTTCTATTTAAAAACTCAGCATGACTTACTTAATATAATCACGTTGATCAAGTGTCATTATATTATACTAACTCATGCTTCAGCTCCCAACACTACTTTGAAAACATTCATACTTCAAACTCGAAGGTTTCAGATTTTAGAAACTAAACAGTTTCTTTCATGATATAACACAGATATCGCGAAGAGATAATTGATTTCAGATAAGAATAATTATGGAAATATCTCCAAAAATATGCAGGATATTTATAATGGAAGATACGATGATATCTTAAAACTTCTGACGTTCATGGATGATGATGACGATTTGTTCGTAAAGATTTAGAGTCAGGAGCTAGGTATTCGTTAATGACTTCAGCAGACACTGAATCATTTGGATTCTTTGAAGGCATGTTTTGTCTTTGTAATTTATCCACAGCCTCCTTCATGGTTTGCTCAATCCGTTTTTCAGTACCAAATCTTATCTTTTTCTGAGCTTTGCCAACACCCTACTCTTTATCATCAAACTTCTGATGGTTAAGGTCGTTTACAGTTCTTGCTACTTCATCGGCAATTTTCAAAATTTGAAGTATTGATTCGTAGACTGGGTGCTTTTCAGTGTTTCAGGATGGAAGATCATAATTCTAAGAGATAAAGGTTATATGTATACATATAATTGTTGATGTAGAAACGTTGCAAGATTCAATTTACTGATTGCTGATTCCTGGTAATTGGTATGGAAATTCTCGTTACAAGATGCGGATGAGTAATTTATGCGGTTTCTAATGAATAGGTACAGTGATTTTTCGGAGAGGCTTAAAGATCAATGAAGTTGTTGGTAAGTTTACTGCTAATGTGGTGAAACATAAACGGTTCTCCGGTAACGATGGTGAAAGGGCAACGTGTATATCGAGGTTATAATAAGATTGTTTCAACTGAAAAGTCGAGGTTGACTTGCTGGAGCTGTGACAAAATTGACTACTTTGAAAAGAAATTGAAAAGTCATTTTTGCTAATAAATGCCAAAGGGTTTGACGCGGATACGTGATAAACTATGACTTTGATTTCGAGAGCTTTTCAGGTATATAACTGTGGGTAATATGTGGTTGGATCATCATCTCGATTGTTCATTATTTGAAGTGTCTTCAGAAATTTTGGAGGGTTTGAACACGGATTGTAATAGTTAATATACATATGATGTTCTAACACAGTTTTGAAGTCAAAGTATAGCTTTGAAAGATATAGGAATCTAAGAGTGATGATACTGGTTATATTTCGAATTGAATTTTGCGATTTCAAGATCAGCATATGTAATTGAATTTGAATGAGTATTTTTGTTTTGATTTTTATAAAGGAATGTTTATTGTTGAGAAAATAGTGAGTATAGTTGATGATTGCTGAATCAGATTCGAAGAATGTAACATATTAATTGTGAACTTATATATCTCTCGGGTATTACCTACTCGTTAAATTTTTTTTTCACAATTAATATTTTGTACAAAAGAATTTTATTACAGTCTTTATGAAAATATATATATATGTATATTTTCTTCAGATGTAACATAGATTTAATGAGCTAATATTAAATTAAACTCATCTGATTTATGGTTGAAACTAGAATTGAGTAATCCCTAAAACTTTAGAAATTACATAAGTATTTCTTCAATGATATTGAATTATGAATCAATACTTTGTTATTTGTTAAAGCATGATGTTGGTTTTTGTGAATTTCTTGTGAACTTCGCAAGTTACTAATGATTTTATTTAAAAAGTTTCCAGTACATCGATGATGAAAGTGTAAAATCAAATATATATTTGAATAATGCACTTAATTTATTATGAATTAGAATTTATTGAATTGAGACAGAGATTGTAGTTAACGATGGTTAAGTTGCGGACGAAGGACGTACATTATTGCATATTTGTAATATGAATTAACCGAGTAGTTAAGATCCATACATAATAGCTTAGTACGGAAAGATTTATTTTGATTTCAAAATTTATATATATATATATATATATATATATATATATATATATATATATATATATATATATATATATATATATATATATATATAATATACATATAATTTCTTCAGAGGGAATGAATTAATACTTCATAACTTGTTGATACAATATACGCATTATTGATTCGTAATGATGTCTACGGTGATTCTTGAACTGGCCGAGCTTGTGATGTTATAGGTGCTGCTGATTCTGATGATGCCGACGGCACTGACTATGTTGGTGATGCTAACGGTACTTTTAATGCTATTGGTAAAACAAGTCTAGCTTGTAAATCACGCACCATTCTTGTCAAGATTTCTATTCTTCCTCCTATCATTTTGGTTCATTCATCTGATTTATGGTTAGGGCTAGAATAGATAATATCTAAGACTTTAGAGATTACATAATTACCGCAGAACATTTCTCCAATGAAGTTATGAATCAATACTTCATCGTTTGTGGTTGTTGTTATTCCTTGGTATCTACAGGGCATATGACGTCGATGCTCGTGGAACAGATTGTGAAGTTGAGGTTTGCGATGCGGTTGTTGTTGGTGGTGGTAATGGTATTGTTGGTGTTGTTGATGGAGGTACTGGTTATGCTGTTGGTGCTGCTGCTGGTGTTTGTAACCTTTGCACCATATTCTCCAAAGCCGCTACCCGAGCGCGAAGCTCGTTGACTTCTTCTATTACACCGGGATGATTGTCGGTTCGGACGAGCGGATAAATAAAATCTAGAATTTGATATAGTATATAATCGTGACGAGATAATCTGGAAATGAGAGAGAAAATGGTGTTTCGGATTGGTTCGCCGGTAAGTGCTTCAGGTTCTTTGTCAAGAGGGCAATGTGGTGGATGGAAGGGATCACATTCTTCTTGTCTCCAATGATTGAGGAGGCTACGAACCCATCCCCAATTCAACCAGAATAGATGATGGCTGATTGGTTGATCCATTCTGGTCACACTGCATTCGGAGCTTGAGTGGGATTCCATTTTGGAATCCGAGGAACTTGAACTAATGACGAATTCCATTTCGTACGATTGAATAAAGGATTTTTCGATATGAAATGACTTTCCGGATATCGGGTAGTATTCTAATTACATAGAATATCTATATATATAGAGCAAAAGATCTCGTAGATTGCGGAGGAATTTACGGAATATGTTAGGCAAAGTTTACAGTAACAGATACGCTAAGGTATGAATTAGCAGATACGCTAAGATATGAATTTTGTCTATACACTATTCATGCAATCAATGCAGTAAGACGTGTCTAGACTAAGAGTGATAAGCAGGTAATTTCTGACAAAAATGATAAGCAAAACTTTTGACATGCAGACACGGTCGAAGTCCAGACTCACTAATGCATCCTAACGACTATCAGTTAGACACATTAATGCAAACCTGGTTCGCTAAGACCAACGCTCTGATACCACCTATAAAGACCCGTCCTAATCCATAAGGACGAATACAATAACATATGGTTGCATCGCGAGGTATTTGACCTCTATATGATACATTTTACAAACATTGCATTCGTTTTTAAAAGACAACTTTCATTATAACGATGATTGACATTATGAATACCATTTCTCGATATATCCAACTATAAATGGCCTAATAATAATCTTGATGACTTCAACGACTCAAATGCAACATCTTTTGAAATATGCCATGAATGACTCCAAGTAATATCGTTAAAATGAGCAAATGCAATGTGGAAGATTTCTTTAATACCTGAGAATAAACATGCTTAAAAGTGTCAACCAACAGGTTGGTGAGTTCATTAGTTTATCGTAATCAATCATTTCCAGCATTTTAATAGACCACAAGATTTTCATTCTTCATAAATAATCTTACACTCTCAAGTGCATAAAAATCCATTCGTATGATGAACACCTGGTAACTGACATTAACATAATGCATATAGAATATCGCCTGCATACTCGCAAATATGCCATAAATATTGGCAATCGCAATCACCATTTAAATCGAAGTACTAAAGCATTCCAAATTCCAGAATGGGGTTTGTTAGGCCCATAGATCTATCTTTAGGATTCGCGTCAATTAGGGGCCATTTTCCTAATTCTTAGGTTACTAGACTTGAAGGGGCGATATTCGGTATAGTAATCCAACCATACAATGTAGTTTCAAGTACTTGTGTCTATTTCGTCAAACATTTATAAAAGCAGTGCATGTATTCTCAGCCCAAAAATATATATTGCAAAAGCATTTAAAAAGGGAGCAAATGAAACTCACAATATTGTATTTCGTAGTAATTAAGCATATGGTGGCATTGAACAAGTGCAAGGTTGGCCTCGGATTCACGAACCTATATTAATTATATATTTATATGTTGGTCAATATCTGTTTAACAATTTAGGTCAAGTCATAGTGTACCACGATCCTAATGCTCGAGACTACTATGCAAAAGTCAACAAAAGTCAATTTGACTCAAAATGATTTCCAAAATCTATACATGATTATTATATAACTTAAATATAGTCGTCTTATATATATTTAAATATATTTATTACATTTTGTTAAAGTAAATAATAAAAGTCATTTATTAATAAAAGTTTATATTAAAATTTATATATAATAAAAATATACTTTTATGTATTTTTAAGTAAATAAATTTATAAAGTTCACTTAATATCATAAAATATAGTGGTATGTATTATTAATGTAGTTATGTTACGTGTAGTAAAAATATCTTTGTATCATATATTTATTTGATAAGATAATATTGGTAATAATAATAATAACAATATTTATATTTACTAATAATATTATTAATTATGATAAAATGATAATTGTAATTATGATAACTTTAATATTTACGATACGTTTTAATATTAACTTTAAAGTAATATTTTAAATAAAATAATGATTCTATTCAAAATAATAATAATAATACTAAAATGATAATAATAATGATATTTTATAATAACAATGATATTTCTAGTAAAATGATAATTTTTGTTTAAATGATAGTTTTAATATTAACAATACTTTTGATAATAATAATGATAAAAATTATGAAAACGATATTTTTATCTAAATCAATACCTTTCAATATTTTAGTTTCATCATGACACTTATACTCATTATTTCCTAATCAATTTTTTAATAACTTTTAATCGTCTTTTATATCGCGTTCATATTAATGATAATAATAGTAATCATAACAATTAGATGTTACTAATATTAGTTTTAATTATAATATTACTAATAATAATAAACATTATGATAATATAATGATAATACTAATAACTATGAAAATAACAATAATAATACTAATTACAACTTTAACGATAATAACGATAGTAATAATATTAAAATTAACAATTTTTAATGATAATACTTTTTATTAATAACGATAATGATAATGATAATAATAATAATAATAATAATAATAATAATAATAAAAATAATAATAATAATAATAATAATAATAATAATAATAATAATAATAATAATAATAATAATTGAATAATAATTATAACGACGATAATAACGACGATAATAATAATCATTTTTAATAATAATACAAAAATTCAATTGAATATAACTTCTAATCCGTTCATCGAAACCATTCGATATCTAAATGAAAAGTTCTTAATTTTTCGCTAGCTTTCCAACGACATGCATATCTTATACCTTATCTCAACCGTCTAGGTAACTAATTCAGGATTCAACATAACCTATCTAACGACAATACCAAAAATACAAGCATGCATAATCCTATATACTCAAGCACTAGTCAGGGATACAATATTAATATATAATAATTAAGTTATGAGTGCTCACGTATGAATATTGAGATTCAATATTGCAGGAAAGGTACGTAGACGCAACGGAGATGATAAACGCTAGATTGACCTCACGAGCATACCCATGAACCATACCCATCACCTCCATAGATATAACCTATAATTTCCTTAGCCCTATCCTACTCGAAAAACCCATCTTGAAATAATTCGCTCATGACCTCATCGTAGTATTTTATGTATATTACTAATAATAATATTAAGATTACAATTTATAATCATAATCCTAATACTAATTAATAATAATAATAATATAAATATAAATAATAATAATAATGGTTTACGGAGTACTTGAGATAGATAGATAAGAGATTGAATGAAAAATGAATTCAAAACCGAGCTCGTTCGACTTTTAAAGCAATGTTACCTCACCTAACCCCGCATGCGATCACATGAGAATGTGAGGGTGGCCTCATGCGATTGCATGAGCCACATATTCAACTTATGCTCGTTACTTTTTACATGCCGACACAATATTATGATTTTTATATATATTATTTAATATATAATATATTTATTCTTTAGAATTAATTAAATATTATATTATATTCTCATGCCTAGTTAATTTGTAATTTTTGCACCGATGAATAGTACGTTGACGCTCGACTTACGTGCCGGTTCTGGTTTTTCGAACGTCCTTTCATACGCTTAGAAAACTTGTACTTTATGTTTCGCGACGTGTACCTTTATCAATAATTAGACTTATTTCACCAATAATTATACTCCATGAATTGTAACTTATACATTTGAATTTTTTGGTCATTTGCTTCTATAAATCGACATCTCGTTATATGTACATAAGGTAATTTAAATCAAAACGTTTTGTATCTAGTTAATTATTATGTTTAATCACTTTGTAAAATATATATATTCTCAAAGAAAAATATAATTTTGTACATATTATATAGGATTGAAATAGTTATTTAACAATATTAAATTTTAGTTTTTCAAAAGTAATTATATTTCAAAGTTCGTTTATAATCGTTTAAATAATAGAAAAATATTACGTCGTATCAAGTTTACATTTTTGAAACACTATATATATACTTGTAATTTATAATATAAACTTTAATTAAATTCTTCAAAATTCATAAACAAGTTATCTTAAAAAATTTTTATTAATAAAGTTCTTTTTAAACTGAAAACGTTAGAAATCAAATCAAATAAACATTATAATTTGTTTTTCAAAGTTAAATATATTTAAGAATTATTTTGTTTGAAGGTTAAACTAATGGAAATCGTTATATCATAAAATGTTTTAGAAAAGTAAAATCGTATATAACTCGTAACAGGTTTTCAAGTTTTTAAATTACTATTTGCTGGTGAAGCGTAAGATATAGTCCGAAGGTTAGATAAATGTATGAAATTACTTTAATGAAAAAAAAAATGTCATTTTTCTTAACTTGTCGATATCCATTTCCTAAGTTATCTATATTCCCAACATTTCTCTTTCACTCTAATTAGTATAATAGTTAACTAGTTAACGCCTATATAGGAAATCGAACAGGAAACTCCACTAACCCTTGTCTAGTTCCTTCTTGTAAATCACTTTACCAATTATTCCGAATACCGTTAAAAAGGACAGGTTTCCTAAATCAAAGTGGACCTCCCAACAGGGACTCGTAATCATACAATGTATCTGATCAATCATTTGATACTATATTCTACTTCCATCGATAATCATATTGAAATAAATACGTTCATGTAAAGTATTATACTTTTAATACTTTGCTAACATTCTCGAGTTTTAATATATATATATATATATATATATATATATATATATATATATATATATATATATATATATATATATATATATATATATATATATATATATATATATATATATATATATATATATATATACACATACACACACAATCATATCCATTTATATAATAGTTCGTGAATCGTCGGGATTTGGTCGAGGTTAAATGAATGTATGAACATAGTTTAAAATCCTTGAGATTTAACTTAACAAACTTTGCTTATCATGTCGGAATAATATAAAGATTAAAGTTTAAATTTGGTCGGAAATTTCCGGGTTGTCACAGGAACCTAGTTCACCTAGGATTGAACCAACCCTTTCTACAACACCTGAGGAGAGCAGTGACACCGATTCATCAGCAACTGAATCATATCCCGAATTACCGAAGAAGAGGACACGTTATATCCCAGATGAGATGATTCAGACTCCGCCAACCCAACGCGTAACTAGATCTAGGACTTCGACACCGATCATCCACCAAACAGTTACGCAAATCATTGGTGATACGGACCAAGACCTAGAACCTGTTAGGTCACCTTCACCCATCTCCGTATCACATCCAATAATAACAGTAAGCCCTACGCTAAATGTGTAACGACCCGGAGATTTCCGACCAAATTTAAACTTAATCTTTATATAATTTTGACCTGATAAGCAAAGTCTGTATTGTTGGGTTTTAAAAATATTTAAACTACTTTTAGAGATTCAATTAACCTTTGACTATTTTCGATGATTCACGAACATTTTTGTGCAGATAACATATATAAATATATATATATATATATATATATATATATATATATATATATATATATATATATATATATATAAACATATATATATATTATGAAATAATAAAAATATAATATAATTAAGTGGATCCATAATGTAAAATAATAGTTAGAACAAACAAGTTAATATCAAAACGAATATATATACATATATATATATATATATATAACCACATATATATTATTATGAATCTATATAGGTAATTTCTATTTATAGTTATTAACATATTGTAATCTCAAATACACAATAAACGTTATTATATAATATAGTGAAAATTTAATATATTATATGTAAGTACAAGTTAAAATGTTACATTAATATTATAACCATCACTATCATTATTATTAAAGTTAATATTAATATTAATATTTGTATTATTAATATTATAAATTATAATATGATATATATATATATATATATATATATATATATATATATATATATAATTTGTTATGTATAAGTTGTTATATTGTTGTTATTATTATTATTCTCATTAATAATATTGATATTGTTATAACTAATATCATTATTAGTATCATTATGATTAGTATTATTATTGTTATTATTAATAATATTGTTATAAGTTTTATAATTATTATTATCATTATCATTAATAATAATATTATTATTACTACTATTATAATTTATTATTATTATTATTTATAATATTAAGAGTATTATTATTATTGTTAATTAATAAGATTAATTCAAAATATATAAATAACATATATAATTAATGAAAATTCAAATAAATGCAGATAAGAACAGTTATATATATATATATATATATATATATATATATATATATATATATATATATATATATATATATATATATATATATATATATATATATATAATTATGCCTATAAAAATATATACATCATTTTCAGTCTTTTATTTGTTTCTTCTTTCCCTATTACACTCGTGATACCAGTCGAGCATCAACAACCCTACAATTTGACTTTGATCATTTTTTTTGGAATCAATCATTCAAACCTCACCACATTTTTTTTCCACTTCTAATAACTGATAAAAGAAAGAAACGAGTTCATCATATTTATTTATTTTTTTTCTCGGTCATAAAATACAATACCCATTTAACCTTGATCTGATTCGGATCAAATTAAGAAAATGTAAGAATGCAGATCTTTTCTTATTCATGTCGTGAATGTGTACACACAATTTCAAATTTCAATTCGATAAAACAAGGATGAATTTCAAGGTCAAAGTTTTATTACAAAAAGTCAACCAATGTGATCTTGGCAAAATTCGATCTTGTTTTTGAGTTTATGAAACAACTGATAATTGAGATAGTTTCAAAGTGTGATTTAAAAACTAGTTTATGTAGAAATCATTACTTAAAACGGCCTAGAAATTTAAATTTGATTTTGTGTTCTTCGCGTGTTCATGGGTCTGTTACAGATTCAAATTTTTTTCTTTCTTTTTATTTTATTTTATTTTATTTTTGTTAATACAATCAACCATTTAATGCTTCTGCTTCAATTACACTTTCAAATTCAAACTTTAAAACTCGCTGTTAAGATTTTGGGTATTCTCTGATCGATGAGTGTTAGAGAAGAAGATGAACAGTGTATTGGGTTAAATAAAATTGGGTGGTGACTAAATCAGGAAAGACAGAGACAGAAGAGTGGCCGTGGGTGTTGTTGAGTGTGTGAGAGGTCGGGGGTTCGAGCCCGGTCCAGGGCATTTATTTTTAGATCAGCTTTCAAAAGGGTATTCATACTTTTATTTTTCATTTTCATTATTATCATTATTATTATTTTCATTATCATTAAATATTATTATGTTTATTATTGTTATTATTGTTATTATTAGTTATTATGATTAAGTTTATAATTATATTAATTATTGTTAATGTTAACATTAATATTATGAATATTATTATCATTAAAAATGAGTAAAATTATTATTATCATTACTATTAAGACTAGTAATAACTTTAAACATTAGTTGTATTAATATGTTTTGTATGAATATAAGAATTAGTATTAAAGTCATTATTATTATATCATTATTAATAATATTACTATCATTATTACTATCATTTTTATTGATAATAATATTATTAGTATCATTATTATTAAAAATTATCATTATCAATTGTGTTATTAGTAAGATTATTGTTATTATTAGTATTACCATTAGTATAAGTATTACCATTTAAAAATTATTATCATTATCATTATCATTATGTATTATTATTAATGATAACAAATTATCATAAGTATTACTATTAATATTATCATGACCAACATTATTACTATATAATTATTAAAACTGTTAATCTAACTAGTAATAGCAGCAAAAGTATCATTTTTAACATTAAAATTATTATCAATATTATCATTATTATTATCAGTATTATTGTTATTAGTATTATCATTAAGTTAACAAACAAATGATAATTATAAAATAAATATAGATATATAATTATATATACATGTATATTTAATACAAAACTTAACTATATAAATATGGTTATTTACTTAAAATATATATAAAATGACATATATAGGTTATTAATATAAAAATTATATCACTAATAATAAATACATATATATTTGTTCGATTACAATTATGTATATTAATAAATATATAAATGATATAGGTTCGTGAATCCGAGGCCAACCCTGCATTGTTCAATATAGTCATATGTATTTTTACTACTAAATACATTAGGTGAGTTTCATTTGCCTTTTTACCCTTTATATTTTTGGGCTAAGAATACATGCGTAATTTTTATAAATGTTTTACGAAATAGACACAAGTAATTGAAACTACATTATATGGGTGAATGATCGAAGCCGAATATTCCCCTTTTTCTTGGTAACCTAAGAATTAGTAAACCAATCTACTAATTTGAAATGTCCCGTTCTTATTGATTAAAAACGTTCCATATTAATTGATTTCGTTGCGAGGTTTTGACCTCTATATGAGACGTTTTTCAAAGACTGCATTCATTTTTAAAACAAACCATAACCTTTATTTCATAAATAAAGGTTTAAAAAGCTTTACGTAGATTATCAAATAATGATAATCTAAAATATCCTGTTTACACACGACCATTACATAATGGTTTACAATACAAATATGTTACATCGAAATCAGTTTCTTGAATGCAGTTTTTACACAATATCATACAAACATGGACTCCAAATCTTGTCCTTATTTTAGTATGCAACAGCGGAAGCTCTTAGTATTCACCTGAGAATAAACATGCTTTAAACGTCAACAAAAATGTTGGTGAGTTATAGGTTTAACCTATATATATCAAATCGTAACAATAGACCACAAGATTTCATATTTCAATACACATCCCATACATAGAGATAAAAATCATTCATATGGTGAACACCTGGTAACCGACATTAACAAGATGCATATATATATAAGAATATCCGCATCATTCCGGGACACCCTTCGGATATGATATAAATTTCGAAGTACTAAAGCATCCGGTACTTTGGATGGGGTTTGTTAGGTCCAATAGATCTATCTTTAGGATTCGCGTCAATTAGGGTGTCTGTTCCCTAATTCTTAGATTACCAGACTTAATAAAAAGGGGCATATTCGATTTCAATAATTCAACCATAGAATGTAGTTTCACGTACTTGTGTCTATTTTGTAAATCATTTATAAAACCTGCATGTATTCTCATCCCAAAAATATTAGATTTTAAAAGTGGGACTATAACTCACTTTCACAGATTTTTACTTCGTCGGGAAGTAAGACTTGGCCACTGGTTGATTCACGAACCTATAACAATATATACATATATATCAAAGTATGTTTAAAATATATTTACAACACTTTTAATATTTTTTGATGTTTTAAGTTTATTAAGTCCGCTGTCCTCGTTAGTAACCTACAACTAGTTGTCCACAGTTAGATGTACAGAAATAAATCGATAAATATTATCTTGAATCAATCCACGACCCAGTGTATACGTATCTCAGTATTGATCACAACTCAAACTATATATATTTTGGAATCAACCTCAACCCTGTATAGCTAACTCCAACATTCACATATAGAGTGTTTATGGTTGTTCCGAAATATATATAGATGTGTCGACATGATAGGTCGAAACATTGTATACGTGTCTATGGTATCTCAAGATTACATAATATACAATACAAGTTGATTAAGTTATGGTTGGAACAGATTTGTTATCAATTTTCACGTAGCTAAAATGAGAAAAATTATCCAATCTTGTTTTACCCATAACTTCTTCATTTTAAATCCGTTTTGAGTGAATCAAATTGCTATGGTTTCATATTGAACTCTATTTTATGAATCTAAACAGAAAAAGTATAGGTTTATAGTCGGAAAAATAAGTTACAAGTCGTTTTTGTAAAGGTAGTCATTTCAGTCGAAAGAACGACGTCTAGATGACCATTTTAGAAAACATACTTCCACTTTGAGTTTAACCATAATTTTTGGATATAGTTTCATGTTCATAATAAAAATCATTTTCTCAGAATAACAACTTTTAAATCAAAGTTTATCATAATTTTTAATTAACTAACCCAAAACAGCCCGCGGTGTTACTACGACGGCGTAAATCCAGTTTTACGGTGTTTTTCGTGTTTCCAGGTTTTAAATCATTAAGTTAGCATATCATATAGATATAGAACATGTGTGTAGTTAATTTTAAAATTCAAGTTAGAAGGATTAACTTTTGTTTGCGAACAAGTTTAGAATTAACTAAACTATGTTCTAATGATTACGAGTTTAAACCTTCGAATAAGATGGTTTTATATATATGAATCGAATGATGTTATGAACATCATTACTACCTCAAGTTTAGTAGGTAAACCTACTGGAAGTGACAAGAAATGATCTAGCTTCAAAGGATCTTGGATGGCTTGAAAGTTCTTGAAGTAGGATCACGACACAAAAACAAGTTCAAGTAAGATTTTTACTCGAATTAAGATAGTTTATAGTTATAGAAATTGAATCAAAGTTTGAATATGAATATTACCTTGAATAAGAAAGATAACCTACTGTATATAACAAAGGTTTCTTGATCTTAGATGATTACTTGGAATGGATTAGAAAGCTTGGAAGTAAATTAGTAAATTTGAAGGGATTTTTGAAGTGTTCTTCCTATGATGATTATAGCTTGATTTTTGAAGTGATTTTTGATGAAGATGATGATTAACTACTGGAAAAATACGTTCATAATAGTGTGTGTGTGTTGAGAGAGAATTAGAAAGAGAATTGGAAGTGAAATGGAGTGAATGATGAGTGGTAATTGGTGAGTGGTGAGTGGGGTTAAAAGGAGTTCTAGTTAGTTGACTAGCTCATGGTAGAAGTTAAAATTGATTAGTCATACATGACATAATCAAGAGTGGAATCCCATGCTAGTTCCTATTGGTATATACCCATAGTAAGTACATTTTGAAGCTGTGTATAATACGGGTAAGAATACGACTAGAATTCTTGATGAAAGAAAAGAATGGGAAAGTA
Source organism: Rutidosis leptorrhynchoides (assembly GCF_046630445.1). Classification (NCBI taxonomy): domain Eukaryota; kingdom Viridiplantae; phylum Streptophyta; class Magnoliopsida; order Asterales; family Asteraceae; genus Rutidosis; species Rutidosis leptorrhynchoides. Next base: position 183,269,388 of record NC_092337.1, read on the forward strand.
ACTGTAACCATTTTCGTTAAGTATGAGTGTTTTGATATATGTATTGAAGTCTTCCAAAAGTATTTTAATACATCTAAATACACTACATGTATATACATTTTAACTGAGTCGTTTAGTCATCGTTAGTCGTTACATGTAAGTGTTATTTTGAAACCTTTAAGTTAACGATCTCAATTAATGTTGTTAACCCATTGTTTATTATATCTAATGAGATGTTAAATTATTATATTATCATGATATTATGATATATTAATATATCTTAATATGATATATGTATACATTTAAATGTCGTTACAACGATAATCGTTACATATATGTCTCGTTTCGAAATCCTTAAGTTAGTAGTCTTGTTTATATGTATATAACTCATTGTTAATATACTTATGGAGATACTTACTTTTCATAATCTCATGTTAACCATATGTATATCCATATATATATATATATATTGTCATGTCGTTTTTACAAGTTTTAACGTTCGTGAATCGCCGGTCAACTTGGGTGGTCAATTGTCTATATGAAACATATTTCAATTAATCAAGTCTTAACAAGTTTGATTGCTTAACATGTTGGAAACATTTAATCATGTAAATATCAATCTCAATTAATATATATAAACATGGAAAAGTTCGGGTCACTACAGTACCTACCCGTTAAATAAATTTCGTCCCGAAATTTTAAGCTGTTGAAGGTGTTGACGAATCTTCTGGAAATAGATGCGGGTATTTCTTCTTCATCTGATCTTCACGCTCCCAGGTGAACTCTGGTCCTCTACGAGCATTCCATCGAACCTTAACAATTGGTATCTTGTTTTGCTTAAGTCTTTTAACCTCACGATCCATTATTTCGACGGGTTCTTCGATGAATTGAAGTTTTTCGTTGATTTGGATTTCATCTAACGGAATAGTGAGATCTTCTTTAGCAAAACATTTCTTCAAATTCGAGACGTGGAAAGTGTTATGTACAGCCGCGAGTTGTTGAGGTAACTCAAGTCGGTAAGCTACTGGTCCGCCACGATCAATAATCTTGAATGGTCCAATATACCTTGGATTTAATTTCCCTCGTTTACCAAATCGAACAACGCCTTTCCAAGGTGCAACTTTAAGCATGACCATCTCTCCAATTTCAAATTCTATATCTTTTCTTTTAATGTCAGGGTAGCTCTTTTGTCGACTTTGAGCGGTTTTCAACCATTGTTGAATTTGGATGATCTTCTCGGTAGTTTCTTGTATAATCTCCGGACCCGTAATCTGTCTATCCCCCACTTCACTCCAACAAATCGGAGACCTGCACTTTCTACCATAAAATGCTTCAAACGGCGCCATCTCAATGCTTGAATGGTAGCTGTTGTTGTAGGAAAATTCTGCTAATGGTAGATGTAGATCCCAACTGTTTCCGAAATCAATAACACATGCTCGTAGCATGTCTTCAAGCATTTGTATCGTCCTTTCGCTCTGCCCATCAGTTTGTGGATGATAGGCAGTACTCATGTCTAGACGAGTTCCTAATGCTTGCTGTAATATCTGCCAGAATCTTGAAATAAATCTGCCATCCCTATCAGAGATAATAGAGATTGGTATTCCATGTCTGGAGACGACTTCCTTCAAATAAAGTCGTGCTAACTTCTCCATCTTGTCATCTTCTCTTATTGGCAGGAAGTGTGCTGATTTGGTGAGACGATCAACTATTACCCAAATAGTATCAAAACCACTTGCAGTCCTTGGCAATTTAGTGATGAAATCCATGGTAATGTTTTCCCATTTCCATTCTGGGATTTCGGGTTGTTGAAGTAGACCTGATGGTTTCTGATGCTCAGCTTTGACCTTAGAACACGTCAAACATTCTCCTACGTATTTAGCAACATTGGCTTTCATACTCGACCACCAAAAATGTTTCTTGAGATCCTTGTACATCTTCCCCGTTCCAGGATGTATTGAGTATCTGGTTTTATGAGCTTCTCTAAGTACCATTTCTCTCATATCTCCAAATTTTGGTACCCAAATCCTTTCAGCCCTATACCGGGTTCCGTCTTCCCGAATATTAAGATGCTGCTCCGATCCTTTGGGTATTTCATCCTTTAAATTTCCTTCTTTTAAAACTCCTTGTTGCGCCTCCTTTATTTGAGTAGTAAGGTTATTATGAATCATTATATTCATAGATTTTACTCGAATGGGTTCTCTGTCCTTCCTGCTCAAGGCATCGGCTACCACATTTGCCTTCCCCGGGTGGTAACGAATCTCAAAGTCGTAATCATTCAACAATTCAATCCACCTACGCTGCCTCATATTCAGTTGTTTCTGATTAAATATGTGTTGAAGACTTTTGTGGTCGGTATATATAATACTTTTGACCCCATATAAGTAGTGCCTCCAAGTCTTTAATGCAAAAACAACCGCGCCTAATTCCAAATCATGCGTCGTATAATTTTGCTCGTGAATCTTCAATTATCTAGTCGCATAAGCAATCACCTTCGTTCGTTGCATTAATACACAACCGAGACCTTACTTTGATGCGTCACAATAAATCACAAAATCATCATTCCCTTCAGGCAATGACAATATAGGTGCCGTAGTTAGCTTTTTCTTCAATAACTGAAACGCTTTCTCTTGTTCATCCTTCCATTCAAATTTCTTCCCTTTATGCGTTAATGCAGTCAAGGGTTTTGCTATTCTGGAAAAGTCTTGGATGAACCTTCTGTAGTAACCAGCTAGTCCTAAAAACTGGCGTATGTGTTTCGGAGTTTTCGGGGTTTCCCACTTTTCAACAGTTTCTATCTTTGCCGGATCCACCTTAATACCTTTTTTGTTCACTATGTGACCGAGGAATTGAACTTCTTCCAACCAAAATGCACACTTTGAAAATTTAGCGTACAATTCTTCCTTCCTCAATACTTCTAACACCTTTCTCAAATGTTGACCGTGTTCTTGGTCATTCTTTGAGTAAATAAGTATGTCATCAATGAAAACAATGACAAACTTGTCAAGGTATGGTCCACACACTCGGTTCATAAGGTCCATGAACACAGCTGGTGCATTAGTTAAACCAAACGGCATGACCATAAACTCGTAATGACCGTAACGTGTTCTGAAAGCAGTCTTTGGAATATCATCTTCTTTTACCCGCATTTGATGATACCCGGAACGTAAGTCAATCTTTGAATAAACAGACGAGCCTTGTAGTTGATCAAATAAGTCGTAGATTCTCGGTATTGGGTAGCGGTTCTTGATGGTAAGTTTGTTCAACTCTCGGTAGTTGATACACAACCTGAATGTACCATCTTTCTTCTTGACAAACAAAACAGGAGCTCCCCACGGTGATGTACTTGGTCGAATGAAACCACGCTCTAAAAGTTCTTGTAATTGGCTTTGCAGTTCTTTCATCTCGCTGGGTGCGAGTCTGTAAGGAGCACGAGCAATTGGTGCAGCTCCTGGTACAAGATCTATTTGAAATTCAACGGATCGATGTGGGGGTAATCCCGGTAATTCTTTCGGAAATACATCGGGAAATTCTTTTGCGACGGGAACATCATTGATGCTCTTTTCTTCAGTTTGTACTTTCTCGACGTGTGCTAGAACAGCATAGCAACCTTTTCTTATTAGTTTTTTTGCCTTCAAATTACTAATAAGATGTAGCTTCGTGTTGCCCTTTTCTCCGTACACCATTAAGGGTTTTCCTTTTTCTCGTATAATGCGAATTTCATTTTTGTAACAAACGATCTCTGCTTTCACTTCTTTCAACCAGTCCATACCGATTATCACATCAAAACTCCCTAACTCTACTGGTATCAAGTCAATCTTAAATGTTTCGCTAACCAGTTTAATTTCTCGATTCCGACATATATTATCTGCTGAAATTAATTTACAATTTGCTAATTCAAGTAAAAATTTACTATCCAAAGGCGTCAATGGACAACTTAATTTAGCACAAAAATCTCTACTCATATAGCTTCTATCCGTACCCGAATCAAATAAAACGTAAGCAGATTTATTGTCAATAAGAAACGTACCTGTAACAAGCTCCGTGTCTTCCTTTGCCTCTGCCGCATTAATATTGAAAACTCTTTCGCGGCCTTGTCCATTCGTGTTCTCCTGGTTCGGGCAATTTCTAATAATGTGGCCCGGTTTTCCACATTTATAACAAACTACATTGGCATAACTTGCTCCGACACTACTTGCTCCGCCATTACACGTTCCGACACCATTTGTTCCTTTCGTTCTATTAACCCCTGGTCCGTAGACCTCACACTTCGCCGTGCTATGACCATTTCTTTTACACTTGTTGCAAAATTTGGTGCAGAACCCCGAGTGATACTTTTCACACCTTTGGCATAGCTGCTTCTGATTGTTGTTGTTGTTGCGGTTATTATTGTTGTTGGGATGATTGTTGTAGTTGCTGTTGTTGTTGTTGTTGTTGTTGGGCCGTTTGTAGTTGCGATTGATGTTGCGATTGTTGCGATTATTGTTGCGATTATTGTTGTTGTTGTATTGGTGATTCTTATCACCGTTTTCCTCCCACTTTCTTTTGACTTGCTTCACATTGGCCTCTTTAGCAGTCTGTTCTTTAATTCTTTCTTCAATCTGGCTCACTAGTTTGTGAGCCATTCTACATGCCTATTGTATGGAGGCGGGCTCGTGTGAAATTATATCTTCTTGGATTCTTTCTGGTAATCCTTTCACAAACGCATCGATCTTCTCTTCCTCATCTTCGAATGCTCCCGGACACAATAGGCACAATTCTGTGAATCGTCTTTCGTACGTGGTAATATCAAATCCTTGGGTTCATAACCCTCTAAGTTCTGTCTTGAGCTTATTGACCTCGGTTCTGGGACGGTACTTCTCGTTCATCAAGTGCTTGAATGCTGACCATGGTAGTGCATACGCATCGTCTTGTCCCACTTGCTCTAGATAGGTATTCCACCATGTTAACGCAGAACCTATGAAGGTATGCGTAGCATACTTCACTTTGTCCTCTTCAGTACACTTACTTATGGCAAACACTGATTCGACCTTCTCGGTCCACCGTTTCAATCCGATCGGTCCCTCGGTTCCATCAAATTCCAAAGGTTTGCAGGCAGTGAATTCTTTGTAGGTGCATCCTACACGATTTACTGTACTGCCAGATCCAAGGTTATTGTTGGTATGTAGCGCAGCCTGTACTGCGGCTATGTTTGAAGCTAGAAAAGTACGGAATTCCTCTTCATTCATATTCACGGTGTGTCGAGTAGTCGGTGCCATTTCCTTCAAAATAGTCAAATGGAACAAGTTAATCATACAGAATATTAAGAGTAGTTAATAGTATTTTGTAGCATAATATGAACTCATTTATAAAAGCTTTTTCTTCATATTAGCGTTTTATAAGTTTAAATTCGGGTAGTACCTACCCGTTAAGTTCATACTTAGTAGCTAATATACAATTCAACTACTACAATTCTATATGAAAAACTGATTGTAATAATATTTCGCGTTCAAACTTTTATACAATATTTTACAAACTTACAATACCGCTTATTTTACATAAAGCATGAAATATAGCACACAATAACTTTGATACAAGATAGTTGTGAAGATAATTCTAGCTAGTACACAAGTCGTTCAGCAAAGGCAATAAAGACACGTAATTCATACGTCCAGAAACAAGTCATGCATTCTAGTTTTACTTGGACTACTTCCCATCCTTGGTCTTGTGGAACATAACCGTTATGGCCGTTGATAAGACAGCGTATTGTAACGTCGTCAAAGGGACAAGGGTTACGTAATGACCAACAGTCTCGTAATAACCTAAAAACCTAATTTCTTACCCCAATTACCGACTCCGTCACTTGTGGGAACGTTTTGTTTAATAGTTGTAGCCCGATGTTCTTGTTCTCACTTTGGTGAGAAGCGAACATTACTAACCTGTAAGCATAACATGCTTCTTTATGTTGCATGTTAGCCGCTTTTTCTAAATCACGAAGTCCAATATTCGGATATATTGAGTCAAAATAATTTCTTAACCCATTGCGTAAAATAGCATTTGGGTTCCCCGCAATATATGCGTCAAAGTAAACACATCGTAACTTATGGATTTCCCAATGTGATATCCCCCATCTTTTGAACGAAAGTCTTTTATAAACCAAGGCATTCTTGGAACGTTCTTCGAATGTCTTACAAACTGATCTCGCCTTAAATAGTTGTGCCGAAGAATTCTGACCGACTCTAGACAAGATTTCATCAATCATGTCTCCGGGTAGGTCTCTTAAAATATTGGGTTGTCTATCCATTTTGTGTTTTTATACTGTAAAATAGACAAGAGTTAGATTCATAAAAAAAATACTTATTAATACAAGAAATTTTTACATATATCATAAAGCATAAGCACACTATATTACATATATTACACCACACGAATACGACTATCTTATTCCGACTCGCTTGTTTCTTCTTATTCGGTTTTGGTTCGTTTTGCCAAGTTTCTAGGGATATATGATGTCCCCCTAATACGAGTCGTCGTTTTCCACATTGGTTTAGAAAAACCTGGTGGTTTAGAGGTTCCCGGGTCATTGTTACAACTTAAGGACTTCGGGGGTTGACGATACATATAAAGTTCATCGGGGTTGGAATTAGATTTCTCTATTTTTATGCCCTTTCCCTTATTATTTTCTTTTGCCTTTTTAAATTCAGTTGGGGTAATTTCTATAACATCATCGGAATTCTCGTCAGAATCCGATTCATCAGAGAATTGGTAATCCTTCCAATATTTTGTTTCCTTAGCGGAAACACCATTGACCATAATTAACCTTGGTCGGTTGGTTGAGGATTTTCTTTTACTTAACCGTTTTATTATTTCCCCCACCGGTTATATTTCTTCATCCGGTTACGATTCTTCTTCCGGTTCCGATTCTTCTTCTGGTTCCGACTCTTCTTCCGGTTCCTCTTCGGGAACTTGTGAATTAGTCCACGAATCATTCCAATTTACATTTGACTCTTCATTATTATTAGGTGAGTCAATGGGACTTGTTCTAGAGGTAGACATCTATCACATAATATCAAACGCGTTAAGAGATTAATATATCACATAATATTCACATGTTAAAAATATATAGTTTCCAACAAAATTTGTTAAGCAATCATTTTTCAAGTAAACACGGTCGAAGTCCAGACTCACTAATGCATCATAACAAACTCGATAAGACACACAAATGCAAAATTCTGGTTCTCTAAGACCAACGCTCGGATACCAACTGAAATGTCCCGTTCTTATTGATTAAAAACGTTCCATATTAATTGATTTCGTTGCGAGGTTTTGACCTCTATATGAGACGTTTTTCAAAGACTGCATTCATTTTTAAAACAAACCATAACCTTTATTTCATAAATAAAGGTTTAAAAAGCTTTACGTAGATTATCAAATAATGATAATCTAAAATATCCTGTTTACACACGACCATTACATAATAGTTTACAATACAAATATGTTACATCGAAATCAGTTTCTTGAATGCAGTTTTTACACAATATCATACAAACATGGACTCCAAATCTTGTCCTTATTTTAGTATGCAACAGCGGAAGCTCTTAGTATCCACCTGAGAATAAACATGCTTTAAACGTCAACAAAAATGTTGGTGAGTTATAGGTTTAACCTATATATATCAAATCGTAACAATAGACCACAAGATTTCATATTTCAATACACATCCCATACATAGAGATAAAAATCATTCATATGGTGAACACCTGGTAACCGACATTAACAAGATGCATATATATATAAGAATATCCCCATCATTCCGGGACACCCTTCGGATATGATATAAATTTCGAAGTACTAAAGAATCCGGTACTTTGGATGGGGTTTGTTAGGCCCAATAGATCTATCTTTAGGATTCGCGTCAATTACGGTGTCTGTTCCCTAATTCTTAGATTACCATACTTAATAAAAAGGGGCATATTCGATTTTGATAATTCAACCATAGAATGTAGTTTCACGTACTTGTGTCTATTTTGTAAATCATTTATAAAACCTGCATGTATTCTCATCCCAAAAATATTAGATTTTAAAAGTGGGACTATAACTCACTTTCACAGATTTTTACTTCGTCGTGAGGTAAGACTTGGCCACTGGTTGATTCACGAACCTATAACAATATATACATATATATCAAAGTATGTTTAAAATATATTTACAACACTTTTAATATATTTTGATGTTTTAAGTTTATTAAGTCAGCTGTCCTCGTTAGTAACCTACAACTAGTTGTCCACAGTTAGATGTACAGAAATAAATCGATAAATATTATCTTGAATCAATCCACGACCCAGTGTATACGTATCTCAGTATTGATCACAACTCAAACTATATATATTTTGGAATCAACCTCAACCCTGTATAGCTAACTCCAACATTCACATATAGAGTGTCTATGGTTGTTCCAAAATATATATAGATGTGTCGACATGATAGGTCGAAAAATTATATACGTGTCTATGGTATCTCAAGATTACATAATATACAATACAAGTTGATTAAGTTATGGTTGGAATAGATTTGTTACCAATTTTCACGTAGCTAAAATGAGAAAAATTATCCAATCTTGTTTTACCCATAACTTCTTCATTTTAAATCCGTTTTGAGTGAATAAAATTGCTATGGTTTCATATTGAACTCTATTTTATGAATCTAAACAGAAAAAGTATAGGTTTATAGTCGGAAAAATAAGTTACAAGTCGTTTTTGTAAAGGTAGTCATTTCAGTCGAAAGAACGACGTCTAGATGACCATTTTAGAAAACATACTTCAACTTTGAGTTTAACCATAATTTTTGGATATAGTTTCATGTTCATAATAAAAATCCTTTTCTCAGAATAACAACTTTTAAATCAAAGTTTATCATAGTTTTTAATTAACTAACCCAAAACAGCCCGCGGTGTTACTACGACTGCGTATATCCGGTTTTACGGTGTTTTTCGTGTTTCCAGGTTTTAAATCATTAAGTTAGCATATCATATAGATATAGAACATGTGTGTAGTTAATTTTAAAATTCAAGTTAGAAGGATTAACTTTTGTTTGCGAACAAGTTTAGAATTAACTAAACTATGTTCTAATGATTATGAGTTTAAACCTTCGAATAAGATGGTTTTATATATATGAATCGAATGATGTTATGAACGTCATTACTACCTCAAGTTTAGTAGGTAAACCTACTGGAAGTGACAAGAAATGATCTAGCTTCGAAGGATCTTGGATGGCTTGAAAGTTCTTGAAGTAGGATCACGACACAAAAACAAGTTCAAGTAAGATTTTTACTCGAATTAAGATAGTTTATAGTTATAGAAATTGAATCAAAGTTTGAATATGAATATTACCTTGAATAAGAAAGATAACCTACTATATATAACAAAGGTTTCTTGATCTTAGATGATTACTTGGAATGGATTAGAAAGCTTGGAAGTAAATTAGTAAATTTGAAGGGATTTTTGAAGTGTTCTTGAAGTGTTCTTCCTATGATGATTATAGCTTGATTCTTGAAGTGATTTTTGATGAAGATGATGATTAACTACTGGAAAAATACGTTCATAATAGTGTGTGTGTGTTGAGAGAGAATTAGAAAGAGAATTGGAAGTGAAATGGAGTGAATGATGAGTGGTAATTGGTGAGTGGTGAGTGGGGTTAAAAGGAGTTCTAGTTAGTTGACTAGCTCATGGTAGAAGTTAAAATTGATTAGTCATAAATGACATAATCAAGAGTGGAATCCCATGCTAGTTCCTATTGGTATATACCCATAGTAAGTACGTTTTGAAGCTGTGTATAATACGGGTAAGAATACGACTAGAATTCTTGATGAAAGAAAAGAATGGGAAAGTAACTGTAACCATTTTCGTTAAGTATGAGTGTTTTGATATATGTATTGAAGTCTTCCAAAAGTATTTTAATACATCTAAATACACTACATGTATATACATTTTAACTGAGTCGTTTAGTCATCGTTAGTCGTTACATGTAAGTGTTATTTTGAAACCTTTAAGTTAACAATCTCAATTAATGTTGTTAACCCATTGTTTATTATATCTAATGAGATGTTAAATTATTATATTATAATGATATTATGATATATTAATATATCTTAATATGATATATATATACATTTAAATGTCGTTACAACGATAATCGTTACATATATGTCTCGTTTCGAAATCCTTAAGTTAGTAGTCTTGTTTATATGTATATAACTCATTGTTAATATACTTATGGAGATACTTACTTATCATAATCTCATGTTAACCATATGTATATCCATATATATATCGTCATGTCGTTTTTACAAGTTTTAACGTTCGTGAATCGCCGGTCAACTTGGGTGGTCAATTGTCTATATGAAACATATTTCAATTAATCAAGTCTTAACAAGTTTGATTGCTTAACATGTTGGAAACATTTAATCATGTAAATATCAATCTCAATTAATATATATAAACATGGAAAAGTTCGGGTCACTACATAATTGACGCGAATCCTAAAGATAGATCTATTGGGCCTAACGAACCCCATCCAAAGTACCGGATGCTTTAGTACTTCGAAATTGTTTTTATCATGTCCGAAGGATTTCCCGGAATGATAGGGGATATTCTTATATGCATCTTGTTAATGTCAGTTACCAGGTGTTCACCATATGAATAATTTTCGTCTCTATGCATGGGACGTATATTTATGAGAACTCGAAATGAAATTCTTGTGGTCTATTAAAATAATGAAAATGATCGTTTATGATAAACTAATGAACTCACCAACCTTTTGGTTGACACTTTAAAGCATGTTTATTCTCAGGTATTAAATAAATCTTCCGCTGTGCATTTGCTCATATTAGAGATATTACTTGGAGTCATTCATGACATATTTCAAAAGACGTTGCATTCGAGTCGTTGAGTTCATCAAGATTATTAATAAGTCATTTATAGTTGGATATATTATGAAATGGTATGCATGTCGTCAACTTTTGATGTAAAGAAAGTTTGTCTTTTAAAAATGAATTTAATGTTTGTAAAATGTATCATATAGAGGTCAAGTACCTCGCGATGTAATCAAATGTAATGTATTCGTCCAGATGGATTAGGACGGGTCATTATAAAATGAAGCGTGAGCTTCGGTAGGCAAGAGAGCTGAAAGCATGAATTTTAAAAATACCAATCAGCCCATCCAATTTAATCAGGACTTAACAATAAATCCTACCCAGCAAGATGCTTCGGCATCTAAGGAAGTAAAGTCTTCCTCTGCAGTAAAGTCTACGTTGACTCAATCGATTGAGGAAACTCAATCATTGAAGTCCAAAACGGCCGAAGGGGAGTCAAAAAATCTTGAAAAGGCACCTTGCGTATCTGCTGGAAATCCTCTTTGTGCCTCAACGTAAAATAGGGTGTGGAGGTCCGGCTTATCTTGATGAGGGAGATCTGCCGCGTCCCATGGAAACGAATCAACCTTACAATCCTTCGGGATATTTATCAGACTTCCAGCAGACTGTTCCTTTGGTTCAAGAAATTGAACCATTGGTTTAAACCACTTCTCTTCCGGATTCTGAATCTTAGGGTCTGGAGGATGAGTCTTTAACTAAAAGAGATGTGCCACCCCATGGTAATTCAGTGACTTCAGGATTTGGAGATAGAAATATCTCTGCGAGAGCTAAACCGACGGGTAGTTCTGCTACTCTGTCAGAGTCCCATGAGACTAAAGTCATGGAGGCGGGTGATTAGAAAGAATCTTCGTCGACGACAACTCTGGTTGTTGCCCAACCTCTATCAGAAGGGGATATCACAAATCTGACTAGTAGTATGTACAGCCCTACATATAAGAATAATACCGCACACTTATCCTTACCAGCCCTCACGGAAACTCAAACAATTTCACCGACATCACCTTCAACAATTGTTGCTGATGCTGATGCTGTTCCCATTGTTACTTTTCCACCATCACCCCAACATTCAACAAATTATTATGATGCTTTGGAGCAAGAATATTTTAGTCGTATGTTTTCGCTTGTTAATCTTGATAGTCTTCGACGTACTTCGCTCCAAGCAATGTTTCATGCTAGAGTATGACATTCACTTACTTCATGCTCTTCTCCACTAAGTCATCACCGTGATGATGAGCATGACGATTCTGATCCTCAGAATAGTCATGAGGGGGAGATAGGAGTAGATGAAGAATTTCTAATGTTGGATATCTCAACAAGGGGTGGTGGTGCGAGGTCTGCTTCAGCTTCACAAGCTCAACAGGTTCATACTGAATCAGAAATGGTTTATTCTCAAGATGATGATGTTGAAAATGTGGAACCTGAGCAAGTAATCATTCCAATATTTCAATCAACACAAGCTGAGGTTGAAGGTGGACAAGTAGACAAGGATTTGGATTTAAATGATTTTTATCTTCAGGAGACTGATGATGATGGATTTGTTATCTTAAGTACACTATCTTCTTTATCTACTATTCCTGATGACGTAGAGATAGTTGATGAAGGGAATCCTGAACCCGAAACACATAGTGATGATGAAGAGGATTCTACTGGTGAAGATGGTGGTGGTCAATATGAAACTCCAAACGTAGATGATATCTTTCATCATATTGAAGATGACAATGCTAAAACAGATGAAACAACAAATCTAAAAAATGAAAATGAGAGTTCGACTTCAGGTCCAACAACATCAAGTTCTACTGTAAATTCCTGGTTCAAATACAACAATGGTTTATTTTTCAAAAATCGGGAACATCCACTACAACTGGGAGTTGAACATGATTTCATGATGTTAAGAAACACATTCATCGAAGAAAATGCTTATAAGATCTTCCTCATAAATGAGAGACCAAGAAGTAAAAGATTTACCTATATTGGTTCACGATTGCTTCTAGCTAATAAACGAAACTGGTATAAGTTTATGTGGAGGAAACATATCAATCGAAATGAAGATGATTTGTAGCTTCAGAGAAAGTATTGATTGACCGAAGTACTGCATATTACTCGATTCAGAGTTGAAATTAGTGTAAAGAAAGACGTCATCAGTCAGTTCCATGTTTTAGAGAAGATGAGAAGGAGTACAAGTTTACAAAGGCTAATTTTCAGAATCTAGACATGCTTGACATCATTCACATCTACAACTACCTCAGTATTCTCGCAATTCGACCGTATGCTAAGTCTCAAGCTTTGGAAGCTGTGAAGAGATACATGATGAAGACAATAGAACTGATGAGACGTGAGGACTTTCAGATTGGTCTTGAAGCTAAAAGGAAAAAGATTCGAATCACGTGTCCGAATTAATTCACAAAGGGACTGGAGGATATTAAAATGTTTCAAATGCAATTCGAACTCGAAGGGTTTGTATTTGTAAATTCACAAAAAGAAAAGGTGGTCATCCGAAAGAACGAGCTACACAAATATTCAGATGGTACACTAAAGGCTGCACTGAAGTATCTCAAGTTTTGTCAAAGCAAGTTTGATGGCATTGACATGAAAATGGGTCTTGGAGAGTTTATTAAACATATCAGAGATCGTCTCAAAATCTAGATCCGAACCAGACAATTTGAGATTCTTCGTGGTCAAAGAAAAATATGTTATTTCAAAGAAATGGATGAATATCCATTACATGAGGGAGATCCAAGAAAAGTATGGGGTGTCTGGAAGCCTTCAAAGAAGATTTCAGATAATCAAGTTGAATTTTCTGACCCCACTGGCAAGAGATGGAAAGCTACTTTTGGACCTCTCAAGATATCTCAATAGGATTACATTGTAATTTTTACATTTAACACTAAGGGGGAGATTGTTAGGACCCCGAAGTATGTGTAGTGTTAATGTGAAATAAGTCTAAATGAAGGTTCCTTAGAAGAGGGCTATATAAGGAACGTAAGTAGTCCTAATTAGATAACCATTGCATTGTAACTGAGTTCTAAAAGCTGTGGAATGTAATTTTACTAATTCTCTCTAATACAGAATATGTTCTTCACTTACCGAGTCTCACTATAACTCATCACATCTTCTAATCTCACCATGATTTGACCTATCATTAATCCTGTAGATAATGAATTCAAGAGTTCTCTATGAATGTTTATGAGTCCATAATACATATTTTATGGCTAAGTAGCTATAGTATATGTCTTGGATCGAAAAAGTCTTAAACCCCTTTAATAAACACTATCTTGGCCTTATTTTGGCAATTCTACCTTTTGACCCCTTAATATTATAATTTGTAGGATTTTGCATGTTTATAGATCATTTTGTTAATATTAAGGTTAAAATATGGGTGATATCACTAGTAAAAACATGACCATTTTGAGTGATATCATGTATCCCACACTTAGGGTTTTGCTTGTCCTCAAGCAGATGTCATTATTTTAAATCATTTAAAGAGATATTTTAAAACAGAAATTCGGCTTTTTTGAAATTACTTGAGTGATATGTTTACCCTAAACAAATGTCCTTCAAAAATTTGTTTTAATTAGGTATTAATTATACGAAATGCAAGAATAAGTCTATAGGTATTACTCTCAATTCTCTAATGTGGAATATACACGACTAGGTTTCCTCTCCTTCACGGTCACTCAATTCACACAAGTGTATCAGGTTACCTATTCTATTTTATATCGCTCATAAGCCGGTCATACTGCATCTTGGATCATAGGCTTGGTTAGATTGATCACATCCTAATTATTTGAAAGATAGAAACGACACTAAATATCGAAAAACATCTATATTTGGGTTGTAATGTTAGGGGCAAGGGGTAAGGTAGCCTTGGTTTTTATTTTTGTCTTTTCTAGTTTATGGGTTTTTCTATTTATATTCTCAGGTCTACCAGCATCCTCTTCTTCTTTTTATTCTTATATCTAATAGACAACTTTTCTTTCTTTTTGTTATAGAAAAGAGTTTGACAATTAAGATTGCAACTTCTTTGATCCATGTAATGAACTTCCGATCAACCGATCCCACACCGAAAAGCCTTAGGTGGTTAGGTGATCTTGCACCCTAAAAGATCTAGGTTCGAATCTCGGAGACTACAATCTTTCATCTTTTCTCTTTCTATATTTTTTTTTCATCAGTAAATCCTTTCACATCTTTAATATTTTTCAGCGGGGTGAATATTCACAAATAAATCTGACCTCAGATTTATCAAAAACGGTTTAAATATTGCGGACTAAGAGTCGCTACTTTCTTTGGATTTTTTCTGGATTTTAGGAATAAAAAGCTATAGGCTCAATACGGTTTCTAGGTGAATCATTAACGCTTTAGTAAGTGTTGGAAAAAGGGTAAGTATGGGAGTATTATTAGTGGTATTGTCCTAATAGATGTTTAGGTCACTTAGAAGTACTTATACCACGTATGGTATATATTTCCAATACCGAGCGTGCATACACTGAACAAGTTTTAATTTGAGATACAGTATCGGCACACTCATTTTAAGGTGAAGTATGTTATATAGTTTATGCTTTAGTCATGGAATTTCTCACCTTTTTAGTAGTTGGGGTCGTATGCCTACTCATGTGAATACCTCTCTTAAGAACTTATTCTGTTTTTCGTACAGTTCTTATTTGGCAGTCATATAGACACATCCTTTTTATTATTATGTTTTTGAAAATATTTGCTTAGAAATAAATTTATCACTCTTTTGTTTATAAAAAGTGGCTATGCTTTAAAATAATTTGAAAAATTGTTTCGTAAAAACATAAGTTATTTGGACAAAAAGGTTTTTAGTTATTACCCTATCCGACACTTTAGAGAAACATTGTCCTGATAAGCTTAGTAAACTCTCTTGAAAAGCCAGCAACATTTGAAATTTCAATTCATCCTTAAAAGGTTCTTCTTTTTATTCAAATTAGAGTACTTCCTTTTTTTAACCTTTATTTTTTATACAATGATCTCAGTGGTTAAAAGAAAGAAAATACATAGTTATGTTATTCTAAACCTTTTTATACCATGTCATCTAGCTCAGATATGTCAAAGTGAGGAACTGTGTCACTACACATTCCTTGAGTATGTTGGTTTATTTCAGGTTTAATTGGAGTGTCAAAGGTGTCAAATAAAAGGGAAGGTGTTATTTCAGGAAGGTTTTGGTCAGGATTGTATAAAGGGTTGATATCGTAAATTGGTAATAACCTGAAGTCTTGTTAGGATCAACTTGAAATAAAGTCTCCTCAGTTGGGGCCTGCATAAGTAGCCAAGCTAGGCTAAGGTATCCATTGGTAGTGAATTGAGGGACTGGCTTAGGATAGGTTTCTTCTTGGATGTCGTAGTACCAAATGTCTAGAGTTTCACTTGGTAATTTATGAGATGGCTCTCCTATCAGGTTCAAATTCCTAAAGTTATCAACTAAATCTACAAATCCTATTGCTCCGTTCATGTCATTTTCCTAAACCCTTGGTATCTCTATGAATGATCTGCACCTGGCTCCGAAGCTGTTACTTCTCAGTCTTTTCACTTCCCAAGTTACCATTTCTGAAATAATCTAAAAACGTAAAAACCAAGGCAAAAACATGTTCAAAACAGCCATCAAGGTAGGGTAAACGATGTTTTAAACCTTTTAAATCTAAATGTTAGTTAAAAGTTTGATTGGGTTGCCTCCCAATGAGCGCTTGTTTTGTAAGTTTCTTAGCTTGACTTATACATACCTGGTAATTTTAAGGTGGGTAGAAAGAGAAGATCTCCTGTCTCACTAGGGTATCTTCATTGAATCGTTTAAGTCTGTGACCATTCACCCAAAAATTATCGTTCGGGGCATTTAATTCATAATAAATATAAGTTGGTAAAGATCTATTCAATTCATCATTTATGGTCATGAGTTGATCATCTGGAAATCTATCTCGAATATCTTCTTCCTTGAGTAGCTCTTTTGAAGGATTCTCAAATCGGCTTAGGTGATCTGCTTCCAGATTTTCAGCTTCTTTCTTATCTTTAATTTCTATATCGATTCCTTGTAGGAGAAGTATCCATCTTAAGAGTCTTAGTTTTGCATCAGGCTTAGTGAAGAGATATTTGAGTGCCGAGTGATCAGTATAGACTATGGTCTTAGATAAGGGAAGGTAGGATCGGAATTTTTTAAAGGTGAAAACTACCGCTAATTGTTCCTTTTTTGTAGTGGTATAGTTTTCTTGAGCATCAGATAGAGTTTTGCTGGCATAGCAGATAGGGCAAAAGTGTTTGTTTATTATTTGCCCCAGCACAGCTCCTACGACATAGTCACTTGCATCGCACATTATTTCGAATGGTAGATCCTAGTTAGGAGCTATCATGATTGGTGTGGTAATAAGTTTGTTCTTCAAATAGTTGCATGCCTCTATACACTCATCATTGAATTCGAACGTTGTTTCTTTACACAGTAAATTTGGTATAGGACGGGAGACTTTAGAAAAGTCTTCGATGAAACGTCGATAGAATCCAGCATGGCCTAGAAAGCTTCTTATTCCTTTTACGTATGTAGGCGGTGGTAGTTTAGCAATGATATCAACTTTGTCTTTGTCTACTTCTATTCCGGCTTTCGAGATCTTATGTCCCTGAACTATTCATTCTTTAACCATAAAATGGCGCTTTTCCCAAATTAATACTAAGTTAGTTTCTTCGCATCGAGAAAGCATTTTATCTAGGTTACAAAGACAGGAATTGAATGAATCTCCGAAGATGTAAAATCATCCATAAAGACTACCATGCAACGTTAGAAAGTTGCCGGAGCATTACATAGACCGAAAGACATCCGTCTATATGCAAATGTTTCATATGGACATGTGAACGTCGTCTTCTCTTGATCCATTGGATCCAATGAAATTTGAAAATATGGAGAAAAGCCATCGAGAAAACACAAGAATTCATTTCCCGATAATCTTTCTAGCATTTGATCAATGAATGGTAAGGAAAGTGATCCTTTCAGGTTTCTTCATTTAACTTCCTATAATCGATGTGAACCCTACAACTAGTTACAGTCCGAGTTGGTATGAGTTCATTGTTTTCATTGACTATTACATCCATTCTGCCTTTTTGGGAACCACTTAAATAGGTCTTACCTTAGGTGAGTCGAATATTGGGTAGATTAGCCCAGCATCAAGGAGTTTTATGACCTCATTCTTTACTTCTGATATGACCGAAACGGACGGGTTTATTTCTGCGATGTCGTTAGGTCGCAGGACGTCAAAATCAGCCATTAGTAGTTTTAAATTTATATTTAGCGAAGCCTAAATTTATATTTAGCGTGGCCTAAATCGTACTACTCCTCATTATGGTGAGTAAGGGAAGTATGATCTAGGGTCGGATTTTTAAGATATCAGTAGAATCGAACCTATGATTATAACTTAAGATAATCCTAAAGTGAAGGAGTAGTTGTGAATTACCTAAATTTGCGTTTTCTAAATTATAAGATAAAATAAAGTAAATAGAATAAAATTTGTAATTCAGATAAGGTTAACTCAAGTGCATACTATGATTTTGTTAGTTACTTTGCCAATATTATGGAATACTGGCTCATGAATGTGTAGTGACCTTGTATTCACTACACTGGTCCTACCGCCCCTGTCATAAGACATGTCATTGGGTAATACATTGGGCTTGAAGATTTTGAATAACAGTAACGTCCCTTACCCCCGATGCCAGTGCAGTCTGACTACATACATACACGTTCAAACGGCTCATCCAATTTGAGCGACTCGGTTGGGTGACGTATTAACATTCTACAAAGGTCTAAACTTTCTTAAGCACAATGAAGTACAAGGTATGCCATATCCGACAGACGTGATGTGTTTATGCTTTCGTTAATGGTTGGGTTTAAAAAGATAGTTAGGCCATTAGACAGAGTTCAACAATAAATAACACCATGGCCAAGTTGGTTTGACTTCCATGATCACGTTCGGTTATCCTAACAGTCCAATCCTTTATTTGTTTAAACAAACAGTTCCTTAATTAACTAAGAATCCCTCAACCAGGGTGAATAATTGAGACCACGTTATGGTGAAGTGTACTAATCAGCACTAACCGGGTTACATGGCCTTACTTAGTAGAGGTACAGCTTACAACAACCGTTATGCTTTAGCGTGTGCGTACGAAGTTTATATGATTGATGAATATACTAGCATGGTCTAGGATCGACAATGTACTATGGGCCTAGTTAGATGTTTCACTACGAAAGAGTCCCCAGTCGGAATCCAAGGCTCGGTGGACTTACTACAACCGATGTGCCTCAGTCAAACTTACGTTGTATCCGATAGACTTCTCTTACCAAGGGGTGACACAGATAGTGTACTCTAAATCGGGGTTCATGACTTCCCAATAATAGAGCCGATAACTACGTTCTATTAGTTGGAAAAGCGATTGAGTTTAAAGTATAATCGGAAAGCATCTTGACAACAATCACAAACCATAACAATATCTCGGCATTATAACTAACTACATCACAACATACACTAAAGATAAATACTCGCTAATCATGGTAACAATATCACAAAGCATAATAATGAAAGACATTATATAAATACAAAGGATAGAAGTACCAGTAGATTAAATGAGTTCCGAATACAAAAGTAACAACTTCAAACTCCAGACCGCTCCTAATACAATATTCGGTGTTCTTCTCCGGGTACTAGGTTTCCTACACAGAGTCGAAGACCTTGAAAGTATGACTAATATTGTAGAAAGAGAGAGAAGTGATTTGAAGTGTGTGTAAAAATGGATGACAATGCCCTTCAAATACACTTGCATTTTGGCTGCATACGGTTGGCAGGCCGTATGGCAAACCGTATGGCCTGGCCGTTTGGATGGCAAGCCATTTCCTTGGCCCATTTTGCTGGCAGGCCAAATCTGATGTTGGCAGGCCGTATGGCAAGCCGTATGTCCACCTGGTTTGTTGTTTTTCTTGGATCGTTTTGCTTGTTCCTTGGATCGTAATTTGGTTTTCGGGGTCGTAACTAGTCTTTCACTGTTTTTCCCTCTACAATCTTCGTTTTAGCTCCGATTCTCTTGATTCTTTTTGCACCGGCTTTGTAATTGCTTGATCTTCATTTTTAACCTACAAATCAAGTATTTTGGCGATAAAGCTTGGATCTTTATTGTTTTTGGGCCTCAATACCATGGTGAAAATGTGACTTTTTAGCCAATATCAAATATCGCACACTTAGACTTTGATTGTCCTAGAGCAAACTTCATTTTTATCTTCAAGAAATCTTTTCGGAGTTTCCTTTCTATTAGCCTAAGTGGTTTCCTTTTTATTATAAGGGCGAAAAATAAGGTAATTCATCTATGTTAGGGTTGAAACTATCTCTGGAAGCATGCGGGGAGTTTACATGACTTAGGCTAGCTTTCACGAGTCACTCAAATCACACAAGTGTTTAAGGTTCCCTATAGATCTAAGAAATGAATTCACTCTTAGCCTGTCATGTTACATGATATCGGCTAAAAAGTCATGTTTTTACCCCCGATATTGAGTCCCAAAAGCATACAGTTCATAACTTTTTCAGCAAAATAATCACTTTTTTTGGTTAAAATAGTAGATAAAGTAATTACGAAGACGATGCAAGAAGAATCAAGAGAAATGGAGCTAAAACGAAGATTCTAGAGCAAAAACGGTGAAAGACAAGAAATCAAGTTACGATCCAGCAAATTAGCAAGCCAAATGGCTTGCCAAACTGCTTGCCAAATGGGCTACCAAATGGCTGGCCATTCTGGCAAATGGCCTGCCATACGCCCAGATCAAACGGGCATTTCAAACGGGCTGACCTGGTAAACGGCCTCAACAAACGGCCTGCCAAACGGCTTGCCAAATGGCCTGCCAGCCATTTGCATGACATTTTCACTTCTATTCAAAGGGATTTTGTCATCCAATTTCAACACACCTCTCCTCACTCCCTCACTACAATACACTTTCTCTCACTAGAGCTTTCAAGGCCTTCTCACCTCCAAGCGGGAAATTAAGTACCCGGAGGTGAACGCCGACGATTGTAATAGGAGTGGTCTAGAGAATGTCAGCACTTGTAATGGTCCAGATTTCGTTTGTAAACGGTGAACACTTTCCTTAATTTAATAAAGTTATCTTGTTATTTTAAGTTTCTTTCATCTTGCATGCCTATCTATCTGTTACAAATGTTTATTATGTGTTGAATAAATTATCTGAAACTTATGCTATTGTTATGCCGAAACCTTGACGGTTTAGAGGTTTAATTTTTCAGAAAATGTTCTATAAATTGCTTGATTTTTGGCTTAGTTTTCACACATCATATATTACTCCGTATTTTATTATTATTATTATTATTATTATTATTATTATTATTATTATTATTATTATTATTATTATTATTATTATTATTATTATTATTATTAAGATTAATATTATTATTAATCTTATTATTATTAATATTATTAATTAGTATTATACATAAAATACTACGACTAGGTTATGAGCGTGTCACTTTCAAAATGGTTTTCAAGCGAGATAGAGCTAAGAAAATTATGGGTTATTGCCAAGGAGGTTATGGGTAATGTTCGGGGGTATATTTGTGAATCAAACCTAGTGTTTATCATCTCCGTTGCGTCTACGTACTTTCCTACAATATTGAATCTCAATATTGATACGTAAGCACTCATATTTTATCTTTTATATATTAATTGTGTATCCATGTCTAGTGCTCGAGTATATATATTTATACATGCTTGTATGCTAAATTTCGTCGTTAAACAGTTTATGATGAATCACAAATTAAATACATATATTACTGGTAAAAGGTATATGATATGCATGTTTTTGGAAAGCTGGCGAAAAATCAATGACTTTTCATTTAGATATCGAAGAGTTTCGATGAACGGATTAAAAGATATGATCAACTGAATTATGATTGACGTTAATTGAAATTGCTTTTGAATCTGCAATTAAGATTTAAACAACTTGTTTACGAGATTGATAAATTGGATTTTTGAATATTACCAACCGAGTAAATGAATCCTTATATAAGGTACGTCCCATTTTGTTAAACAACTGTCAAAATTGACTTTTTGAAACGACTTTGGATAACTTTTGTATGTCGATCTCGAGCATTAGGATTGTGATACACTATGACCTGACCTAGCTTGATAGACAATTATTGACCAACATATGTTCTCTAGGTTGAGATCTACGGTTATTTGGTATTCTAAGTTTTGGTCACATTTCGGTGAACGACTTTATGTACTGCTAAGGTGAGTTTCATTTGCTCCCTTTTTAATTGCTTTTGCAATCTATATTTTTGGGCTGAGAATACATGCACTTTATTTTAAACACAATGGACACAAGTACATACTAAATTCTACACTGAGTTTGAACCAAAAATCTCTTAGCTTTGGTAACTAGTAGCTGCCAGTACATAGGATATGGACTGGTGGGCGCGAATAACAGTATATGGATCCATAGGGCTTGACATCCCCGTCCGAGCTAGAGCGCTAGCCTTTTAACGGACGTGTGTTATTTGAGTTTAGGACACGTTGGTTTGCGTGTATTAAAACGAATGGGGTATTTATCATTATAACTTTAAAGCTTAGTTACCAGGGTGCTCTGTTACGTAGAATCTATTGATAAACGTTTCTGGATGAAACAACTGAAATCTTGTGATCCACTTTTATATACAGATTACGCGAAACACTAAAACTATGAACTCACCAACCTTTGTGTTGACACTTATTAGCATGTTTATTCTCAGGTTTCTAGAAGTCTTTCGCTGTTTGCTTATATGTGATACAAGCTATGTGCATGGAGTCATACATGCTTTATTCAAGAAAACTTTGCATTCACAAAATCATCACCGTGTATCTTATTTTGACTTCATTATCAACAGATATATTATGGTAAACTATTATTTATGGTGATTGTCTATATGTAGAAATCATCAAACGTTGAAAACCTTAGAAATTGATATTCATTTATTGTGTACCTTTTGAAAAGAATGCAATGTTTACAAAACGTATCATATAGAGGTCAAATACCTCGCAATGAAATCAATGAATGACGGTCTTCGTCCATATGGATTTGAAGCGATCGTCACAGTTGGTATCAGAGCGTTGGTCCTAGTGAACCAGGTCTTGCATAAGTGTGTCTAACTGATAGTTGTTAGGATGCATTAGTACGTCTGAACTTCGACTATGTCTGCATGTCAAAAGTTTTGCTTATCATTTCTTGTCAGAAATTACATGTCTATCATCTTAAGTCTAAACGAGCCGTATTGCATTGATTGCATAGATAGTGTATAGACAAAATTCATATCTTGGCATATCTATTACAGTAAACTTTGACTGCCAACTTCCGAAAAATTCTCCATAATTTACGGGATTTTGGTATTATATATACATATGTAAATTATGTATTGAAGAGTACCAATCTAAATTCTATAATCTATTTCATATCAAAAATCATCTCTCTAATTATACAAGATGGATCCCGTATCTAGTTCAAATTCCTTAAATTCCGACAGCTATTCCGATATGGATATTCACCTGAACTCTGAAGAAAGTGTAACCAGAATGGATCAACCAATCAGCCATCACCTATTCTGGATGAATTGGGGATGGGTTCGTAGCCTACTTAATTATTGGAGACAAGAAGAAGGCGATCCCTTCCATCCACCACATTGCCCTCTTGGCGAAGAACCTGAAGCACTTACCGGCGAACCTGTTCGTAATACCATTTTCTCTCTCATCTCCAGAATATCTCGTTATGATCATATACTCTCTCAAATTCTAGATCTTATTCATCCGCTCGTCCGAACCGCCAATCATCCCGGTGTAGTGGAAGAAGTCAACGAGCTTCGCGCTCGGGTAGTGGCTTTGGAGAATATGGTGCAAAGGTTACAAGCACCAGCAGAATCACTGACATCAACAGTACCACCGACAATAACACCAACAGTACCATTACCACCACCAACAACATCCGCACCGCAAGCCTCAACATCACAATATGTACCTTGAACATCAACGTCATACGCATCGTAGTTACCAAGAAATACCAGCAACAATAACCGATGATGTATTAACTCATTTCCCCTGAAGAAATTTTATGTATATTTAATATATATGAATTTTGAAATCAAAATAAATCTTTTCGTACTAAGCTATTACGTGTGAATCTTAACTGGTAGATACTACTCGGTTAGTTCATATTACTAATATGAAATGATGTACATCCTTCATTAACAACTTACCCATTGTTAACTACAATCCCTGTTTCAACTTAATGAATTCCATTTCATAATAAACCAAGTGTATTATTCAATTACATAATTGATTTTACATTTTCATTTTCGATGTACTCGAAACTTTCCAGAAAACATCATCCGTGCATTGTAAGGTTCACAAAAATTCTACGAGCATCAACATCCTTCATCGAGGAATAAAAATAAATAATGAAGTATCGATTACATTAGCGAAATACTCCGCAAAGATTATGTAATCTTTAATGTTTTAGAGATTAATCATTTCTAAGTCAAGCCGAAAATTAAATGATCTTAATATGATATTAACTCATTAAATATGTGTTACATCTGAAGAAAATATACATACATATATTTTCATAAAGACGGTAATAAAAATTCTTTTGTACAAAGTATTAATTGTTAAATCTTTAACGGGTAGGTAATACCCGGGAAATATATAAGTTCGCAATTAATATGTTACACTATACATTCTTCAACTTTGATTAAAAAATTATTAACAATGCTCACAACAATATACAATCGTTTTCATACAAATTCAATTACATATTCTGATATTGATGGATCAGAATCCAAGTCATAACTCTGAACCGGTGACATCATTCTTAGATCTCTACATCTTTCAAAGCTATACTTTGACTTTAAATCTGTGCAAGATCCATTAGCATTGTTTTTACCGAAAATAACCTTGCAATTCCTTTTCAAAAGTATATTATCAACCGTTCAACCAGTCAACGACGACCTTTCAGACTTGTAACCCTGGCATATACGTTTTTGTTACTGGGGAACCTTTCATGTTCCACCACATTAACAGTAAATGTACCAGTAAATTCATTAATCTGTAAATTTAAATCTCTCCGAAAAACCATTATAATTGTTCATTGAAACCCTATCATGTACTCATCCACATCTTGTAACGGTAATTGCCATATCAACTACTGGGAATTAGCAATCACTATTTCGAATTTCGCAGCAATTCTACGCCAACAGTTATATATATACATATAATGTCTATCTCCTACACTTGTTTACTTCGAAGGTGAAGTTTCTGAAAAACACCCCAAACTGCGAAACTAGTCCTCTGAATTTTGGAAAAATGCTGATGAAGCAGCAAAAACTGTAAACGACTTTATCAGCCAAAAGTTTGATGATAAAGAATAGTGTGTTGGCAAAGCTCAGAAAAAGAGAAGGTTTGGAACTGGAAAACGGATTGAGCAAACCATGAAGGAGGCTGTGGACAAATCACAAAGACTAAACCTGCCTTCAAAGAATACAATGATTCAGTATCTGCTGAAGTCATTAACGAATACCTTGCTCCTGACTCAAAACCGTTACGAACAAATCTTCTTCATCATCCTTCGATATTAGAAATTTTAAGATATCATTATATCTTTCATTATAAATATCTTCGATATTTCTGAAGATATCTTCACAACTATTATTATCCAAAATTATTTATCTCTTCGCGCTATCTGTGTTACATCATAAAAGAAACTATTTTAGTTTCTAAATTCTGAAAAATTCGAAAAATGAATGTTTGAAGTAGTGTTGGGAACTGAAGCATGAATTAGTATAATATAATGACACTTGATCAACGTGATTATATTACAGTAAGTCATGCTGAGTTTCTAATGGAACGTGATAAAGGTTCACAGATCATACACTCATTATAAACCATGTTACATAACTATTTCATTCTATTTAACCTCTAAACTATCAAGAAAATATTTTCTTAATGATTCGGTCTTTTTCGAGGTATTCTAGTAATTTGACAAGTCAGATTGTGCTATTACCGTTTCTTTTTAGAACATTAATTATGTTCATTCCGAAATTCATACCTATGAATTCTGGACCATTATTCGCTTGATTTAAAGTCGGGAAGATAAAACAAAAGCATGAAGCTTCAAAATATCAATGGGAGTATATATAAATCACAGTAAATTGGAGAGAGTATTAACTGTGGATGTCAATGATTATGGAAAGATAGAAGCAGAGACATCAAAATATAAGGGAAGATATAAAACCCAACAACCACCCAGAAATTACAAACCGTGTATATCAATGCGTATAGCAATATAAAGACACGGGAGAATGAAAAACACTATAACCCCAAGGTAATGGTAGAAGAAAAAAACTTCATCCGGTGGTAGATGAAAAAGAAGAATGACAGATATGAAAGTTAGGAGTATATCAAGAATTAGAATTGGATGAAGCATTTTTTTTTTACAATCTTTTGAAAATAGGAAATGAGGAAGAAGATGTAAGAGTGATGAAAATAATGAAACGGAAGAGGTCAATTTATAGCGAAATATCAAACATAGCAATCGAGACAAATTACGCATTTAATCAAAAGAAATCTTAATTTCCTTAAATTCCGAAGAATCAAATCTTATTTAGATTATGAAGATTTTCTATTCCTTAAATTACGGAAATCAATCGTTAATACGTCAAGAGTTAAAACGAATCTCTATTCTTCATTTCACTCTTTTACGATAACTTCTCTCATACGCTTCGAATAATCGGATTGTTTTATCCATATTATTTAACGGTGATTAAACTCTATTTATCAACACATATACGGCATGAAAACATTTTTATTATTAGTCATGACGACCTCACTCAAATTTCGGGATGAAATTTCTTTAACGGGTAGGTACTGTGATGACCCGAAAATTTCTGACCAAATTTAAACTTAATCTTTGTATGATTAACATTTTCGACACGATAAGCAAAGTCTGTAAAACTGAATCTCAAAATTTTTGAACTATTCAAATACCTTTCGGTTGTTCTCAACGATTCGCGAACAATTATATGTAAATAGATACATATACTATAACCTGAAAATGTAACAAAGTGTTAAGTAAATGATAATGTGCATTAAACTTATTGGTTTGATTATCTGATTGATATATTCAACTACGAAGTTAAAATATTATGCTAAACAATTGAATTAAAAGATATTTATTAGGTCTCTGTTGTGAGGTCCACACTGATTTGAGAATTTATTCCTTTTTAACGGTATTCGAAATAAATGGTAAAGTGTTTGATGACAAAAGTTAGATAAAAGTTAGTGGTAAACTAAACTGCATAATATTTAATTGATTGTGTTTCGAACGTGCGAAAAAGTTTTTCGATATAATAGAATTGGTTAATTAAGTGTGTTTGTTTAAATAACGTAATTTGGACATATACAAAAATAAAGAATATTAACTGTTAGAATTAAGTATATGAATAACTTGTGAGATGTATTTTAAAACGTGTTTATAAATATTGAGAATAGATATTAATTTGGTTATGAAACGTTTGATAAATACTATTATATTAATAAATAACGAGACAATGATTTACAGAAGTAAATGACCAAAACACTCGAAAGATTAAGATATACTTTGAGTGGTATAGTTTATTGATAATTTAAGACTATATTTTGACAAATGTACGAGTCACGAAGCGTAAAGTGATAGTTTTCTAAGCATACGAAAATGCGTTCGAGAAACCGGAACCGGGGCATAAGTCGAGTGACAACGTACGAGACCTCGGAACGAAAATTTCAAGTCAACTATGTACGAGAATATAATATAATATATAATTAATTAATATAAATTATATATATTATATATTAATAAATAAATATGTCGACAAACAAGAAAACAAAAGTTGGTGAGCTGGATCAGAGGGCCATGCGATCGCATGGCCTTGAAGCACAAATCCCATGAGGTCGCATGGGGTACTTTTTCAGAAATGGTTCTATAAATTGCTCGATTTTTGGCTTAGTTTTCACACATCATATATTACTCCGTATTTTATTATTTTTATTATTATTATTATTATTATTATTATTATTATTATTATTATTATTATTATTATTATTATTATTATTATTATTAAGATTAATATTATTATTAATCTTATTATTATTAATATTATTAATTAGTATTATACATAAAATACTACGACTAGGTTATGAGCGTGTCACTTTCAAAATGGTTTTCAAGCGAGATAGAGCTAAGAAAATTATGGGTTATTGCCAAGGAGGTTATGGGTAATGTTAGGGGGTATATTTGTGAATTAAACCTAGTGTTTATCATCTCCGTTGTGTCTACGTACTTTCCTACAAAGTTGAATCTCAATATTGATACGTAAGCACTCATATTTTATCTTTTATATATTAATTGTGTATCCATGTCTAGTGCTCGAGTATATATATTTATACATGCTTGTATGCTAAATTTCGTCGTTAAACAGTTTATGATGAATCATGAATTAAATACATATATTACTGGTAAAAGGTATATGATATGCATGTTTTTGGAAAGCTGGCGAAAAATCAATGACTTTTCATTTAGATATCGAATAGTTTCGATGAACGGATTAAAAGATATGATCAACTGAATTATGATTGACGTTAATTGAAATTGCTTTTGAATCTGCAATTAAGAATTAAACAACTTGTTTACGAGATTGATAAATTGGATTTTTGAATATTACCAACCGAGTAAATGAATCCTTATATAAGGTACGTCCCATTTAGTTAAACAACTGTCAAAATTGACTTTTTGAAACGACTTTGGATAACTTTTGTATGTCGATCTCGAGCATTAGGATTGTGATACACTATGACCTGACCTAGCTTGATAGACAATTATTGACCAACATATGTTCTCTAGGTTGAGATCTACGGTTATTTGGTATTCCAAGTTTCGATCACATTTCGGTGAACGACTTTATGTACTGCCAAGGTGAGTTTCATTTGCTCCCTTTTTAATTGCTTTTGCAATCTATATTTTTGGGCTGAGAATACATGCACTTTATTTTAAACACAATGGACACAAGTACATACTAAATTCTACACTGAGTTTGAACCGAAAATCCCTTAGCTTTAGTAACTAGTAGCTGCCAGTACATAGGATATGGACTGGTGGGCGCGAATAACAGTATATGGATCCATAGGGCTTGACATCCCCGTCCGAGCTAGAGCGCTAGCCTTTTAATGGACATGTGTTATTTGAGTTTAGGACACGTTGGTTTGCGTGTATTAAAACGAATGGGGTATTTATCATTATAACGTTAAAGCTTAGTTACCAGGGTGCTCTGTTACGTAGAATCTATTGATAAACATTTCTGGATGAAACAACTGAAATCTTGTGATCCACTTTTATATACAGATTACGCGAAACACTAAAACTATGAACTCACCAACCTTTGTGTTGACACTTATTAGCATGTTTATTCTCAGGTTTCTAGAAGTCTTCCGCTGTTTGCTTATATGTGATACAAGCTATGTGCATGGAGTCATACATGCTTTATTCAAGAAAACTATGCATTCACAAAATCATCACCGTGTATCTTATTTTGACTTCATTATCAACAGATGTATTATGGTAAACTATTATTTATGGTGATTGTCTATATGTAGAAATCATCAAACGTTGAAAACCTTAGAAATTGATGTTCATTTATTGTGTACCTTTTGAAAAGAATGCAATGTTTACAAAACGTATCATATAGAGGTCAAATACCTCGTAATGAAATCAATGAATGACGGTGTTCGTCCATATGGATTTGGAGCGATCGTCACAGTCTGTTATATTTTTTTCTTCCCTGTCCTCTGTCCAATATGTGAATTATCACAAACCAACAACTCAGTTACTGCTCCAGAGATTCCTTTAACAATGTTATAATAGATTATATATAACCTGTAATCGGTTCAGATTGAAAACAAAAACCCAAAATTTTAAAAACTATATACCGACACTCCTGTTCTTGATCAGGAATATCAAAAACCCAAATTCGATTTTTATTTCAAAATGTAAAAGTGCAGTGTTGTTAGGAATCTCTCACTTAAACTTACTGCAAAATCTCAAACTCCAATTCCTAATAACGAATCTAAATTTCTGATTCAAAGTTTTGCATCAAAAGAAGTCAACTATTGTTCTTCATAGAAATTCATAATTTTTTTGGGGTTTTTGATAAAATTGAGGATCCATAAAGTTTATAGGGATGATTTAAAACATTTTTCATGAAGAAATCGAAAGCCAAAAACATCTTAAAATTGAAGAACAATATTTTTTTTTCTTTTTTGGTTACGGTACTGCAGTAGCAGTAGCAGGATTCAGTTTTATTCAAACATTAGCATGGAATGTCTCGGTGTCAAATAAAATTTTAAATTGATTAAACAGATTCGTTGTTAGGATAATTGCTTCCCTGTTAGATTGATGTTTTGAAGAAGAAGAACTTCAAACAGAAAGAGAGTTATATATTTAATTAGGCTATTTTTATTCAGAAAAACATTTCCAGAAGAATGGTTAGAGGTTGTGTCGGGTTTCGAGAGGTCGGGGGTTCGAGTCCCTGGAGCTGCAGTATATTTTTTTAGGACGATTTCCTCTAAGGTAGGCTTTATTATATGTATTATTATTATTATTATTATTATTATTATTATTATTATTATTATTATTATTATTATTATTATTATTATTATTATTATTATTATTATTATTATAAATTATTATTTTTATTGTTATTAATGTTTTTATTATTATTATGAGTATTTTGAATTTAATTATTTTAATAGAAGAAGTATTACTATTATTATTTATGGTTATGATTAAGATTATTATTATTGTATATTCATTAACATTGTTATTGTTATTATTATTATTTATATGAAAATCAATAAGAGTATTTTTATTAAAACCTTAGAATCACTACTAGTATTATCAATATAGATATTACCATTACTACTATGATTATGAATATTAAAAGTATTATTATTTTCATTAGTATTAATACCATTTCATAATTATTAGAATTATTATTTATATTACAAACATAAGTATCATTAAATATTAACATTTTTATTATTAATATAATTACCACTATTAGTAATGCTATTAATAAAAATTTTAATCATTTTTAACAAACATCATGTTATTATCACTAAAGCTATCAGTATTATTATTATTAGTAAAATCAATATTATTAACATTAAAATTATTATGAAAATGAAAGTTTTAAAGATATTATTAAGGTTATAACTATGTACTAATCATATTAATAATTTTATATAAATATTCATAAATAACAAATTAAGTATTTTTAATACATTACAAATCAGATATATATATTAATATAACTATATAGATATTAATCATTTTGAATATATACACAAATTAAATATATAATATATAAATTAAGATATAATAAATTAAGTTGTTTGATTACGATTATGTGTATTAATAAATATACAAATGATATAGGTTCGTGAATCCGAGGCCAACCCTACATTTGATAAATGACGTTATATGTATTTTTACCACAAAATACAATAGGTGAGTTTCATTTGTCTTTTTACCCTTTATATTTTTGGGCTGAGAATACATGCGCAATTTTTATAAATGTTTTACGAAATAGACACAAGTAATCGAAACTACATTATATGGGTGAATGGTCGAAGCCGAATATGCCCCTTTTGCTTGGTAACCTAAGAATTAGTAAACCGATCTACTAATTGACGCGAATCCTAAAGATAGATCTATTGGGCCTAACGAACCCCATCCAAAGTACCGGATGCTTTAGTACTTCGATGTTGTTTTGATCATGTCCGAAGGATTTCCCGGAATGATAGGGGATATTCTTATATGCATCTTGTTAATGTCGGTTACCAGGTGTTCACCATAAGAATGATTTTTTTCTCTATGCATGGGACGTATATTTATGAGAACTGGAAATGAAAATCTTGTGGTCTATTAAAATGATGAAAATGATTATTTATGTTAAACTAATGAACTCACCAACCTTTTGGTTGACACTTTAAAGCATGTTTATTCTCAGGTATGAAAGAAATCTTCCGCAGTGCATTTGCTCATTTTAGAGATATTACTTGGAGTCATTCATGACATATTTCAAAAGACGATGCATTCGAGTCGTTGAGTTCATCAAGATTATTATTAAGTCATTTATAGTTTGGATGTATTATGAAATGGTATGCATGCTGTCAACTTTCGATGTAAAGAAAGTTTGTCTTTTAAAAACGAATGCAATGTTTGTAAAATATATCATATAGAGGTCAAGTACCTCGCGATGTAACCAAATGTAATGTATTCATCCAGATGGATTAGGACGGGTAGTTAGACAAGTGGCATAATGAAGAAAACATTGGGCAAAAATAAAATTTGTTAGAAACAAACAATTTAACTCTGAGAAAAATTTTGTTAAGAATCCACGCTAACTGTACCTAGCTAACTGTTCCTAGCTAACTGTTAATTCATTATTACATTTTATTTATCACAATTTAATTATCGCAATTTAAATTCTTACAATTTTATTTATCGTCATTTAATTTCTGTTATTTATTTTACGCACTTTAAATATCGGGACACGTATACAAGGTTTTGACATATCATATCGACGCATCTATATATATTATTTGGAATAACCATAGACACTCTATATGCAGTAATGACCGAGTTAGCTATACAGGGTTGAGGTTGATTCTAAATAATATATATACTTTGAGTTGTGATCGAGTCAGAGACATGTACACGGGTCACGATACGTATTAATTAATTCGAATATTATATATTAAACTATATATGAATTATTGGACTGTTAACTATGGACTATCGACTGTGGACTGCCAATATTGGACAATTAAAATGAATTAAAATATTGATTATAACATATGAAACTAAACAATTCTTCAAGTTTGCCACTTGATTTCATCTTAAACCTCATTTGTATCTTGACGATTACAATCCACGTTCAAACCTTTCATGATTCTTGAAAACACCTCAATCAAGAGGATGAACCAACCGCACTTCAGCTACGGAAGAAAAGATTGATGCATATAGTCATGCACCTGAAAACACTCAGAACCTGAGTAAACGTTTAACACGTATCTGTGCTAGCTCCTTTGGCGTTGTTATTACCAAAAATAACTTTGCAATCCCTTTCCAAAGTAGTCAAATTTGTCATAGCTTCAGTAAATCAATTTTGACTTTTCATTCGAATAAACTCTATTATAACCTTGATATATAAGTTGCCTTTCGTCATCGTTACCGGGGAACCGTTTATATTCCACCACATTAGCAGCAAACTTACCATCAACTTCATTACTCATTGGCTTAAATCTCTCCGAAGAACCATTTTATTGGTTCTTTAAAACCTATTCATATACTCATCCACATCTTATAATGAGAATTACCACATTAATTACCGGGAATTAGCAATCAATATTTTGAAATCTCGCAACATGTCTACATCAACAGTTATATGTATACATATAACCTTTATCTCTTAGAATTATGATCTTCTATTCTGAAACTCTGAAAAGCACCCAGTCTACGAATCAATACTCTAAATTTAGAAATTGCCGATGAAGCAGCAAAAACTGTAAATGACCTTAACCCTCAGAAGTGTGATGATAAAGAATAGTATGTTGGAAAAACTCAGAAAAGTTGGAACTGGAAAACAAATTGAGCAAACCATGATGGAGGCCATGGATAAAACACAAAGGCTAAATCTGCCTTCAAAGAATCCAAATGATTCAATGCCTGCTGAAGTCTTTAGTGAATATCTTGTTCCTTACTCTAAACCCTTACGGACAATATTCTTCATCATCCTCTGATCTTAGATATTCTAGGATATTATCATATCTTTCATTATAAATATCCTTGATATTTCTGAAGATATTTTCATAACTAATCTTATCTGAAATCATTTATCTCTTCGCGCTATCAGTATTACATCATATAAGAAACTGCTAGTTTCTATATTCTGTAAACTTTCGAGTTTAAACTATGAATGTTTTTGAAGTAGTGTTGGAAATTGATGCATGAGTTAGTATAATATAATGACACTTGATCAATGTGATTATATTACAGTAAGTCATGCTGAGTTTCTAATAAAACATGATGATTCACATATTATAACGTCATCATGTGCCATATTACACGACTCTTACATTCTACCTAATCTCTAAACAAATCAAAAACATATTGTTATTAATAGTTCTAAATTTTCCAGTGACTTTCGATAATTTGACAAATGTTTTAGAAATATGAATTGAAGTATGAAAGATGAGAGGTGTGGAAATAAGGAAATGAAGAGAATAGATTTATAGTGAAATATTCGACAGAGCAATCAAAACAGATCATCGCATTTAACCAAGGAGGATTATAATTTCCTTAAGAATCAAATCTTATTACGAATATTTTCTCTAAATCCCTTGAATTCTGGAAATCCACCGTGACTACGTCAAAAGTTAAATCTCTATCTCAATCTTTTGTGATAGTTTCACTCGTACGCTTCACATAATTGAATCGTTTTATCTATATTACTCAATGATGATAAAACCCTATTTATCAACTCATATTTGTCATGAAAACATTCTTATTGTTTGCCATGACCATCCCAATCAAATTTCGGGACAAAATTTCTTTAACGGGTAGGTACTGTGACGACCCAGAAATTTCCGATCAAATCTAAACTTAATCTTTATATGGTTTCGACACGATAAGAAAAGTCTGTTAAACTAAATCTCAAAAATTTTGAACTGTTTCAGATATCTATTTTACCTTCGACTATTTCCAGCGATTCACGAACCACTATCTGTAAATATATATATGAAACTTATATGAGTTATTTTATTTGTGTAAATAAAATAATACATGACATTACTATAAATCTATCTATATATGAAAAGTACATTGAATATCTAATTTAGAAATTTATTTAATAAACACTCGTAGCACTCGTTTATCATCTTGATGGTTATTAATCAAGTTAAAAATGAACTTATATGATTTTAGAATAAAAGGTGATCCGAAAATGAGTTATATAAGTTATAGGCTTATTAAAATTATATTTAGGATCTAGTTATTTAATTTTAACACTGTTTATATTTTACCCATAAATGAGAGGGACAGTTGATGTAATTTTTATTTAATAAATTAATGATTCAATTTTATACCATAATGACCAAAATAAATAAATATAATTAATTTAAAATTTTAGGATTTTTCTAAATAAGTTTATCCGCCACTAATTATCAACGGAGCACGAAATACTACCTGGTAAAACTATCGGCAGTGTATTAATTAATCAACCTGTGAATGTGGCACTGTTGGTGTCCTTTTATCAACTTCTAATTAATTTATATACATATACAAAGTGTGCATGAATAAGGATAGAATACACCATCACCACTACCACAACTCTCACTCTTTCTCCTTCTATGATCGCCGGCCACCTCACCACCGTAACCAACTTCTACCACCTAGAATCGCCACAACCACCAATTCTAATCACCACCTCTCTTCACCCATTGAAACCTCTTACACGACACAAACATCACCTCTTTACTATCACAACCTACTAATCTGCTGCAAATTCTTTTGCTACTGTTTCGGTTCGACTAACACGACCACAAGCACCATCATCTTTTTTATCATTGTTTCAATTTTATGCTACTAATGCAATCGCCACTTTACTGTTTTGATCAGCTGAAGAAAACCTCACAAACCACCCCTAACGAAACCCATTTAAAACACCACTCTATTCAAAACTCATTTAAAACCACTATCTTGCGATGTTGTTACAACTGCTGTGGTTCTGTTTATCTGCTGTCCACCATAGCCAACCTTCGAAAACCATCGTGTTCCTGCTGCTACTCACAAATTTTTTTCTGTTTTCTTTCCACAGTCGTCACCACCATGTTTCTTTTCTTCTTTTCACTGTTTCCTCGCAACAAAACAACCCTACAATTGTCTTTTTTTACAGCCTTTTATTACTACTCATTTCTTTGTTGTTCATGTTGAAACCACCACACCCCAAAACAAAATCCATTTGGAAAACCCATTTGATAAACCCCTTTTGAAAACCACTGAAATATCGCTGTAAAAGTTCCCTTCTATTTCTGTTTTCCTTTTGAAATCATTGAGAAGTGCTACTCCTAATCAAAACAAGCACGCTGCTATACTTTTGATTTTCTGTTATCATCGAAACCCATTACCCACGACTTACTACTCCTATTCGTCTGCTTTTGTTTTTGCTTCTTTTAAACAATGAGTTAAATGATGCAAGTGGATAATGATGTCACAATGATGCTACTACTACAACTGCATTTTTCATTCAGTCGACTTATTAACGAGCTATTTATATTTACATAGTCGGGCCGATGCATATTTTAGGCCATGAACTTGTGATAGGCCGAGATTAAGACATTATATTTGGCCGAGAAGTCCATTGATGAGGTGAGATACATGATGATACAGGGATCAACGATGATGATGATTATGTGTTAGGAATAATGATGATCGATGTTATTGATGAACTGATGTTATGGTGTCACGATTTAGTATGATGATGATGATTATGTGTTAGGAATAATGATGATCGATGTTATTGATGAACTGATGTTATGGTGTCACGATTTAGTATGATGATGATCATATGTATGTATAGTTAGAGATGATGATGCAGTTGTTGGTTGTATTCTCGGTCGAACTACAGTACCCTTAAAACCCATCGTTTAATCTACAAAACTTGTATTGGACTTGGTGGACTCATTAGACTTTTAGATTTGGGCTTGTGAAACTGCTGTTGGGCCGAGACAAGGTTGTGATTGATTGTTGAGTCAAAATCTAGTTAAAAGAATTAAGGTATCAAACATATCAGAAAAAGGAATAATGGAGTAGTGGTTAGGAGTGTGCTTTTTAAGCGAGAGGTCTCGGGTTCGAGCCCTGTTTGGGGCATTCTTTTTGTTCAAGCTGCTAAGGTAGTTTTTCATTATCAAATTATTATTATTATTATTATTATTATTATTATTATTATTATTATTATTATTATTATTATTATTATTATTATTATTATTATTATTATTATTATTATTATTATTATTATTATTATTATTATTATTATTATTATTATTATTACTATTATTATTATCTTTATTATTATTGTTATTATTTGTTAATTATTATTGTTATTATGTTAATATTAATTATAAGATTAATATTTCTAGCATTTGTGATTACTAAAGAATGTTAAAAGTATTATTATTATTAATATTAGTATTAGTACCATTTTATAACTATTAGTATTATTATTATTAGTATTAAGGATATTATTAGTAACACCATTATGAGTAAAACCATTATTGTTATTATTATATTTATTACTAATAAAACCATTAACATTATTATCATTATTATCATTAGTAGAAAAATTATTATTATAGTTATTATTATCATTAGTAATATTATTATGATCCCTATTACTAAAAGTATTTTTTATCATTATTATTGAAATTAACCTTTTATTTAAACTATCATTTTTACTATTAAAGTATCACTTTTATTATTATTAGAATTATCATAATTTTTATCATAAGTAGTATTACTTTTATCATTAGTATTATTTATATATTAAATAAAGATTGTCTATATAAAAAATATATTTAGAACATAAAATCTAACTATATTAATACTTTAGTAATAAATGTTAATTATCTATATAAAAATAAATATATCTAATTAAGTTATTAATAAAACTCATGATATAAAATAACAATTAAGTTATTAATAACGAGTCATCGAGTTCAACAAGATTATTATAAGTCATTTATAGTTTGATATATTATGAAATGGTATGCATGCCTGTCAACTTTCGTTGAAATGAAGGTTTGTCTTTTAAAAACGAATGCAATGTTTGTAAAATGTATCATATAGAAGTCAGAACCTCGCGATGTAACCAAATGTAATGTATTCGTCCAGATGGATTAGGACGGGTCACTACAAAATGCCCTTTAAATAGACTTGGATTTTGGTTGCATACGGCTGGTAGGCCGTATGGCCTGGTCATTTGGAATGGTAAGTCGTTTCCTGGGCCTGTTTTACTGGCTGGCCGTATCTGATGTTGGCAGGCCGTATGGCAGGCCGTATGGCCACCAGGTTTGCTGTTTTGCTTGGATCATTTTGCTTGTTCCTTGGATCGTAACTTGGTTTCCGGGGTCGTAACTTGTCTTTCACCTTTTTCACTCTAGAATCTTCGTTTTAGCTCCAATTCTCTTGATTCTTTTTGCACCGACTTTGTAATTGCTTGATCTTCATTTTTAACCGACAAAGCGAATATTATGGCAATAAAGCTTGGAACTTTATGGTTTTTGGGCTTCAATACTGTGGTGAAAATATGACTTTTTAGCCGATATCAACTACCTCTAGAATCATTGGTGTAAGTAACTAGATTGGGGGGGGGGGGTGAATAGTTACTTTATATGTTTTTAACACTTTTTCAATTGATCACCAAATTTGATTAACTATGATCTACCAACTCAACTAAAACTTGATGTGTGTGGTGTGTATGTTCAAAATGATGAATAAAGTAATGTAAAGAACATAGACACAAGGATTTATAGTGGTTCGGGTGGATGTTAACTAATCCACCTTAATCCACTCCCCAATTACACTAATCGGGATTTCTTGCTTCACTAAGTACTTTTCTCCAAACCCGGTGGAGATCTGATTTACAAGTCTTCAGCTTCTTTGGTAGACAACAAACCTAATCTTTCTATCCCTTTGAAAGATCAACTCCAACCTAGATCAACTTGTCTTCACCTTGGATAAGTATTAATCTCCAAATAAGATTAATCAACTTTCTAAGTCCTTTTAAGGAAGTAGATCACTAAGCTAGCCTATGTTTCTACTAATTGAAGTTAGAAGACTTAAACAATTTGTAATGATGATCTTAAGACAATACTAGGACATACATTACATTAAGTAAACTCACAAGATAAATGATTTTTATTAGTAAGTTTACAACAACCAAATTCTATATCTATAAGATCATAGAATCTTCTCCTGCTTGATCACATTTGAGTAGTAATTTGAGCCCTTGTGATATCTGGAAATAAGTTTTTGAAATATGCAAGAGGGTTAACTTCAAATGCTCTTCAATGCTTGTCTTTTATAGTGAGATTAAAAAAAATAGCCGTTGTCACACGGTTGCTAGCACAATCGACCGTGGTTCAGCTGAGCGTGTTCTAGTCCAAAATATGTATTCGTTGTATAGCCGTTTGACTCACATTTGAACACCACAATTTGGAACCTTTACTCCATCTAGCACCTGCAAAAGAAACCCAACATCCTATACAAGTACTATATGCATTAAGTGTGTGGGATTTGGCCTTATTAAGTGAAAGTGACATAACACTCCAATAGTGATAAACCCAACATTCTTGGAGAAGTGTCTTGATTGATATTTTGGGAAATCTCAGTTTGGTCAAGACTTAGTTAGCCACATTAATGCATTTAGTTCAATCCTAAAGACTAGTCAATATGTCATTAACTTCCTAGTTTCAATTAATCACAAGTCATATTCATTTTAAGATTAAGTAAAGATTAATTAAATGATGTCTTTCTAAAATAATAATTAAGTGTGTAAATACATCAATGTTAGTCACACTTGGATAAGTAATCACAACTTGTTGCTTAGACAAGACCAAATAGACAATTGACCATTATTCCTTTGTGAACCATTTTACACTTAATTTATTGGAGTAAACTAGTTACTTGAATCCTAGTATTCTAACTAGTAGCATGGATCTTTGTGGAGATATTTTCCACTTAGCAGTAGACTTTTTGATTAATGACCTTGAGCCAAAGATCAAACTTAGGTGCAAGATGATTTACCTCAAGGCCATCATTTTGGATTTCAATGTGATTGATGGGCCTTTGAAAAAAGGTGTCGATAGAGACATAGAGAGACATAGAGAACCCTTTGTCAAACTCGGGAAGACAATAGAGGTATGGACTATAGGTGAAGAATTCCACACCTTCATTGGGTACATGCATGAATTTTCCAAAGTCCTTGAGAGACATAGAGAACCCTTTGTTAAACAACCGGAATTTGATGTTGTTTGTGGGAGTGAATTCATAGTTCACGTAGAATTCTCGAACTAGAGTGGAGTCAATAGGACCTCTTAAGGTTATGAATACGTCCCATTTTGTGTGAGCAAAATTTTCGAGAAGGTCCTCAGGAAAGTGCTCAATAGTGACCACACAACCTTCGACAATTAGTCTAGTGCTAATCATTTGTCAGTTGTGATTGATCATATATCTTTCTTCTTGGAGTTAGGAAAATTATTATCGAAGGAGTCAGAAACGGAAGAGGACAAGTCAATCACGAAAGGATTGTTAGGGGACTTGTTTGTTTGACTCATTTTGAGTGCAGTGGTGTAGTGAGTTTTGCATCATTATCTTCTCAATTTAAAGGGAAGAAGATGAGTCTTCATTTAATCTTTCATTCCTTTTTGGAGTAATTGAATCTTTTGATGAATTGAATCATATTTAAGTATGATGAATTGTGCTAATTTGTCTATGTCACTTTTAAATCAGATCCATATAGGTTTGAAGGATTCAATGTGCATTAATTCTTTGAGAGAGAAAAAATGGATTTGTCAAACAGTCGTACGATCGATCATGCGGTCGACCATGTACCTGACCACACGAATTCTGATAAAATTTATCAAACTATTGTTTTCCTAGGTTGACTTATTCAAGCAAGTATTATTCAAGAAATATTCAAATAGTCTTAAGAACAAACATTCAATCACATATTGTATTACACCAAATAAACAAATTCAAACAACATTATAAATTCATCTTCTTCTACTACTTCCTTCACCTCCACTTCTCACATCGTTGCTTCTTCGGCATGAGAAAGACCTTTTCGCTTTCTTCATTAGCAGTTGGATCTTGTATTGATACTTCTTTATCTTAGCTTGATTCATGTAGATTCGTTCTGCTTTTGAATCACGATCCAAACTATAAAAAGGATCATTGGCATCATCCAGAAATAGTTCTTCATCACTGTCGGATATCTCTTCTAGGTTGATTTGTGAGTTGGTCATAGCCTCATAGACCCTTTCAATCTCATCAGAGTCATCTTCATCATCGCATTCCATCAAAGTTAGTGTATGACGATTGAATATTTGATTGGTTGGATTTATGTGAATGTCATCCGTTACTTTTAGCTTATTAAACAACCTAGTAAGATGCATTCCATAAGGAAGAGCTCTTGTTGAGTCCTTTGGTACATTGCTCATTCGTATGGCCATA
Organism: Rutidosis leptorrhynchoides; assembly: GCF_046630445.1. NCBI lineage: Eukaryota > Viridiplantae > Streptophyta > Magnoliopsida > Asterales > Asteraceae > Rutidosis > Rutidosis leptorrhynchoides. The sequence goes on from NC_092337.1 coordinate 183,310,658, forward strand.
AAATAAGCCATGTCCACCGGTTCTTGCATTTCCAGACACCAAAGGAGAGCCATTTGAACAATGTGAATATACGAGCGATTTCTCATTTTACAATAAATATTGTTGTTTATCACTGTCTTACATATGCGGAATTTCTTTCGCAGGTGCTTGCCCAGTACTCCCCGATTGAGAATTTCTTCTCTTAGAGCGTTGTCTTCACATAGTGTTCTAATAGCCGCGTCTGTATTAATGAATTATGGGAGATAGGTTAGACTGTGTCCTGTGTGGAAGAACCTTCGTCCACTTGTCAAAACTCCCGATAGTTTTCTGAATTCTTGAAGGGATATCGTTGTTCTTGTCGCTTTCAACCTAAACGAAACTGATCCTTCAGTATAGATGAAACTATAGTAGAAGCTTTGAACGAGTGATGGATATATGGGTCCATTCAGATCAGGAAATGCATTCCACTTTAAATCTGAGAATGCTGCAACCATTTCAGGAAAATCTTCCACATTGACTCTTTTTCCTTATGCTATTCTTCGATTACTCACTCTTTCTCTATTGAGTGTTGATCGATGTGGAGGGTAGTTGGATGAGCTTTCCCCTTGATTTTCCATTTTCTACACAATGTATAACGACCCTCATTTTTCCATCTATATTTTTCTTCCTTTAATTTAATGCCCGAATAAAAGAATTAAGTGAAATAAATAAACTTTAATCCTTAAGCGTCAACTTTAAATGTTATTAAACATACTAATTAACTTTGTACAATATTTGACAAGTTAATAAAAGATAAAAATGACGAGCTAATAAACTTTCGTGAACAAAATGAATAACCTTAAAACTTGTACACTTAAATGATTAAACTTGGATACTTAAAGAACCATTTAAACTAATCATAAGATGAAGGACTAAAGTGAAAAGTTCCAACCCTAACCCTAAACCCTTTTGGCTGATTTTTTTTAATGGGAAAAAAACTATTTTACCCTCCCATATTCACGGCCACCACCACCCATGCAAACCCTAACCCTAATCGATTACTTTGGCACCAAGTTTTCCCATTTTACCCTAAACCTAGAACCTTCTAACCTCACCTATAAATAGAGACCTAAGCTAATGCTTTTCTTGTACTAAAACATTCTTATAATCCTCTCTCAACTCTCTTCTTTGGTTTTCGGCCAAGGAATCATTACCACCACCATCAAAAGCCGCCACCCTACCACCTTACAATCACCATCAGCTACCAAGAAACACCACAAAACCACCACCTCTCGGTCATCACCAAAACCGAGGCCACCCTTCGGTTTTACCCAAAGTCGATCGCCACCCATCACCATAGTGTTATCGTGTTCATTTGTTTCTTGTTTTCGGGTTGATATTGGATCGAATCTTCAAGGTGTTCATAATATTTTCGGGTTTGATCTTCATCATCAATTGTTTCATTTTTTCTTTTGTTAATCATCTTCATATCTTCAAGGTATAACATAAACCCTAAACCTATTTACATTACCTTTGATCTTTACTTTCAATTCATATTCATGTTTCGATCTTGTTAATTTAAACAAATATATACATATACATTATATACATATACACGCATAGATATATACATATACATGTAACAAAAAAAAAAATATATATATATATATATATATATATATATATATATATATATATATATGTTGTAATCGACAAAAAAAAGAGAGATAAAAGTGTTTAATCCTTAAAAACCTAAAACCTAATAAAGATTATGTTAATTGTGTTATAATTGGAAAGTATATACACACATATATATACACGTTACATATACAAATATATACTATTTAAAATAAAAATAAAAAAATATATATTTATATATATACATATCGGCATACATAAATTTATAAAAAAATAAAATAATAAAACATATATACATATACTATACACGACATACATATATATATATATATATATATATATATATATATATATATATATATATATATATATATATATATATATATATATATATATATATATATATATATATATATATATATATTACATTAATTATTAAAAACCCTAATTAACCAAACCCTAATTTATTATACCCTAATTTACTATTTAACCCTAAACAATTAATTATATAAACCCTAAACACTATTAAATACTACTAAACCCTAATCATTAATTAATTATTACTACTTCACTAATTAATTAAAACCCTAATTTAAACCTACCTAATAAATACTACTTACTACTAAACCCTAATACTACTTATACTACATACTACTACCTAACACTTATACACTTATACTATTACTAACACTTATAATATACTACTTATATTATAATACATATATTATAAAATTATGACCTACGATTACAATAGTCATTCACGATAACGTGAAATTACTCGAACGTCAACGCTAATTATGGCCTAGAGTGATCATTGGTACCATTATGGGAAGCATGTGGATCACGAATGCCAAGACTTAGATTCTGGTCAAGAGATCATGGGCCAACCGGTAACAATAGATCATTAAAGTGACTCAGCAGTGGCATAGATGTTTGGGTATGGTGCACAATATCAAACCCGACTATAGTGATCATACACTCACTAAGTGAACAACACCTAGTCACTTACGCACTTAATAAGTGGTAGACTTATTAAGGACAACTCACTAGCGTTCAACACTAACTTCCTAAAAATAGAAACTTACTAAAAGTGGAAACTTACTAAAAATGGGAATTTCGTAAAACGAACTACACTTAAACAATTGCATACTTAAACTTAAACTTGGGAAAACATTTTACTACTCTTAAATGTCATTAGGTTGACTTTCTGCTCACATTCATCCAACTCTTCTATTCTGAGGAATAACAGACTCTTCTCGTACTTACTAAGGTGAACTTAATAGCCCCACTTTATATTGTGCGCAACTTATTTAACTTGTTGGGGTGAGACACATGCTTCTTTTAGTATTTTCAACTTACACACAAGTACCAACTATTAAACTGTGCTATACCTGGCTATGTCCTGCAAGACCCCACTGTAAAATTTTTAATTGCTTTTACATAACGCATTCTTAATTATTGGGGGTAGGCCTATCGGGAGTAACGTCCCCGATACATTTGACCAAGTCATTGTATTACTTAATAATGATTCAAATCGACAAGGACAGTATAACTTATCACGGGGCAAACTTTGAAACTGTTTAGTCTAAATATCACAAACTTGGCACTACTTTTAGATCCCTGCGAGATTTACTTTTATAAATATAAATCTTGTGGTCTAAACAACGGTCAACTATTTTGTTAACCCTATGAACTTCACTCAACCTTTTTGGTTGACACTTTAGCATGTTTTGTCTCAGGTTACGATTAATCAGCTTACTCTTATCTATGTGATGCTACTTGGACCCTAGGACTTGAAGAAAGAGTCACATTTATTATTTATGCATTTATTTACATTCTTGTAATTTAAATTCTTGTAACATTATTCTATTTCATTCCGCTGCGTACTCAATAAAGTTTGTTTTTATCATATAGTGTCGTTCTCATTTATATAATATGTTGGTATTTTTGATATTAATGTCACATTCACCCAGGCCCTAACTAGGGATGTGATAGATTTGTATCAGAGCAAGGTTGTTATAGAGAACCAGGATTGCATCTTTATGTGTGCCTTACTTGCTAGCTAGGGTGCCTTAGCAATCTAGGAAACTGTAACCTTTCCTGCCTTAGACTTAAAGCACTTAGGATTGCCTTATAATCTTAACAACTTTGCTTTAATAATCTTGGCTTAAAATTCTAATCAAAGTCTCTTTCCTAATGTTAGGATGTCAAGCGTTAACAACCAAACAAAACGACTCTCTTCAAACCATCTGAAGTAATGGCTCACTTCAAACCTGCCATCGAAGTAGGTACTGGATACTCTTCAACTACAAGACCAGTTCGAAGCCCTATTTTTGGTCCTGCCTCACCACCATTGAACTATAGTCCAAATACTCTTCAAGATTCACCTAAGTCTCCCGAATACTACCCGACCCCGAGAACTAAAGACAAGGGGAAACGTCCTGAGGAAACTGGTCCATCCAGGAAAAGAGCCCGATCTCCTTTTTGTGATATTGATGCTAAGTATGAGATAATGAACTTGCGAAAGACTACTAAAAAGAACTTGGAAGGTTTGCTTCGCCACGTGGCGAGAGTTGAGGTTTGAATGGACAAGAAAGACCGAGAAGGATCGAAAGGTACATTGAAGGTCTCCCTGAGGATGTTCAGAGAAATGTTATCGCTGCTGAGAAAGTTACCCTTGATGTCGTGATTCTCATGGCTTAAAATCTGATGATGGCCAAAAGAAGAAGAGCTTTGGCTAGTAAGCAAGTTGATACTAAGAGTAGTGATGGTAAAAGGAAATTTAAGCCGTCTCAGGGTTCAAACCAGAATATTGCTAAAAAGCCTGCTGATAGTACTAGGACCGGTTATATAGGGACTAAGCCCTATTTTGCTCGTTATGAGAGGCACCACCCAGGGTGGTGCACAGCTACTTGTTCTTTATGTAAAAAGGTGGGACATGTAGCTAAGACTTGTAAGACTCCTCCGAAAGATAACGTTGTTGTTCCTGCTAAATCTCCTCCTACTTGTTACACCTGCAGAGAGAAGGGGCATATTAGTCCTCACTGCTCGAAGAAGAAAGATACCCCTGCTACTGGAGCCAACACCACCAATGTGAAGAGCGGTGCATTTGTCATAACGGTTGAGGAAGCCCGTGAGGAAAATGAAGTCATTACGGGTACGTTTCTTGTCAATAATTGCTACGTAAACATTTTGTTCGATACAGATGCTGATACAAGTTACGTGTCTAGTGAATTTTGTACCTTATTCACTGAGAGGCCACAACCCCAAGAAACTAAACGACTAGTAGAGGTAGCAAACGGAAAAGTTATAAAAGTTGATCACATCTATAAAAACTGCAATCTAAAACTTGTTGACCAAGAATTTAAGATTGACCTTTTGTCGGTTGAGTTAGAAAGCTTCGATGTCGTAGTCAAAATGGAATGGTTACGTCCATTACATGCTGCAATCTTGTGTTTCGATAAGACCGTTAACATTTCGTTTTGAAATGAAGAGACACTCGTCATCCAAGGCGACAAGAGTGATTCCAAGCTCAACATCATTTCTTGTATCAAAACCCGTAAATACCTTATGAAAGGTTATCCCGCGATATTAGCCCATGTTAAGATAGTCGAACCGAAGGAAAAGCTTATTGATGACATGCTGGTGGTTAGAGATTATCTCGACATATTTCCTGAAGATCTTCCTGGTCTTCCACCTCCTCGACAAGTCGAATTTCAGATTGATTTATCTCCTGGTGCTGCTCCTGTTGCTAAAGCACCATACCATTTAGCACCTTCCGAAATGAAGGAACTTTCCAACCAACTCCAGGAACTATTGGATAAAGGTTTCATTCGTCCAAGCTCGTTCCCATGGGGTGCTCCTATTCTATTTGTTAAAAAGAAAGATGGTACGTTGAGAATATGTATTGACTACCGTGAACTCAACAAGCTTACTATCAAGAACCGCTATCCATTACCGCGTATTGATGATCTATTTGACCAACTTCAAGGGTTGAGTGTTTATTCAAAAATTGATCTGAGGTCTGGTTATCACCAACTTAGGGTCAAGGAATCCGATATTCCTAAGACTGCTTTTCGTACTCGTTATGGGCACTATGAATTTTGTGTCATGCCTTTTGGCTTAACTAATACTCCTGCCGTGTTCATGGATCTTATGAATTTTGTCTGCAAACCATATCTCGACAAATTTGTCTTTGTTTTCATTGATGACATCTTAATCTACTCAAAGAGTGAGAGAGAACATGAGTAGCATTTGCGCATGATTCTTGAACTCTTACGAAAGGAACAACTCTACTCTAAGTTTTCAAAGTGCGAGTTTTGGATCAAGACCGTACAATTCCTCGGACATATTGTTGATAGTAACGGAATACATGTCGATCCAGCTAAGATTACCGCTATTCAAAACTGGGAGGTACCAAGGACTGCAAAGCATATTCGTCAATTTTTGGGACTTGTCGGTTATTATCGAAGATTCATAAAAGATTTTTCCCTCCTTGCTAAACCCCTTACAAAGTTAACTCACAAAGGGAAGAAGTTTGGGTGGTCCGAAGAACAGGAATCTGCTTTCAAGATTCTGAAGGATAAATTGACCACAGCCCCGATTCTATCTTTACCTGAAGGCTCTGACGATTTTGTTGTTTATTGCAATGCCTCAAAGCAAGGCTTTGGTTGTGTTTTAATGCAATGTGAAAAGTTTATTGCCTATGCATCTAGATAGTTGAAGAAACATGAGAAGAACTATACCACACATGACCTGGAATTAGGAGCCGTGATATTTGCACTAAAGATGTGGAGACATTACCTCTATGGGGTTAGAATTACAGTGTATACCTATCATAAAATTCTTCAGCATATCTTTGACCAGAAGCAATTAAACATGAGGCAAAGGCATTGGATTGAGTTATTAAATGACTACAATTGTGAACTTCGATATCATCCTGGTAAGGCGAATGTAGATACCGATGCCCTTAGTTGAAAAGACAATGGCAGACGTGTTCGTGCTTTAAACCTGAAAATCAAATCAAATCTTATATCACGAATCTGTGAAGCTCAATTGGAAGCTATTAAACCAACACTTATCAAAGGTGAAGGACCTGTCGGTTTCGAGAACCAAATACAAGTGAAAGCTAATGGTATACGGTACTTTGGTAATAGAATTTGGGTTTCTTGTATAAGTAATCTCTGTGAACTAGTCTTGGATGAAGCACATAAGACTAGATATTCTATTCATCCGGGTTCCAGTAAGATGTATCACGATGTGAAGGAATTCTACTGGTGGCCTAACATGAAAGCCGACATTGGTACTTATGTTAGTTAGTGTCTCACTTGTTTGAAAGTCAAGGCTGAACATCAAAAGCCTTCTGGTCTGTTGACATAACCCGATATCCCGCAATGGAAGTGGGAATGTATCCCTATGGATTTCGTTACTAAGTTGCCTAAGACTTCAAACAGTAACGATACTATTTGGGTCATAGTTGATCGTCTTAGTAAATCTGCACATTTCTTACTGATCAAGGAAATCGACAAGATGGAGAAATTATCACAACTCTATATTAAAGAAATTTTCTCACGTCATGGAGTTCCTATCTCATTTATTTCTGATCGCGACAGTCGATTCGTTTCTAGATTTTGGAAAACTTTGCAATCTGCTCTTGGAACTCAACTCGGCATGAGTATAGCCTATCATCCGCAAACTGATGGCTAAAGTGAACGAACCATTCAAACCATGGAAGATATGCTACGTGCTTGTGCAATCGATTTCGGCAAACTTTGGGATAGACATTTGCCTTTAGCTGAATTTTCCTACAACAACAGTTATCACTCTAGCATTAAAGCTGCACCTTTTGAAGCTTTATATGGCCAAAAATGTAGATCCCCTTTGTGCTGGGATGAATTAGAGGACAGACATTTAACTCGTCCTGAAATTATTCATGAAACTACCGAAAAGATTGTCCAGATTAAGCAACGATTGGAAACTGCCCGCAGTCGACAAAAGAGCTATGCCGATAAGCATCAGAAGGATATAGAATTCCAAGTTGGAGATAAAGTCATGTTGAAAGTATCCCCTTGGAAAGGTGTCATCCGCTTTGGTAAACGAAGTAAACTCAGTCCACGATATGTTGGACCTTTCACAATCACTCAAAGAGTCGGTCCCGTGGCGTACCGATTAGAACTACCAACTGAACTTAGCCATGTACATGATGTGTTTCATGTCTCGTATCTTAAAAGGTGTCTTGATGATGACACACTTGTTATTCTTCTGGATGATATCCGCATTGATGAGCAAATGCATTTCATTGAAGAACCTATAGAGGTCATAAATGAGGAGGTCAAACAGTTGCGAAAGAGCAACATACCTATTGTTAAAGTCCTTTGGAATTCGCAAAGAGGCCCTGAATATACCTGGGAACGCAAAGACCAAATGATACGGAAATACCCCCATCTCTTCTCAACTGCTGATGCAAATGAGAACTCTGTTTAAAACTTCGGGACGAAGTTTCTAATAACGGGGAGGTACTATAACGACCCTCATTTTTCCATTTATATTTTTCTTCCTTTAATTTAATGCCCGAATAAAAGAATTAAGTGAAATAAATAAACTTTAATCCTTAACCGTCAACTTTAAAAGTTTTTAAACATACTAATTAACTTTGTACAATATTTGACATGTTAATAAAAGATAAAAATGACGAGCTAATAAACTTTCGTGAACAAAATGAATAACCTTAAAACTTGTACACTTAAATGATTAAACTTGGATACTTAAAGAACCATTTAAACTAATCACAAGATCAAGGACTAAAGTGAAAAGTTCCAACCCTAACCCAAAACCCTTTTGGCCGATTTTTTTAATGAGCAAAAAAGACTATTTTACCCTCCCATAATCACGTCCACCACTACCCATGCAAACCATAACCCTAATCAATTACTTTGGCACCAAGTTTTCCCATTTTACCCTAAACCTAGAACCTTCTAACCTCACCTATAAATAGAGACCTAGGCTAATGCTTTTCTTGTACCAAAACATTCTTATAATCCTCTCTCAAAATCACAATCTCAACCTCCCTCTCTTCTTTGGTTTTCGTCCAAGGAATCACCACCACCACAATCAAAAGCTGCCACCCTACCACCTTACAACCACCATCGGCTACCAAGAAACACCACATAACCACCACCTCTCGGTCATCACCAAAATCGAGGCCACCCTTCGGTTTTTCCCTAAGCCGATCACCACCCATCACCATAGTGTTATCGTGTTCGTTTGCTTCTTGTTTCCGGGTTGATATTCGTCGCGTTCATCGAATCTTCAAGGTGTTCATAATATTTTCGGGTTTGATCTTCATCATCAAGTGTTTCTTCTTTTCTTTTGTTAATCATCTTCATATCTTCAAGGTATAACATAAACCCTAAACCTATTTACATTACTTTTGATCTTTACTTTTAATTCATATTCATGCTTCGATCTTGTTAATTCAAACAAATATATACATATACATTATATACATATACACGCATAGATATATACATATACATGTAACAATATATATATATATATATATATATATATATGTTGTAATCGATAAAAAAAAAGAGATAAAAGTGTTTGATCCTTAAAAACCTAAAACCTAATAAAGATTATGTTAATGTGGTTATAATTGGAAAGTATATACACATATATATATATATATACACGTTACATATACATATATATACTAATTAAAAAAATAAAAAAATAATATATATTTATATATACATATCGGCATACATATATTTAAAAAAAATAATAATAATAAAACATATATACATATACTATACACGACATACACATATATATATATTACATTAATTATTAAAAATCCTAATTAACCAAACCCTAATTTGTTAGTTTACTACTTAAACCCTAAACAATTAATTATATAAACCCTATACACTATTAAATACTACTAAACCCTAATCATTAATTAATTATTACTACTACACTAATTAATTAAAACCCTAATTAATACTACATACTACTAAACCCTAATACTACTTATACTACTTACTACTACCTAACACTTATACATTTATACTATTACTAACACTTATAATATACTACTTATATTATAATACTTATATTATAAAATTATGACCTACGATTACAATAGTCATTCACGATAACGTGAAATTACTTGAACATCAACGCTACATATGGCCTAGGGTGATCCTTGGTACCATTATGGGACGCTTGTGGATCTCGAATGCCAAGACTTAGATTCTGGTCAAGAGATCCTGGGCGCACCGGTAACAATAGATCATTCAAGTGACTCGGCGGTGGCATAGATGTTTGGGTATGGTGCACAATATCAAACCCGACTATAGTGATCATACACTCACTAAGTGAATAACACCTAGTCACTTACACACTTAATAAATGGTGGAATTATTAAGGACAACTCACTAGTGTTCAACACTAACTTGCTAAAAATGAAAACTTACTAAAAGTGGAAACTTACTAAAAATGGGAATTTAGTAAAACGAACAAAACTTAAACACTTACATACTTAAACTTAAACTTGGGCAAATATTTAACTACTCTTAAATGTCATTAGGTTGACTTTCTGCTCACATTCATCCAACTCTTCTATTCCGAGGAATAACAGACTCTTCTCCTACTTACTAAGGTGAACTTCATAGCCCCAATTTATATTGTGCACAATTTATTTAACTTATTGGGGTGAGACACATGCTTCTTTTAATATTTACAACTTAGACACAAGTACCAACTATTAAACTATGTTATACCTGGCTATGTCCTGCAATACCTAACTGTAATATTTTTAATTGCTTTTACATAACGCATTCTTAATTATTGGGGGTAGGCCTATCAGGAGTAACATCCCCGATACATTTGACCAAGTCATTGTATTACTTAATAATGATTCAAACCGACAAGGACAGTACAACTTGTCACGGGGCAAACTTTGAAACTGTTTAGTCTAAATATCACAAACTTGGCACTACTTTTAGATCCCTGCGAGATCTACTTTTATAAATAAAAATCTTGTGGTCTAAACAACGGTCAACTATTTTGCTAAACCTATGAACTTCATTCAACCTTTTTGGTTGACACTTTAGCATGTTTTGTCTCAGGTTACGATTGATCAACCTACTTGGACTCTAGGACTTGAAGAAAGAGTCACATTTATTATTTATGCATTTATTTACATTCTTGTAATTTAAATTCTTGTAACGACATTCTATTTCATTCCGCTGCGTACTCAATAAAGTTTGTTTTTATCATATAGTGTCGTTCTCATTTATATAATATGTTGGTATTTTTGATATTAATGTCACATTCACCCAGGCCCTAACTGGGGGTGTGATACAATGATACTTCAAATTAATTCAAAGTGTATAATTCAATTGTAGGCAACACGTTTTGCAAACTTTAATTATCATAAATACTTGGATGTTTTGGTGTTAATGTTCTTCAAATTTTAACTTCTTCATTAGTGTCAAAGAGTTTGCAACTAGATTATGATTTTTACAAAGTTCATATGTGTTCTAGACTTTTAAGATCATCATTAACACATGTTTTGACATCTAACATTATCACACTCAACTTGTAACAATGTTATTTATATCATATGAACAATGATTCTATGAAAATCTAACCTAGATGTATAATGAACCCTAGAATTGTTCAAAGTTAAACCAATGCATAGATAGGCACCACTATAATCGTTTCTAAGTTATTCTTCAAGAACAATTTTGATTGTTTGCATCAATTTGAGTTTTGATTCATTCTAGTTAGGGTTTCTTCAAAACACTAGTTCATCATACAAACACAATTGAATGATAGGGAAGCAAAGATTAATCATACCGAAAGTTAGAATTGAGATGGAAGGAATTCGTGTTTTTCTGAGTGCGGTCGATCTCCTCAGCCGTGTAGAGAGTGTTTGTTTGAATTGAGTTTGAGTGGAATGAAAAGTGAGGGTTTTATTTAATTTAAAACAGAATCAGACCATGCACAGTCGAAGCACGGTCTACGGTCAAGTCTACGGTCAGCCGTGATGCAGCCGTAGATCTCCTGATGAAGAATTTCTTTACTTCTTCTTCTCTTGAGCGCGTTTTAATGATTCTTAGGTTCTATAGAATACTTGAGGACAAGTTTTCTTTTCCTAACATTGAATGATCACATCCTCCCGATGTTTCATCATCATTGATACGTAATATACTATATTTATATGTATATATATCTATATTCGATTATACACATAGTATACACAAAACGCATCAACTTGTATTTAGCATGCAATTCATAGTTTCATTCAAACACACAATCCTGATAGAAGTAGACTTCCTTCAATAATCCTTTTAAAATCATTTTCAAAAACAATTTTGCATTTGTATGAAAAACCTTTTATTAATTAAAAGTCTTTTGAAAAGGTTATTCTCATTTGCATTTTGATCATTAATTTTGATTGATTTTAAGATTACTCAATCCTTGACTCATCCCTTCCATTGAATTGCTAGTTTGGCCCTTTTTTCCCATGTTATCGATTCTCCTAATAATAGACAATGGACTTTGATTACATGATTTGTATTTGCTAGAGTCGTGACACAAATTCATTTAAGTTTATCTTTTGATGAATCATAACTAGTCATCTTTTCAATCTTTCTTTTCAAAGTGTTATTTTCATCAATTAGAACTTTGTTAAGTTGCTTAACTTTGTGTAATTCTTTTTCCAAAAGTTTTACTTTGTCACAACTACTATCATATATAAATTTAATAGTTTTGTAGTCATCTAGCAATTCTTCATAATTAGATGGATAGAATACATGTAACTCATTGCAATCCATTTTTGAGACATCATCATTTTTGAAGGGAGATTCAACCTCTTCTTCACTTTGATCATCTTGAATTGAGTGACTCTAAGAACCCATGAGGCAAACATCTTCATCTCCATCCAAACCCTTTTCTTGAACATCAAAATCTTTAAGCTTCTTCAAATTCTCTCTTACCCTTTTACCCTTTAAGCTCCTTGAGTTTTCTTCTTCTTTAAAGCATAGTGAATCCCAACATTTCTTTGCATTTTCACATGAAATTATCTTCATTCTTTCTTCACTAGGAAGAACTTCATGAAGTAGTGAAATAACATCAAATTGTTTCAAAATTTTAATATTTGAAATGTTGACTTCACTAGTTTTGAACTAGCTTGTGGAACAACGTCTCTAACTTTGAATATCCTCTACAAGTAGTAATCCTTAGATATATAATTTTCAAATCTTGATTTCCACACATCTATATCTTCTTTATCAATGATTGGTGCTTCTTTCACCAATTCTTCCAAGTATCCCATAGTTTGAGTTGATCTGAGAATCGTTGACTCAAGTTTTTGCGCAAAACGAATTATGACACTTCCAAAAACGTTTTGTAAGTAACTAGAGGGGGGTGAATAGTTAATACGTTTTAACACTTTTTCAATTGATCACCAAATTTGATTAACTATGATCAACCAACTCAACTCAAACTTGATGTGTGTGGTGTGTATGTTCAAAATGATGAATAAAGTAATGTAAAGAACATATACACAAGGATTTAATCCTCTCCCCGATTACACTAATCGGGATTTGTTGCTTCACTAAGCACTTTTCTCCAAACCCGGTGGAGATCCGATTTACAAGTCTTCAACTTCTTTGGTAGACAACAAACCTAATCTTTCTATCCCTTTGAAAGATCAACTCCAACCTAGATCAACTTTTCTTCACCTTGGACAAGTATTAATCTCCAAATAAGATTAATCAACTTCCTAAGTCCCTTTCAGGAAGTAGATCACTAAGCTAGCCTATGCTTATACTAATTGAAGTTACAAGACTTAAACAATTTGTAATGATGATCCTAACACAATACTAGGACATACATTACATTAAGTAAACTCACAAGATAAATGATTTTGATTAGTAAGTTTACAACAACCAAATTCTATATCTATAAGATCATAGAATCATCTCTTGCTTGATCACATTTGAGTAGTAATTTGAGCCCTTGTGATCTCTGAAAATAAGTTTTTGAAATATGCAAGAGGGTCAACTTCAAATGCTCTTCAATGCTTGCCTTTTATAGTGAGATTCAAAAAATAGCCGTTGACATACGGTTGCCTGCACGGTCGACCACGGTTCGACCACGCGTGCTCCAGTCCAAAATATGTATCCATTGTATAGCCGTTTGACTCAGATTTGAACACCACATTTTGGCACCTTTACTCCATCTATCACCTGCAAAAGAAACCAAACATCCTATAAAAATACTATATGAATTAAGTGTGTGAGATTTGGTCTTATTGCATGAAAGTGACATAACACTCCATTTATGGTAAACACAACATTCTTGGAGAGGTGTCTTGATTGATATTTTGGGAAATCTCAGATTGGTCAAGACTTAGTTAGTCACTTTAATGCATTTGGTTCAATTCTAAAGACTAGTCAATATGTCATTAACTTTCTATTTTCAATTAATCACAAGTCATGTTCATTTTAAGATTAAGTAAAGATTAATTGAATGATGTCTTTCTAAGATAATCATTAAGTATATAGAGACATCAAAGTTAAGTCATACTTGAACAAGCAATCACAATTTGTTACTTAGACAAGACCAAGTAAACAATTGATCATAATTTCATTGTGAACCAATTTACACTGAATTTATTGGAGTAGACTAGTTACTTGAATCCTAGTATTCTAACTTGTAGCACATAGCAAGCATATTAATAAAGTTGGCAAATTAATGAGTATTAAACATATTAGCAAGTAGTAAGTAAAACTCACACATAGCAAGAGATAATTATTCTAAAATCAATCATATAGATATTTGCACAACATTATAGTTTAAGCTTTTAGCAAGCTTACTTGCAATGTAACATATTGCATGATTAATGTGTAAGCACACATTAATGTCCAACACATTCACAAGGGAAGAGTAATCTCTAGTTGAGACTTGGTGACCATCCTAAATATATCTAAGTGTATTCTAGGATTACAAGTCTTTACTAGTTACACTTGAAAGCATTGTTCTTCATTTAGCCTTAATTAATTACTAAGTCATCTTTAATTGTAATTAATGTTCTAGTGACATTAGCTTAAGTGTGTTGGTACTTGGTGATCATACAAAGGATATCTAGATATGTTTTAAGATCACAAGTTGTTGATTAACACTTATGTGTTAAGCCTAATGTTGCTTAATTTGTCATTAAGATGTAATTAAGCGTAACTAACTAAGATTAGTGTTTTTATGACCAAAAATCAATTGAGTATGGAAAGGACATCTATTCTAAGTGTATTGAAAAAGGTTTCATGAATTATAGATGTCGGGAACTAGTCAAACTAAATTTGGTCAAAAATGGTGACAGAGAAAACTGCGGTCGTACTGCGGTTAACCGTGGTGGCGACCGAGCAACTTTTTTCACAAAACTGCATTGCAATTCAGTCTGGGCTTCTACGGCTGGGTATACGGTTGACCGTACCTTGACCGTGTACTTTACTGACCTTTATTTTCATTCTTTAAGTTTTGTTTGACTTGGTCATTTGCAAGATCAAATATGGATTAGTGACCTTGCGTGTTTTATGTTAAGATGTCAATCATCACTTATGCATATGTATGTGTCATCATCAAAACATATTCTTTGGTTAAGCATCATACTTAACTTTGTCGTTTATTCCATTAACCAACATTCAACAAACAATTGGGTTAACTCTCCCCTATCTTTGTCTAGCCGTTTTAAAGTCATCTTCCATGAGTATTTTGTGGGTACAATAGTCTAGGCTTATCCCTTGTATATATGAGATCTTCCAAGATATCACCTTTTTGTGTGACTTTAAGACATTGGCAAGCCGTTTTTTCTCTTCCGGTTGTAGTCCTTTGGAGATAATGATAGGCAATTTTGAGTATGTTTCTAGAAAAGCGTAATTGAGGTGAGAAGGTAAATCTTTGACTTCTAGATCAGGGGGTTCCTCTACAGATTTTTTCATTATGAATATCTCTGCTCACTCCAATTTATCATATTCCTTTTGATATTCCTCATTCGTCTCAGCAGATGTGATTAATTGAGGGTTAGAGAAAGTATACACGTAGTCATTTAGAGTAGGAGAAACATCTTTGAGAATGTTCTCGGAAGGTTGATTAAATCTTTCTTTGGAAGAATTATTGATCTTGCGAGGTTTAGATTGAGGTTCATCAATGCTGGATACATTGTTTTTAATGAATGGGAACTCTGATTCATTCTTACGAGTCATTAACTGCATAGGTTTGCCAAATCCAAGCGGTAGGGCAACTATCTTGCTTTTTAGTGGTTGAATTAACTCTTTATTTTGAAGCAAGGAACTGTTGTTGATTGGAAGTGTTCCTTGTTTTAAGGGTATTAATCTTAGGTTGCAGATCATTAGTATTTTTCCTACGTGTTCGTCCACCATTTCCTGTTTGGAGTCTATTAATCCTAGATCCTAGATCTTCGTTATTTGGATGTTTCATGATTTTATCGATATTGAATGGTACTTCATCTAAACCAACCCTAGCTTCAGAAAACCATCATTTATATCCATGATAGCTCTTGCAGTATTTAGGAAAGGTCTTCCTAAGATAAGAGGTATATCTTTGTCTTCGTCAATATCCATGACAACAAAGTCAACTAGAAATATGAACTTGTCGACTTGGACCATTATATCTTCAGCACAGATCTGTCACCTAGCTGAATGGTCATTAGGGTAGGTCTCAGTTTTCCTAACCCTAGTTTCTCAAATAAAGATAGAGGCATCAAATTCACACTTGCTCCTAAGTCAGCTAGTGGATTGTGGACTTGTACTTCTTGAAGGAAACAAGGTATAGTAAATCATCTAGTATCTCCTAACTTAGGTAGAATGCCTTTTGTTAGGATTATGGAACATTCTTCTCCTAGAGGGAGAGTAGTAAATTGCCTAAGTCTATCTTTATTGGCAGTGATGTCTTTTATAAATTTACCAAACTTTGGTATTTTTGGAAGAGAATCCAGAAATTTGACATTTAAGTTTAACCCTTTAAACATATCAAGATACCGTGCAAAATATGCTTCATGTTTTTCCTTTTTTAGCCTTCCAGGAAAAGGGATTCGGGGATTTGAATCTCTTTTGAAGGTCTCGGGTTTAGTAAGATCAGGAGGATCTTGAACTGATTGTGGAATACCAGATTCAGAAGTGACTGGTATATCTTTTTCTGGGAATGGATCAATCCTTGTTTCTTTTCCCCTTCTAGTTACTACCAACATCTCATCGAAAGATTCATTGTTTTCATTTATTAGTTCATCTTTTATAGCGTAAAACATACCATATAATAAAATTTGGAAATTTTAAATTATGGTTTTTGAATCTTTAAGAAATTCAAAGTTTGAAAGTTAAATATTTTAGAATTAATTTCTTTTTGATAGTTTGATCAGTCAATGTGGTAATCACCAGGAAAAGAATCAAGATTTTTAAGTGTTTCCTCAGTGTGAGTGTAACACATTTCAGACGTAGCCGGATGATTCTCTGTTCTCGAGTTATCTTCAGTCGGAAGATCATGTAGAGTTTCAGATGGAGGGAATAATTCCTTGAATATTTATTTTAGTGAATTTAGTTGAATGCTCATAGCTTCCAATGAATACTCCCTTTCCTCTCTATGATCTTGTACTTCCTCTTCATAATCATGGATGGCAATTTTCTCCAGTAATTGCCAAGCTTCTTCAGGTTGCTGCTTCATGAATTTTCCTTCAGATATAGCATTGAGGATAGTCTTGTTGATAGAGGAAACTCTATTATAGAATATGCACATTAAGTCAGATTTATCTAGCCTATACTTAGGGTGTTCTAGAAGTAATGACTTGAATTTGTTCCAAACAGTAAACAATGTATCATTTTCTTCCTGGCGGAAAATTATGATATTGTTCCTGTGTAAGGCTTGCAAAGTAAGAGGGAAGAATTGTGTGAGAAAATTTGTATCAAGTTCTTCCCAAGAGGATATTGAACTGGGTTCAATTCCTTCAAACCACATCGAGGCGTGAGAAATTAAAGAATATGGAAATAAAAGAAGCCGTACATCATTTCTAGTACAACCATCATTTTTATATGAGAGAGATTACGATATATCGGCTTATGTGTGAGACATGATTTTCGAAGGAGAAACCATGAAATTGACAGTTGGTGTTTAGGAGGTTTATAATATATGGTTTAATTTAAGGTTTTCCTCCTTCGAGCGGTTTTTTTTTTGTTTCTTTTTGGTATTTTCCATTTTATATTAATATTTTAATATTTCTACCGAATTTTATATATTATTTAATATTATTATTAAAATATTTTTTAAATATATTTTTTTATATTTTTTTAAAATAAACAAAAGTTAAATTTTTTTTGTTATATTATATTATTTTTGTATAATATTTAATATTCTAATAAAACTTGAATTTTAGAATTATATATATATATATATATATATATATATATATATATATATATATACATACATACATATTATAAATTATAAATTTGTTTATATTTTTATAATTATTTTAATAAAATAGATATTATTAATTATATTTTTATTTAATTTTATAATTTTATATTAATATAATTTTATTATTATAATAAAAGCAGTACTTTTAGTTGAAATTGTTCTACCAAAAAGGTCTACAATAGTAAAATAATTAATCTTAGATTAAAGCGTTTTATCTTTTTTTGAAAGTTATTAGGAAAAAACTTCATTTCCCGGCAGCGGCACCAGAAACTTGATGCGCCTATGGTCGTAGCGTTCTTTCACATTGTTACCAGCGGTATGAATATCGGACGGTCGCACCCCCCGACACGGCTTTTTAGACCGTGCGGGCTATTTGGTAAAGGTCTTCAAGTTTGCAATTTATAAATGCAAGGGTAAACCAAATCACAATATTATTACTAACTCTTTTTAACAAGGGTTTGTAACGGATAAGTATGACTCAGGTGTCATTGTTTTTATATTAACATTTTAATCAAAACTAATCATTTATTATTATATATTTTATATCTTTTGGTGTTTGTTATTTCGTAAGTTATTAAAAACAATAATTAAAATAATAAACTAAACTAATAGGGAGGTACTTTATATGATGAAAGCGTGTCGATTAAATATGTAAGATGCATCCCGGATTACGATCTATTGTTTCATGGAATATTATCACTTTTATTCTATCATTTATCCATTAATTTTCTTTCCAAAAAACCTAATTCAAGCACAAATAATTAATGTGTCACGTGATAAAAATATAAGGTTTTACTATAAAAGAGAGTTTTGTTATAATAAAATATAGACCACCCCAACAACCACCCTCGAATCTTAATTCTCTTATGGAAACTCCCACGAGAGTGTAACAAGAAAGATTAGACATGTTGACAACACCTGTCAGAAATAGGAATGTTATTCCTACCGAATTAAGTTGGTAATGGTTAATATAAATAGTTGAGAATGGCCTTCGCCTATGAATAAAGTGATGTATATTCGTCATTTAAATTTAAAATAGTTGTTAATGACTACTACTTTATAAAAACCTAGAATCCAAATATAAATGATGGAGTTGTACAAGTTGACTAAAAACGACATTGGCTGCGTATCAAGCCATTTGTTGAAAGAGTACTGTTATGTTATTTAGTTTCATGGATCATGATTACACCAGATTTCTCCAACATGGTATTTATCGTAGCTTTTGAAAACACATTTATCTAGAGTCTAATACCCTGTGCCCGGCCAAATCTGTCTTAATTTCTGGGACGCTGGCCATACGCTTTTTAGAAGTAGAATACTTAAATCTACTTTATATAGATTTAAGCACGGTACAAGTTGGATAGACTTTATATAAGTTGACAAAAACTCACACCGTTTATGAAGCATTGAATCAAACATTTATAATGATTTAAACGACAATATAATTAAAACATCATAAACTTACATTTTTGATAGACACAAGAAGTAATTTAGCTCATTATAATGAGCTTATTCATTATAACATTTCCATATAATACAAATGGAGACATAGTTGATACCTAAAATGCTGAGTAAATAAGCTTCTTGATAACGCTTTTCAATAAGTACCTCCTTTACTACTATGTAACTCTACTACTAAAGGCACTAACAAGACTTCGTTGTCTCTTATTGTTACATCATAAGAGCTACTATAAGCTAGAAACTAGAGAGTACATGGACAGAGTTTCTTTGAATTGAATTGAAATAGAAATGAAGTGCTTGTAAATTGAACGATCAGGGTCTTCTTTTATAATAAACTGGGTTGCTAGTTTTATGGCCCGGGTCGCTAGTTTCATGGCCTGGGTCGCCAGTTTCATTTCCTGATTCGCCAGTTTCAGATTCCGAGTCTCCAGTTCACAAATTGGGTCGCCAGTTTTAGCTAACTGGGTCACCAGTTAGCTTAACTGGGCAGCTAGTTAGCTAACTCGGTCGCTAGTTTGCCAAACTGGGTGGCCAGTTTGTGATCTCGAGTCGCCAGTTTGATATCCCGAGTCGCCAGTTTTAATTCTGAGTTGCCATTTGTTGTAATTAGGTCACCAGTTGCTGTACCTGGTTCGTTAGTTTTAAGTAACTGCGTTGCCAGTTTCAGTAACTGTGTCACCAGTTTCAGTACTACGTCGCCAATTTTATAACAAACTCTTAGGTGGCTGATTTGGCTGATGAATTTCTCTGATAGTTCCGCTTTATCTTGTCCAGTGCAGTGTACAGTCAGCTTGTATCTGGTAGGTAAGTCTTCTGGAAGGTCTTTAAGCTTGATCTTGAGTGTATACAAGTCCCTTGATTAGTCTCTGAAGCTCCTGTTGGCCGGACATAAGTGTAAGAGAGATTAAGGTTTAGTGCATGTTTCAGTATGTTTAAGTCTTGTAACCTCTTGATCTTTTCAAACGGAAGCGTTGAGGATCTAGGCCTACTACAAGAGAACTAACTTTATAGGACCCCCATAAGTGTCCTAAAAAGCCTATTCTTAGGACCTTTGGCCTGATAGGACCCTCAAACAGCACGCCGCAACAAGAGCGGTCGTATTAGATTAAAAGTGTCCTAACAGCCATATAGGCTTATAGGACCTTTTTTGAGTCTTATAAACTACATCGAAAGGGTCCTATCAGGTGACATATTAGGACACTTTATAATATTTTGAGATGCTCAAAAGGGCCCTTAAAACACTATATGATGCCTAAATTTGTATTGTTAGAGCATATTAGGACCCCAAAAAGTGTTTTAATATAAAGATAAAGTATGTTAGTACCAATAAAAGCGTCCTAAAATAATTATACTATTTAAGTACCCTAGAAAGGGTCCTATTATAAAAATATAGTAGGTTAGTACCAAGGAAAAAGAGTCCTAATATGAAGATAACTTACATTAGTACCAATATAAGGGTCCTAAGTTAATTTAGTACCACAAAAAAGGGTCCTAATATAACTAGAAGTTAATTTAGTACCTCAAAAAGGGGTCCTAATATAAGTAGATGTTTGTTTAGTACCGCAAATAATTTTATTACAATTACAATAATTTTAAAATTTTAAATTACAATTACAATTATCAAATATAAAACATAATATCGATCACCACATTACAATTACAATAATGTTGTTTCAATCATTAATACATCACCAAAGGAACATGTTTAGCATCAACCACATACATCAACAAATTATCTCAAATACACAAACTCATAAAACAGTATTCATGTCCAAACATTCATAATCAAACTGGCCAACATTAACAAACACACAAAGTCTTTAACCCGCCACCATCTATCTTGATCAATCATCACGTACCACATACAATTAAACCATCCATGTATAAGCATAAAGGTGCACATTATAAAAATTAATCTTAATCTTAATTATTACAGATTTAACAAGGACATACCTCAATTAACGCAGTAGGCCAAGAAATAGACGTACCAATGACGTCATTAATGCACACCAAATGATTATGTGGCCTAAACAAAGCTTCATCTTTATTTATGGCCATTGAACCTCGACCTCACACCAATCAGGTCCAATTTCTATGCCCTAAACAACCATTCTTGGATCCAGGCTCCTCAACCATCCTCTTGCCATATTCTCATTGTTTGTAATGCCCTTTATAAAAACCTCGGCTCCCACCTAAAATTTAGTTTTAAAAAAACCATTCATGAGCTGTAAGTCCCAAATATTTATTACACATAATGTAGATATGGTGTACATAAAGTGTATGAAGCTTTGCATAATTGAAAAGTTGACAGAACCTGCTCAGCCCTTTGTGCGCGCCGCGCAGGGGTAATGGTGCGCGCCGCGCACTGTTCCTGCGATAGATTTATGCTTTTTCTAATTAAGTTAAATGAAGGGCATATTGGTCTTTTCACTTGGGGGACGGTTTTAGGCCACAAAAGGCAGATTGGTGGACTCAATCAAGTCCACAATCTTATCTTCATTCTCTCATCTTCAACCTCAAACCCTAGAGAGAGAAAAAGAGTTTAGAGAGAGAAAGCTTCATTTGGAGAAGAAGAAGCTCGAATCGATCAAAGTCGCAAGTGTTAAAGTTGTTTATCTCGTTCACGGATATATTTTGGTGGTATTGGTAAGTTCTAACTCCGAGTTTTCATAGTATGATTAGTGCTCATAGTTGGGGTTTTGAAATGGGTGTTCTTGAGTAAACCCACTAGTTGATAATTGGGTGATTGAGCTAGTAAATGGTGTTAATGATCATTGTCAGTTGATTTGGGTTGGTTAGTGAAATTTAATAGTTGATAATCATGTTTGATAGTTGAAATCACTAGTTAATTAAGGTTATAAGTGATTAAAGGTATGAGCTTGCAAAATGGGTGTTTTGACTTGAGATTTGGTCAAAATGGGTTTTGTGTCAAATAATGCAAGTAATGTGTTTTTATGATGAAACCTTGTGTAAAATGAGTTGTTGGAACATAATCATTAGTTAATTGTGATTATGGTTGTATTGGGCGAGATTTGACTTAGTCAAAGTGGAAGTAAGTGCAAAGGGTCGAAATTGCACTTATGGTGTTTTGGGCATAAGCTAGAGTGTTTAGCTCACTTGGTTGTGAATTATCTAGGAGATTCATATTTGGACGATTAGGACCTCAAGCAGGAGTTGCCTTTCTTGCAATCGAGTTGAGTGGAATATTTATACATGTAGGTATGTAGTTTATTTACTCGTACGCGATGTGGGTCTTAGGTGCTACATCGTGAGTGTTGGGCGTTATGTCACAAGATGGTGACTTATTGAGGTTATGGGTGAAGGGATCTACGGATCGGTAGTATCTCGTTAGGTGCCTCACATATCGGTGACACCTCATGGTGGTTCACGAGGCGGTGACCCCTTTAGTATTTCGTTAGGTGACTCACAAGTAGGTGACATCTTTTGGAGGTTCACAAGTCGGTGTCCTCGTATGTATTGGCGGGTGTTTCGTAAGTCGGTGACACCCTATAGTGCTTCACAAGTCGGTGACACTTCGTAGTGTTCACGAGTCGGTGACACTAGATGGTGAATCACGAGTCGGTGATACCATAAGTCGAAGAAGTGATTCACAAGTCAGTGACATTTCTTAGTGCTCACAAGTCGGTGACACTAGGTGGTGCTACACGAGTCAGTGATGCCACATGGCGTTCACAAGTCGGTGACCCATACGTATTAGTGGGTGGTTCGCAAGTCGGTGACACCCTTTGGTGATTCATAAGTCGGTGAAACCTTATGATGAGTCACAAGTTGGTGACATCATACGAGTGAGACTCGACGTTATTCGGTCGACTACAAGCCGGTAGTACCAAATCGAGGGAAGGGTTAGCATGTTTGTGCCTTGTTTACATTTAGTATATTATTGTGGCGGTTTATATACTAATGTTGTTGTTAGTTGTATTTTGGTGATGCTAGCTCGTTTATACGTATGTTTGCTTGGTAATTACAAGTGGATGCACGTAGGTAAACTATATATGTATATGTATAAGTATTGCATTCACTAAGCGTTAGCTTACCCTATCGTTGTTTACATTTTTAGGTACGGAAGCGGATTTGGCAAGGGTATGCTCGGGATTTAGATGATTTCCCCTTTTGATGCTTGCATGGATTACTTTTGGCTTTGACTTAGGATTGGGTAGTTTATCCCCAAACATCATGCTCGTAGTTGTGTTTGGAACTTAAACTCATGTAGTCGAAAACTTGTATTTTGTACAAAAGTCGTAAAACGGCCGATGTGGGCCCGACTTCGTAAAACTTGTTTTATTATTCAAACGTGTTAGTTTTACATATTATAAAATGTGGTGAAAAGCGCTTAGCCTAAAAGTTTCGGGAAGTGTGAGATCTTTTAACGAAAATTGGATATTTTGGACAGCGGGCTGCCAGACCCTGTGCGCGCAGCGCACACAAGGGGCTGCGCGTCGTGCACCCTACCTGTAATAAAAAAAAAATTATTTCGCGTATTTTGGTTGGATAACGAGTTGGGTTGTTACATGAGCGCTAAAAGGGTAGACAAATAGTAAGCTATTAAATTGAAACACCTGAAGTATGAACAACCAAACCATCATTCTGCACACCCGAACCATTCTGCTTTTCTGCCAACTGGGCTTTTAACCTAACATTATCATCAACAAGTTCTGCTCTTTCGGACTTCAGCTAACCATTCTCTTTGCGAATAACTGATCGACTAGGTGCACCTTACAAATCTTTGGCGCGAACACCCAGTCCATACGTTTTGGCAGGACCATATTTATGTTGACCCATTATCTTGCATCATCTGGTCTAGGTGCATCAGTTGCACCATCACCCAGTTTCTCAGTAAGTTATTTCATTTATTCCTGCATAAAAAATATAATATTTAAACAAGTATATAAATATATGTCATGCAACATATTTAAGCAAGTGGTCACTATAAATTGAAGACTCTATTAATATTCACCTCAAATAAATTGCCTAGAAGATTTACATCTGTCACTTTTTTATCTTAACCTTAGAAGTGAACTACAACTATTAACTTAAGGATAAAATAACCCAACTGAAGCGCAGGAACATATCACAAAGGTAAAAGTCACTAAAAGTCTACTTCAAAAGCAATAAAAACATCAAAAGTGGCTTATAGTGATTAATTAACATATAAATATACATCTACTAATATCATGTGTAGGATATATTTGATCTACTTTTGATTATTTCATACACAACATAATTGTGTTTGTAAAATTACTTACATTTGCAAAAGCAGCTTCACCACTTTCATTTAAAAAACACTTCTTAAACATATCCACCCTAGTTGGTTCTCTTCCCAAACTCGCCTTCAATGAGTAAAAGCGAGGTAACTATTAATAATGTATATTCTAAAGCTATACTATATAAATAATTTCCCCATGATATTACCTTCAGTTCTTCACGGACAATTGCAAAACTTTTTTCCCCGTCACTTGTAGCAACTTCTTGTTATCCCTATTGGATTTATTTTTTACGCTCATCTACTGAAAAAGAAAACCTAATTAATATCCTAATATGAAAATAAAACAATACAAAAAAATATACACCACGTGTAAGAATATTTCATAACATCACATTTTCTGTGCTCCAATATTCAAGAAGTCGTCTCCAATATTTTTTGGAGAGTTTTAGAGGTGGGGACTTTAATTGAACCTCCATTGATATAGACGCATCATTGTAATAGTCCTTCAATCTCGGCCTCCAATTTTTCATTTTGCGCCGAAATGACATGGGTTTCCAAGAATCAGCAGTTTGTGGAATATCAAACTTTAACTACAAATTGTAAAAAGAAAAAACATATCACATGAGAATAAAAAAAGGCTTATTATCACACAGATTTTAAAAATATGTACCCTTAACTCCTTCAGCAGCTTCTGTTTTTGATTGATCTAACTTTATTCCACGGTGTATAAACTGGACAATAATGGTAACTCTGTGATAAGTGACTAATAAAATGGGTGAGTTGACTACTATTAGGACCAATTGGCTCTCCCTGTTCATTAACAACAATGCGAAGTCGAACAGATGGCTTCTGTTTACAAATTTTTCGCATAACTGTCGGTCCTTTAACTTTGTCGACTTGTTTAGCTAAAAAATATGTGTACTTGATTTAAAACTGAGATACTAAGAAAGCAACAATACAAATCAAATAAACAAACCAAATTATAAAAACAAAAAATAACCTGATTCATCTTGTTCTTGTCTGGTTTGCAGCTCATCTCTCAAACTTGAATCATTCACATTTTTTACTCGCATAATTGGCATGCATATAACAGTAAAAGAAAATGAAAGTTAGAATACATTATTTAACATAATAAAAAGAATCAAGCATCAAATAATATAGAAAAAATTAACCTTCTTCAATTTGTCGTCATTGATGCTCTTCAAGATCTTCATAATAGCCATTGTCATATATGTTATCTTCATATTCATCGTTCGCTTCATCTTCGAGCTCCATATCCATTTCCTTGTCTCTAAGACTTTCATTTATAACTTCTTCATGTCTAGCTTGCTTGGGTCTCGACTCAACATTTTCTTCTGTATTTTCATCTTCAATCTCTTCTGCAGTTGCAAAAAAGTTACACAACAAAAGTATTCAACTGAATGTAGAATTAATGATGACTGTTTTAATCTAAACTCACCAAATCTGACCCTTGTTCCATCTTGAACTTTACTTTTTTTTTACCCTCGGCCTCGTATCATTTGCTTGGCCCTTTTGCATCTGTGAGTTTGAGTTAATGCTTTGGAGACATTAGGACTAACAATAATGTAACATCTCGCATTTTTCCGTTAATTCATTTTAACGCCCGTCTTTTTTTTAGATAATATCTTTCGTTATCTAAATCCGTAACTTTCATTAACTACGTTCTTAATAATTCCGTTATTCGATTATAACATCTCCCGTTTACTCTCGCGTATTTAAATTAATTCATTTGGTTAATTCACGCACCCGCTTTTAGACTTGAGGGACCGAAGTTGCCAAACTAGTGACGAGGTCAACTAGTCATCCCACTCTTCCCCACCATTCATTCCATTTTTCTTTTTCTTTTCCCTTTTCCTCTCAAGTATTACTTTCAACTTTCACCATTTTCATCTTCATCATTCAATCATCATCTATTTCGAATCTAGGAAGCTCATCACAAAACAAATTGTACTTTTGGAATCCTTGCATCTTTCTCTACATTTTGGTACCAATTTCACTACTTGGGGTAAAGTTTCTAAAAACTCTAGATTTCTCAAATTCGACTTATAGACTTGAAATGGTGTTAGTTAGTGTCTATGGCTTGAGTCTAACATGAATATGTGTTTTGTTTGCTCGATTTTGTTGTTTTGAGTAACTAGCATAAACACTTGAAATGGGTGTGTTTAATCTTTAATTTTGGGTGATTAAATGTTGATTAAATGTTAAAGTTCATGCATTAAATGTGTTACTAGCATCATTAGCTTCGTTTTGGTATGAAGGTTGATTTAGAAAAACTTCATAAGCAAATTTGATGAATTCATGATTATTGGTTAGGGTTTGATGAACTTTAAAATGGATTTTTGATGCATTGAATGTTATGAAATGTTGTTAGTAAGTGTTTAGTTGCAATGTATATTTAATTACCTTCGAAACGGCATATCGTATGTGTAAATTGGATTCCCGAATCACCATTTGCATTTTTGAACTTGAAACGTTAAATAATGATCATTCGACGAGGTTTTCATTATTGTTAATGATGAATTTGATTGATGATATGTGTTTAGTTGTATTCCCCATTAAATTACCTTTCCAACAATCTAAGATACGTGTTTTGAGTGTTTTCGGCTCATAAGTTGTGATTGAAAGAGTTTTGGTTCGTGCACTTGAGTTTTCAGCAAACAGCATTTTTTTGTGTACAAATGCGCGGTGCGCACTTTTATGCGCGGTGCGCATTAAGCCTGTTCAGCGGGCTATCCAATTTTTTAATTTTTCGTTTAATTCCAACTATGCTACGCACCTCCGATTAACATGAAACTTGTTCTAACATGCTCATATATGATTATGAAGCTCAGAAAAATTGTCCAAGACCCGACCCGAACACGTTGACTTTTTTGTTGACTTTGACCAAAGTTTCACTTTTAGTCAAACTTAACCAAATACATATGTAAATGTTCTAACGTGCTTTTATACTTATACCTTGCATGAAACTTGACAACGTGATTCACACGCGATATATTCGAGTCATAACGAGCCATAGGACTAATTGAACACATTTCGTCCGACCTTGTGTCGTAACCGGTAATTGATATCACTTACTTGTTTAGGTCAAGGCTAAGCAACTTTCACTGCACAACGTTTAATTTCAAGTACTTTGGCATGCAACTACGGTGAGATCATAGTCCCACCTTTTCAACAACTTTTACTCTTTAAACTATGGGATGAGAAACATATATGTATCATATTTTCATGCTTTGAACACAAGTACGAAAACAAACATTCCACGTGCGAGTTAGAAAAGAAATCCTCAATTCGATTATTATTAGTTACACTTGCCGGGTGTAAGCGAGAACTTATGTTGTGTGGCCATACGGGTTTGACAAACCCTCATTCGGACGGTTCGCTACCATTATGCGGATGAAATATATTTTTGAGAAATAGTGTAGGTTCTAACACTATGTGTATGGGGTAAAAGAAACGTTAAGCCTTGATAATTGGGTGCTCGCGAATAACAACTTTTGGAATGCAAATGATTTTGATAATCAACTTTATGGAAATACTAAATCTTGTGGTTCAAAACAACGTTTACAAATAAACCTATGATTTCACCAATGTTTTTCGTTAACAGTTTTCTATATGTTTCTCAGGTTCATACTTGGCTACTTGATACTTGCTTCCGCATACTCTGATTACTTGCTTGGGGTCAAGCATACATGCATACGCTAGTGATAGCACTTTTGGATTCAAGCATATTTGTTTACATACTTACGCTATTTATAGAATTGTGATTTTCAACTTATTTTATGTCGCAAGTCATTTCATCTACATTTTATAACTTTTGTAAACTTAAACTTATTGTCAAACCGTTTGGCAACTTAAAACTTTGTAAGTCATGTACGTTTCAAATGAATGCGACATAATTTTGGTCAATCGAGTCTCATTTAGGGACTATGACCATGCAATGGGACCTAAGTTAACGGCGCCGTCAATGACGATTTTGTCGGGTAGTTACAGATGGTATCAGAGCGTTGGTTGTAGGGAACTAGGATATGCATTAGTGTGTCTGATAGAGTCGTTAGGACGCATTAGTGAATCTAGACTACAACCGGATAGTTAACCATTGCATTCTGACTTGAATTTGCTATAGGTATCACTTACTTGACTACTTGTGCATATATACTTGAATCTTTCTTAGGTGAACTCCATAATGGTACCAAACTTTCATCATACGGATCCTTATTCTTCTACTTTATAGTAACACACGTAAATTCAAGATTCATACGCGTAAGGATGACGACGACTTCATTCGTTACACTAGTTCGGGAACTCTGTCTCCCAGATTGTTATTCATCAATGTCCAGGCTTATTATCCACAAGTGCTACAAGGTTCCCACCGCTATGGCTATCCTTAACCACTACCGATGTTATACCGGTGTTCCTTGCTATCTACCACTTCTTGTTACTATCACCACTACTCTAGGTGAGTACCGTCATCACTAATTATCACTACAGTTGTGTACTACTCGTTATCATAATTCGTTACTCTTTTTGTACCTAAAGACGTTATTGCTTAACTTGAACCGCATTGACGTGAACAAGCAGTTATACACTTCCCTCGAGAAACGCATCTTTAGAGTTGCACTAATTCTTTCGATTAATACGAGTCACATTAGAGATGTCGTTACACTTTGTTCATTTTAAATCTTCACGATTACGCGAACTTGATTCTATGGAGTGATGTGGGAATGGAGGTATGATTTAGCGTAATATAACGACACTCGATCAATGTGGTTATATTATGGTGAGTCATACCAAAGTTCTAATCACTCGTGATGGTGATTGGACTCGATCAACCTAATCACCACCATGTGCCATGTACATGACTTTATTTTTCTTGTTTGAACATCCAAAAACTCTGAGAATATTGATAAGAACCATACCAAGGACACACCTTTGATTATTGCCAAATCATATTTATGCTTCTGAATGAATGACAAATTCTTTCAACTTCAAACATGTGTTACACGCGTATTTTCATTAGCCGTCCTAATCCATCTGGACGAATACATTACATTTGGTTACATCGCGAGGTACTTAACCTCTATATGATACATTTTACAAACATTGCATTAGTTTTTAAAAGACAAATTTTCATTACATCGAAAGATGACGGCATGCATACCATTTCATAAAATATCCATCTATAATTGACTTAATAATAATCTTGATGAACTCGACAACTCGAATGCAACGTCTTTTGAAATATGTCATGAATGACTCCAAGTAATATCTTTAAAATGAGCAAATGCACAGCGAAAGATTTCTTTAATACCTGAGAATAAACATGCTTTAAAGTGTCAACTAATTCGTTAGTGAGTTCATTAGTTTATCATAAACAATCATTTCCAATAATATAATAGACCACAAGATCCTCATTTTTCATAAATATCATTACACTCGCAAGTGTATAAAATTCATTCGTATGATGAACACCTGGTAACCGACATTAACATAATGCATATAGAATATCCCCGCATACTCGCAAGTATGCCATAAATATTGGCAATCGCAATCACCATTTAAATCGAAGTACTAAAGCATTCCAAATTCCAGAATGGGGTTTGTTAGGCCCATAGATCTATCTTTAGGATTCGCGTCAATTAGGGGCCATTTCCCTAATTCTTAGGTTACCAGAGTTGAAGGGGCGATATTCGGTATAGTAATCCAACCATACAATGTAGTTTCAAGTACTTGTGTCTATTTCGTGAAACATTTATAAAAACAGTGCATATATTCTCAGTCCCAAAAATATATATTGTAAAAAGCATTTAGAAAGGGAGCAAATGAAACTCACTATACTGTATTTTGTAGTAAAAATACATATGACGACATTGAACAAGAGTAAGTTGGACTTGGATTCACGAACCTATATCATTCATTTATATATTAAAACATATAATCGTAATCGAACAATTTATATGTATTTATTATGTATTAATATTAATATCCTTATATATATACTTTTGTTTATATTCATAATATGTTATAATAGTTATTTGATATATAATTTAATTAACGTTATATTAATGTAAATAATATTAGTTAAAACATATAATTAACTAATATTGGTATACTTATGTAAATAATACATTTTTATATAAATTTCATTTGTTTGCAAAATAACAGTTAATAATATTATTAGAATAAGAATAATAATAATAATAATAATAATAATAATAATAATAATAATAATAATAATAATAATAATAATAATAATAATAATAATAATAATAATAATAATGCTAATAATAATAATGATAGTAATAATAATATATTTTCATGAAAACATAATAACGATAAAATAAAATGATAGTTTTCATAAAAATAATATTTTTTAACAATAATGGTAATCTTTATAATAATAGTTTTAATAATAACGTTAGTAATCACATTAATAGTATTAATGTTTAAATGATGATTCTAACAATGATGCTTAGTAATATTAGTAATACTTGTAATGATCTGATAACATTAATAATAATGATAATAATAATGATAATACTAATATTTACTGATAATAATAAATCGTAATAAACTAGTAATAACAATACTTAACTTAAGAACAATAATAATAATATTCATTTTTTTGTAATTATAATCATAATCATAAATTATATTCATTTCATATGTTAGTACTAATAATAACTATAATAATAATTTTGATATAATAATAACAACAATAATATTAATCAGAATAATAATAATAATAATAATAATAATAATAATAATAATAATAATAATAATAATAATAATAATAATAATAATAATAATAATAATAATAATAATAATAATAATAATAATAATAATAATAATAATAATAATAATAATAATAATAATAATAATAATAATAATAAAATTAGAGTAAAAGAGTATACCCTTGTAGAAGGGTCTCTAAAAAGAAATGCCCCGGACCGGACTCGAACCCGAGACCTCACACTAACCCGACTAGCCTCTTAACCATGGCTCCGTTTTATTTTTCCTGCTTATACTCTATTCCCTTAATATATAACCCAATTTATTTATATCTCTTCTTCTTTTCATTAGATTTAAACGGATAAATCCCAAACAAATCATGACAATCAATAATTTGGATTCTGTGATACAATTAGAAATAATAACTAGTAGTGGTTTTATTATTAACAGCATCGAAAAAAATTTTTTTTTTACAGAAATCAAATCTGCTGTTGTATCGTAAAAAAAAATATAGACTCAAACCTTGATTAAAACTTTTAGGCATTTTTAGATTAAGATTCCTACATGAGATATGTTCTAATTCATTACCCTAATACTCTAAACTCATCGATTTAACTAGAAACGTTGACACCAATTCGAATTTCCTGAAGAACATCACAGTTGACTTTTTTTAATTCAAACCTTTGACTCAAAAATTTGATCTCAATTTGAAGAATTAAAAGTTGATACTTTACAGAAAGTTCGATTATGTGAATTCTAACATAATCACATTTACACATTTTGAAATTTCATTGGAATTCAATCTATTGCATAACACAGTCAAGAACACTTTAAACTCTAAATCAAATCTTAAATTCTAGTTATTTATAGATTAAAATTATATCATGAATTATGTTTCAAATCAATCATAGAAACTTTACGAATCAACAATTTCTTTAAAAACTAAAAAAACAATCTATAATTTTACGATGAACCAAATCCTTGACTTTTTGAAATTTATATTTGACTACAAAATTCGTAATCAAAAAATAGAATTGAGGTCTGGAAACTTACAGATAATATAGTTAGATAATTCTTAACAATCCTGCACTAATACATCTTGAAAACCCATTTGGATTCGTGTTTTTGAATAAATGAAAAGAAGAACAGAGTGACCAGCAATAACATGTAATTTCTAATTTTTTTAATTCCCCAATTGCAGTGTGGATAGTTGTATATAAAGCTGGGAATCGAATAATTGATGATGTACTATGAAGTGATCAATTTTTTTGTATGTATTGAGAATTGATTTTTGACAGGTAATTAAATTAGACAAGGATAATCAATCAGAAATAAAAATAACATAAAATAAAATAAAAATGATGTTGATCTATAATTGATTCTTGTTGGTTTATGGATTGAAATTGACCCTTTAATTCAATCAGAAGAAACATTGAACAAAGTGAAAGGGATTGGGAATAACTTGTACGATTATATACCTTTACATATAATTTATAATAATTAATAAATATAATAATATTATTATTAAATAATAATAATAATAATAATAATAATAATAAATACTGAAATAATAATAATAAATACAGAAATCATAATAATAATATTATTGATAAAAAAATGATGAAAAAAATAGTGATATATTAATTATAACAATAATGATAGTTTTAATAAAAATAATAAGTTTAATAATAATTACTAAAAATGATACTTTAAATAATAATGATTTTTGAAAATAATTATATTAATAGTGATATTAGTAATATTAGTAATAATATTATTATAACAATTTAAATGTATTAAATTTCATATCTATATATTATGTATTGTAATATTAATAATACTAATATCAATGTTAATATTAATATTTTTAATGAAAGTAATAATATTATGAACATAACAACTATAATGTAACTTGAAATTAAATATAAATTGAAATTAGATATATTTATTTTACACTTTTTAGTTATATACTATTTATTATAATATATATATTTATTTTAATAACAACTTAATTACGCTGTATTTTATTTTACATTTTTAATTCTGATATTTAAATTTGTATTTTATTATTTCAATTTATTATATATGCTTAAATTAGATATATACATATTTATATATATATATATGTATATATATATATATACATACATATTTATTTACAACTATTGTTCGTGAATCGTCGGGCACATTCAAGGGGTAACTGATTATAGGAACATAGTTCCAAATCTTTTTGAGACTCAACCTTACGGACTTTGCTTATCGTGTCGAAACCAAATAAGAATTAAGTTTAAATTTGGTAGGAAATTTCTGGGTCGTCACACGTATACTATCTTGTTTCGTACAGTTTTATTGACGAACTACAATATGCTTGATATGCTAACATCAAGGCGGAAACTCCTCTCGCATTACACTCGTACTTCCGTATAAGGAAATCTTTTATTCTAAATTCTCAATGGAGAGAGAGACTCTTCATATTATATTAGTATTCGCCATGAGGGTGAAAAATCCTAGCAAACGTTTTTGGAAACAGATAAATCTTCCACGGCGCGAATTTCTTGAGAAATTTACCTCGTCTCGGATCGAGATTCTCGTTTCACTTCTAGAGTTTTGGGGTGCCTTACAAAAAGCCTTGGGACCACGTTTAGATATGAGTACCGCGTATCACCCACAAACCGACGGACCAAGCTAATGTACGATTCAAACCTCGGAAACCATAATACGAATTTGTGTTATCAATTTCAAATTTACTTGGGAAAAGTCTTTGCCTTTAACTGAATTCTCTTACAACGATAGTTATCACACGAGTATTAACACCACGCCTTTCAAAAACTCATATAGCCGCAATTGTCATTTTCTTAATTGTTGAACCGAAGTAGGCGACAAGCAAACCACCGGACCCGAACTCATTCATGAAATAACCGTTAAAATTGTTCAAATCCAAGAAAGGCTCAAGACGGCCCGTAATCTCCACTATGCTGATGTTAGATGTAAACCTCTCAAATTCCAAATGGGTTACCGCGTAATGATTAAAAGTCGCACCTTGGGAAGATGTAATCCATTTCGGGAAACGTAGAAACCTAAATTCGTGATATTTTGATCCTTTGAAAATCTTGGGGCGTATTATACCCATTGCTTACCGTTTCGAACTCCCAACTCAACCGAATTCCGTTCGTCCTACATTCCATGTATCAAACTTAAAGAAGTGGCTTGCCGAACAAGAACTTGTTATTCCTTTTGATGAACTTACTATCGACGACAAACTTCACTTCCTAGGAGAACCGGTTCAAATTATGAATCGTGAAACCTAACTCTAAAACAACAAAAAATCCCGACTGTCAAAGTTCATTGAAATGCCCAAGGAAGTACCTTCACCTAATCGTAGAATTGGCAACGCAAGATCTCGAGGAAGAAACAACGACTACTACTTCCAACTGAATTTCGGGATGAAATTTCTTTTAAGGTGTAGGTAATGTAACATCCCGCATTTTTCCGTTAATTCATTTTAACGCCCATCTTTTTTTTTTTAGATAATATCTTTCGTTATCTAAATTTGTACCTTTCGTTAACTATGTTCTTAATAATTTCGTTATTCGATTATAACATCTCCCGTTTACTCTCGCGTATTTAAATTAATTCGTTTGGTTAATTCACGCACCCGCTTTTAGACTTGAGAGACCGAAGTTGCCAAGTGGGCAAACTAGTGACTAGGTCAACTAGTCAACCCACTCTTCCCCACCATTCATTCCATTTTTCTTTTTCTTTTCCATTTTCCTCTCAAGTATTACTTTCAACTTTCACCATTTTTATCTTCATCATTCAATCATCATCTATTTCGAATCTAGGAACTTCATCACAAAACAAATTGTACTTTTAGAATCCTTTCATCTTCCTCTACTTTTTGGTACCAATTTCACTACTTTGGGTAAAGTTTCTAAAAACTCTAGATTTCTCAAATTCGACTTATAGACTTGAAATGGTGTTAGTTAGTGTCTATAGCTCGAGTCTAACATGAATATGTGTTTTGTTTGCTCAATTTTGTTATTTTGAGTAACTAGCATGAACACTTGAAATAGGTGTGTTTAATCTTTGATTTTGAGTGATTAAATGTTGATTAAATGTTAAAGTTCATGTATTAAATGTGTTACTAGCATCATTAGCTTCGTTTTGGTATGAAGGTTGATTTAGAAAAACTTCATAAGCAAATTTGATGAATTCATGATTCTTGATTAGGGTTTGATAAACTTTAAAATGGATTTTTGATGCATTGAATGCTATGAAATGTTGTTAGTAAGTATTTAGTTGCAATGTATATTTAATTACCTTCAAAATGACATATCGTATGTGTAAATTGGATTCCCGAATCACCATTTGTATTTTTGAGCTTGAAACGTTAAATAATGATCATTCAACAAGGTTTTCATTATTGTTAATGATGAATTTGATTGATGATATGTGTTTAGTTGTATTCCTCGTTAAATTACCTTTCCAATGATATAAGATACGTGTTTTGAGTGTTTTCGGCTCATAAGTTGTGATTGAAAGAGTTTTGGTTCGAGCACTTGACTTTTCAGCAAACAGCATTTTTTTGTGTACAAATGCGCGGTGCGCACTTTTATGTACGGTGCGCATTAAGCCTGTTCAGCGGGCTGTCCAATTTTTCAATTTTTCATTTAATTTCAACTATGCTACGCACCTCTGATTAACATGAAACTTGTTCTAACATGCTCACATATGATTATGAAGCTCAGAAAAATTGTCCGAGACCCGACCGGAACATGTTGACTTTTTTGTTGACTTTGACCAAAGTTTGACTTTTAGTCAAACTTAACCAAATACATATGCAAACGTTCTAACGTGCTTTTATACTTATACCTTGCATGAAACTTGACAACGTGATTCATATGCTATATATTCGAGTCGTAACGAGCCATAGGACTAATTGAACACATTTCGCCCGACCTTGTGTCGTAACCGGTAATTGATATCACTTACTTGTTTAGGTCAAGGCTATGTAACTTTCATTGCACAACGTTTAATTTCAAGTACTTTGGCATGAAACTACGGTGAGATCATAGTCCCACCTTTTCAACAACTTTTACTCTTTAAACTATGGGATTAGAAACGTATACGTATCATACTTTCATGCTTTGAATACAAGTACGAAAACAAACATTCCACATGCGAGTTAGAACAGAAATCCTCAATTCGATTATCATTAGGTACACTTGCCAGGTATAAGCGAGAACTTATGTTGTGTGGCCATACGGGTTTGACTAACCCTCATTCGGATGGTTCGTTACCGTTATGCGGATGAAATATCTTTTGAGAAACAGTGTAGGTTCTAACACTCTGTATATGGGGTGAAAGAAACGTTAAGCCTTGATAATTGGGTGCTCGCGAATAACAACTTTTAGAATGCAAACGATTTGGATATTCAACTTTATGGAAATACAAAATCTTGTGGTTCAAAACAACGTTTACAAATACACCTATGATTTCACCAACATTTTTCGTTGACAGTTTTCTATATGTTTCTCAGGTTCATACTTGGCTACTTGATACTTGCTTCTGCATACTCTGATTACTTGCTTGCGGTCAAGCATACATGCATACGCTAGTGATAGCACTTTTAGATTCAAGCATATTTGTTTACATACTTACGCTATTTATAGCAATCATGATTTTCAACTTATTTTATGCGCAAGTCATTTCATCTACATTTTATAACTTTTGTAAATTTAAACTTATTGTCGAACCGTTTGGCAACTTAAAACTTTGCAAGTCATGTACGTTTCAAATGAATGCGACATAATTTTGGTCAAACGCGTCTCATTTAGGGACTATGACCACACAACGGGACCTAAGTTAACGGCGCCGTCAATGACGATTTTGTCGGGTCGTTACAAATAACTCGTTTATTTGTTAAAGTTGCATGTCTCAAGGTATTGGGAGCAACAAACTGTTTGGTTTTATTTTGTTTGGTTGTTTGAATCGTAGTAGCCTCAACCTGTTTAGAGGATCTAAGGAAAGTCTTTTTGTTTCCTTCCATTGCCATAATCTAAAAAGAACGTAAAGTATAATACACTTAGCAATTGTATGAATTACTTAACATCTATTCATTTAACATAGAACAATTGACGAAACAGAGTTATAAACAATTTTATATACGGAGTAGTTAGCAACAATATATGTTATAAACAATTATAATTACAGAAACGTTAAGAAAATCAAATACGAATAACCTAATATGGTAAAAAAAAGAGATACCTTTGTACTTTGGTGAAAAAGAGATACCCGAGTTCTTTGGTGAAATAAGAGTTACAAAGTTGTTCAGAAACCTTTTAGCTAACCCGAATTTGATTTGGCGCCTTTAAATTTGGGAGGTGATCTTTCCACACTCGCATTTGATCCATCTACACCAAAATAATACAAACATCCTATTTTACCCTTAAACTACTATTAGG
This sequence comes from Rutidosis leptorrhynchoides, assembly GCF_046630445.1. Lineage (NCBI taxonomy): Eukaryota > Viridiplantae > Streptophyta > Magnoliopsida > Asterales > Asteraceae > Rutidosis > Rutidosis leptorrhynchoides. The sequence continues at coordinate 183,348,653 of NC_092337.1, forward strand.
TCAACATACTATTTTTAAAGGGTAAAATAGGTAATTAAATTTTTTGGTGTGGATGGATCAAAACTAGTGTGGCAGGATCAACCCAAAATTTTTGAATTTACCAAAATTTTTGAATAAAAAAATTTAGATCAGCTTCAAAATTTGGCTCCGTAATCAGTGATATTGACATTACTGTTTGAGAGGGTAAGTTTTGGTGAAAATTAATTGAGGATAACTTCTTGCATATTTACATACATATGTAATATTAAATAAATACTAGTAATATTTAACTAAAAAATATAAGTATAAGTTATAAGTTAAATATAAGTTAAATAAATAATATAACTTATACCAAATGTATTTGATACTGTCAATACATAATAATTAATTTATAAACTTAATACAATAAATGTAGACATGATTAATTTAATTAGTCATAAAATGTATTTTTTAATTATATATAGTTTACGTCTCGAAAATCGGCAATATATATAAGTTCATGTTGGTTAACCTAATTGAACACCGTCTATCATAATTGATCCTAATTGAACATCGTTTATCATATACTATATTAATTTATTTACCGTACGTACAGTGCATTATCAATATATGAATCACCATTATTTAGATCATCGATAGCCCGATAAGCGTTTAATTAGACCGAGTGTTCGACATCCTTTATGGTCATCATGATAATTAAGCTACCTCAGCACATTCAATCAATGGTATATTATATTATAATTGAGATTGCCTGATTGAGTCCATATGACTTCTGGTCTCCGTCAAGTTCTAAATTAATGCTTGAATAACTTGTCTGATGATACCATGCACGTATGCATTAAGTTCGTCTGATAAGCCTATTTAAAGCTCATCCTCGATCATCATTAATATGGCCTTATACCATATAAACCATAAACCCTATACCCAAAACCCTAAACCATATATAAGCCATAAACCTTAAACCATATATAAACCCAAAACCGTAAACATTAAATTAACCATAAACCCTAACCCAACCCTAAACTTTAAACCATAAACCTTATACCCTAAACCCAGCCTAATGTAGTGACCCGAACTTTTCCATGATTACATATTATGTGAGATTAATATTTACATGAATAAATGTTTCCAACATGTTAAGCAATCAAACTTGTTAAGACTTGATTAATTGAAACGGATTTTTGTGTTAACATTTGACCACCCAGTTTGTCCGATGATTCACGAACGTTATAACTTGTATATGACATGATATTATATATATGAACATATATATATGTTTAACATGATGAAATGATAAGTAAGTATCTTATTATGTATATTAACAATGAACCTTATACATAAAACAAGACTACTAACCTAAGAAATTCAAAACGATATATTTATGTAACGATTATCGTTGTAATAACGTCTTAATACTTATATATCATATTAAGATATATTAGTACATCATGTTATCATAATAATGTAATAATTTAACATCTCATTAGATATAATAACAATGGGATTAATTACATTTAACAAAATCGTTAACTTAAAGGTTCCGAAACAACATGTACATGTAACGACTAACGATGACTTAACGACTCAGTTAAAATGCATATACATATAGTGTATTAAATGTATTAGTACACTTTTGAAAGACTTCATGTCACATATCAAAGTACTTCTACTTAACAAAAATTCTTACAATTACATTCTCATTTATTTTCATCAATAATTCTACTCGTATGCAACCGTATTCGTACTCGTACAATACCTAGCTCCTAAATGTACATATTATTGGTATATAAACTTCAATGATCAGCTCTTAGCAGCCACACTTGAGTCATCAAACATGTGGGAACCATCATTTAACATCTAGCATGAAATATCTCACAAAATTACAAACTAATGGAGACTATATGGTACCCCCATTTTCACGTGAACCTACACATTCACAAACACTTTCATTTTTCAATTTTCTTGAATCAAACTCATCTCTCTCAAGTTCTCTCATATTGTTCTAAGTGTTCTTCATCATCTTCATCAAAATCTACATCAATCTAACTCATAAATCCAAACATAAAACAACTTACAAAACAACTACTTAAGAAAACTTCAAGAACACTTTCAAGTTTGCAAGTCTACTTCCAAGCTTTCAAATCCATTCCAAGTAATCATCTAAGATTAAGAAATCTTTATTATTTACAGTATGTTATCTTTCTTATTCAAGGTAATACTGATGTTCAAACTTTGATTCGATTTCTATAACTATAATTATCTTAATTCAAGTGGTAATCTTACTTGAACTTGTTTTCGTGTTATGATTCTACTTCAAGAACTTCCAAGCTATCAAATATCCATTGAAGCTCAAGTTATATCTTCATCATTTCCAGTAGGTTTACCTACTAAACTTGAGGTAGTAATGATGTTCATAACATCATTCGGTTCATATATATAAAACTATCTTATTCGAAGATTATAACTTGTAATCACTAGAACATAGTTTAGTTGATTCTAAACTTGTTCGCAAACAAAGTTAATCCTTCTAACTTAACTTTTAAAATCAACTAAACACATGATTTATATCTATATGATATGCTAACTTAATGATCTACAACCTGGAAACACGAAGAATACCGTAAAACAGGACATACGTCGTTGTAGTAAAACCGTGGGCTGTTTTGGGTTGGATAATTAAAAATTATGATAACCTTTGATTTAAAAGTTGTTCTTTTGGGAAAATGATATTTCATATGAACATGAAACTATATCCAAAAATTATGGTTAAACTCAAAGTGGAAGTATGTTTTTCAAAATGGTCATCAAGATGTCGTTCTTTCGATGAAAATGACTACCTCTTACAAAAACGACTTGTAACCTGTATTTCCGACTATAAATTTATATTTTTTCTGTTTAGTTTCATAAATTTCACTCAAAACGGATTTAAAACGAAGAAGTTATGGGTAAAACAAAATTGGATATTTTTGCTTGTTTTAGCTACGTGAAACTTTGTAACAAATCTATACTAACCATAACTTAACTTATATTGTATTATACATGTATTCTAACATATATTATGTAATCTTGATAGACCATAGACACGTATACAATGTTTTGACATATCATATCGACGTCATCTATATATATTATTTGGAACAACCATAGACACTCTATATACGGTAATGCTCGAGTTAGCTATACAGGTTTGAGGTTGATTCCAAAATAATATATATACTTTGAGTTGTGATCAAGTCTGAGACTTGTATACACTGGGTCGTGGATTGATTCGAGATAATATATATTGATTTATTTCTGTACTACTAACTGTGGACAACTAATTGTGGACTACTAACGTTGGACTGTTAACTTAACAAATTTAAATCGTTAAAATGTAATAAAATATGTTGTGAATATATTTCGATCATACTTTGATATGTATGTATATATTTGTTATAGGTTCGTTAATCGACCCGTGGCCAAGTCTTATTTTCCGACGTGGTGAAAATACGTGAAAGTGAGTTATAGTCCCACTTTTAAAATCTAATATTTTTGGGATGAGAATACATGCAGTTTTTTTAAATGTTTTAAAAAATAGACACAAGTATGTGAAACGAAATTCTATGGTTGAATGATCGAAATTGAATATGCCCCATTTTGCTTGGTAGCCTAAGAATTAGGGAACTGGCCCCTAATTGACGCGAATCCTAAAGATAGATCTATTGGGCCCAACAAGCCCCATCCATTGTTACAGATGCTTTAGTACCTCGAAATTATCATGTTCGAAGGATGTCCCGGAATGATGGGGATATTCTATATGCATCTTGTAACGACCCTGGATTTTCCAACGTTTATTTATTAATAATTATTATTATTAATACGTGTGATTAAACGAATGTACGTTATTACATTTACATGTTGCCATGATTGCCCGAACTTGACTTTTAAGTGCCCGAAACGTCTTTGTGACACCCGGAACTTTCACGGATAATATTTTTAGGTATTATTTGCATTCATGATTAAGTTTTATTAATCATTTTAATTAACTAAGGTTGTTGGTTAATTACTTGGGCATTTAGTAGTGTAAATGGACTTTTAATTGGATTAACTTGTTACTACTTGAAACTTGGGCTTTAATTATTGTTAGTGGACTTAAAGAGCCCACCCTACTTCATTCATGAACTCTTAAGCCAATACATGCATGTAAGTATTACTTTCATAAGTAACTAGATAGTTGGTGTATTTGGAATCAAATTACTTGCCATCCCCATGCACATACACCAAGTAATCACCTTTTACAAGCTTTGCACTCTAGTAACCATTGAACTTTCTTCTCCTCCCTTCCACACTCCAAACCGTCGGCCATAGCATATGGGGAGGGATTTTTCATTTTTTTTTACTACATGTACACTAGTATCTTTCAATTACTTCTCATTCTCAAAACACACACTTAATTCTCTCAACTTTCTCTCTCACTTTTCTCTCTAAATCTTGTAAGTGTCTTGAGTTTTTCTCTTCTTCTTCCTTGATTAAAACCGAATTCAAACATTCCATAATCATCATCATACTTTGTTTGTTTTAATCTTGTTTACTTGTGTTGATTACTAGTAGTTGTTAGTTATTTACTTACTTGGTTTCAAGAATCTAACTTACTAGTTTTATTCTTCATTATATCTTGTATTTATCAAGAACACTCAAGAACATAACTTACTAGTTATGGTTCTACATATACTTTCTTAAAATATTGCAAGTTCATGTGTTGTTAAAGACATACTTGAAGCTCATGAAGTAAACTTTAAAAGTTTACTTTCTAAAGATCAAACTTTGGTTTGAATCTTTAAAGTATGAACAACCATGAACCTTTTCTTGTTTATTTAAGTTTACTTCTTCATTTTATGCACTTTAATTTCATGTAGTTAGTTTATATGGTCAAGTACTACAAGTTAGTCTTGATCTCATATCTCTTGAACAAATTAAGTTAACTTTGAAAGTTCAAGAACACACAAATAAGTTTTCTTTAAATATAACTTTGGATCTAGACTTTTGAGTCTTGGATCTTCAAGATCAAACTAAGAACTATGTTCTACTACTTATGATCTTGATTAGTTAGTTAACTTTCAATTTTAGAGTTCAATATTTCTATTATAGTTCATGTAAGTGTCAAACCTAAGACTTTGATGTAACTTTGGTTCATCAAACTACATGCAACTCTTAAGTGAGTTGTGCTTCATGTCTTAGACTTGCACTAGGGTTATGATGGTCAAGACTTGGTTAAGATGATGTAGATACATCAATGAGTTGTACACTTGAAGCTATATGCATCAAGGATGAGAACCATGATGAACATCAAGCACCAAGACCACCGGAACCCTTTTAAACTCACTGTTTCTGTCCAAAAGCTACTGATCTGATGTTTCTGTAATAGACCAGTAGACCTGGGCTGTTCTAACCTTTATTTTTAGATAGAATTTTTCGAGTAGATAACTTTTTATATAGGACTCGTCTTAATCCGAGTTACGGTTTAGGATTTATGGCCCTACGATCGTCACTATGTCCTTTAACGTTGTGCAGAAATTTCTGACCTACTCGCACTTAGACCGTCGCCACGGTCAAACGAAGACGAGTATGCTTCTGGAATTTTTACCACACTTAAGGGACTCATATACAGAGCCATGGCCACTGGTCTCACCTTAATTCAGTAAGGGTAGAGACCGTGGTGACTGACTGAAGTCAGACTTTGTTTTAAACTACTTTCATAAACGAAACCTACTTTACGCCTTTTGTTTAATGATGAATGATGATGACCCTTAAGACCTTAATTACATACTTTTAAACCTATTAAGACGATTTACTGACTTAGTACTATTTGACTTAGGTTGAGGACTTCGGACCGTTTATTTGCACACCTTTCCCGACTACTACTTTACCGCTACATATCATTGTAAGTTATAGCATTCCCTTTTTACTTTAACTTATTTTGGGAACTGAGAATACATGCGGATTTTATATTTTACATACTAGGCACGAGTACTTAAACTTATATATGTGTGGGTTATATAACGGCAGAAACATTCCCTTTAGCTCAGTAACGTTTAATCATTGGTTTTTGAACCATGAACGCGAATCTTAGATATGGATCCATAGGGTTTGACATCCCCACTCGGGCTAGTCGCGCTAGCATTTAACGAGTGTTTAATACTTCGTAGACATACGCACTTGCCAAGTGTACTTTCAGGGGGTATAAACGTTAAGTTAGTTACCAAGTGCCCACGGTTAACATATACTTTATCATACTGTTTTGAAACGCTCTTTGTAGCACTGAAATCTCGTGGCCTACCTTACATACTGTTATACTTAAACTATAGCTCACCAACCTTTGTGTTGACGTTTGTAAGCATGTATTTCTCAGGTGCTTGAGGTTGCTTCTGCTGTGTACTAGTCGTGCTGTAGAACCCGCTGCTTAGAGTTGTTATCGCATGACTACTTATCTTGCATTCAAACTTATTTTATTTTGAAACTATGTTATGTAACGACCTTTGGGGTCACGTACACTTATTTATTGCTTCTACTTAGCGAAGCATGCTTTTGGATTGTAAAACATTTGACGTTAGTTATGACGTCACCTTTTATTAATGAATGCAAACTCTGTTTTGAAAACGCATATAGTACTTAACCTTGTAATGATCCTGTTGTTGATGATCCGTACATGATGATTTAGTACGAGGCATCACATTTGGTATCAAAGCATTGGTTGTAGGGAATTAGGTTGCATTAGTGAGTCTAAGGCCGACCCGAGTAGGATTCACTAATAGGACTAATCTACAACTTGCTAGTTTACTTGTTTCCGCTGAATTTACTGCATGCTACTGCTTATTTTACCGCTATATGCCGTATGCTACTACATGATTTCACTACTACATGATGCTACTTGCTTTCGATTGCATGCTACTTTCATACGAATTACTGTTATTGCCATGCTAGTTACCGTTATACATGATTTAAACTGTTGGCCTATTATTTGCTTGCTTTATGACATACTGACATGGAAAATTTATTTTTCCTTGTTCAGATGTCGGATGTTCCACCTGCTGGCATTTCGGGCAGTACAGACTCAGACCCCGTCGCCCTACCTATTGATACACCTGCTGCTGCTACTGCTGATACACTAGCCCCGACACCCACTAGTGATTCGGGCGCTTCCACTTCCGGAGCTGGTACTAGTGCACCTGCCCCAATGTCTGCTCCCGGACCCTCGAGGTCACAGCCCCGCATTGGTGGTATTGAGATCCCCGCAGAGTTCGGGGAAGGGCCATTTCGTAACCACATGGGCACGCCTTGCCGACGCACTCCCGACAGACGTTTAGTCGTGATTCCGCCAGGCAGACACAGACAGATGTTGGCCGCCTTCGGACGCTTCGGATTACCAGCTCAGCCACCAGTGTCACCACCACACGATTCGGATGACTCATCATCCGCCAATTCCTCATCATCAGACGACTCCAGCGATGATGAGGATCCTGCTGATAGACCTATTCAGGCACCCTCCACCCCGCTGAAGAAGCGGTACCATTTCGACGGCACCATCATTCCAGGGGTGAATGGAGGTCGTGCTTTTACTGACGCTTTTGGCCATCGTCGTAGGGTTACTGCTCGTAAACGAGTTGTGCCATACCCTGCCGACCCACAGATACGTAAGGTTCCCCATTACATATTGACTATTCCTGGAACCGTACCACCTAGATTTAGATACAGACCACTTACATCTAGGGACGTACCATCTACATCCTGAGCCGGACCATCTACATCAGCACCACCGGCACCACCGGCACCACCCGCCCCACCTGCACCGCCTGCCCCACCAGCTCCCTCTAACCAGGAACTGATGAGGGAGATTGAGACTCTCCGAGCTCGAGTCACTGAGCTCTAGGAGCAGTTGGCTCGAGGAGCAGTTCACCCGCCTTTACCGTAGGACCTTGTATTTAGATTTCATGATGTAATCTAGATATAGTTTCATGTATTCCATATGTATTGTACGAACTTATTCAGATGTATGAAACTTATTATTATTAATGAATGGAACTTTGCGTTATTAATTCTTGCACGATGTTCTATTTACATTGTTGTACGATGATTCTGTGGTATTTGTACCTAGATGCATTATTTAATAACATGTGATGTTTTGATTCCATGTCTGTCACTATATACTGTATTATTACTACCTGCATACTGGATTTTGACTTGAGTCAAAAATTTTGTTTAGAATACCATGGCTAACGGAAGATCCACACCTACCGCCGCCCAGATTGAGGACATGATCAACGAACGGGTCGCTGCAGCCCTAGCAGAAAGAAATCTCGAAGCTCCACCGCCACCACCACCGGTTATTCCACCCGTTCAAAATGGGTGTACATACAAGGTATTCCAGAGCTGCAAACCGCATAACTTCAGTAGCACCGAGGGACCAGTTGGTCTCACCAGATGGTTCGAGAAACTTGAATAAGTATTCCGAGTTAGCAACTATTCAGAGGACAATAAGACCAAGTTTGCATCTTGCACGCTATCTGACGGCGCGCTAACATGGTGGAACACGTTAGCTCAAGTGTAAGGTATCGATGAGGCGTATGCTACGCCATGGGAGGAATTCAAGGTGGCTATGATTGATGAGTATTGTCTGAGAACCAAAATTCAGAAGATGGAAATTGAATTCATGCAGTTGAAGGCCGTAGGGAACGACCTTAACAGTTACAATCGTAGGTTTTTGGAGTTAGCACTGATGTGTCCGACCATGGTCACCCCCGAATTCAAGCGCATGTAGAAATACTTCTCGGGACTCCCTAAGTCCATCAAAGGAAATGTCACCTCATTCAAACCACCGAATGTTCCCGAAGCAATGCGCATGGCGCATACTCTCATGAATCAGATTCTTATTGATGAGCCGGAGAAGGCTAAGTTTGAAGCTGGTAGTAGTGAAAAGAGGAAATGGGACAACAACCACAACAACCACAACAACAACAACAAGAACAACAACAACAACAACAACAACAACAACAACAACAACAACAACAACAACAACAACAACAACAACAGGGGGAGAAACTACAATCAAACCCCCGCCAAGAGGCACAACAATGGTGGAAACCCCAACCCCAACAACAACACCAACTCCAACCCGAACTATAAGGGAACCTTACCACAATGCAAGCGGTGCTACAAGCACCATACTGGATATTGCAATGTTGTCTGTGAGAAGTGTCAACGGGCTGGGCATATCGGGAAAGACTGCAAGGTCACCACTTTGAATGGAAAGCCGAACACCAATGGACCGAAGAAGTGCTATGAATGCGGACAGACAGGCCATTTCAGAAATGCGTGCCCAAACAAGCGAAAAGACGGCGGACCACCCCGAGCTAGAGCTTTTAATGTTAATGCAAGGGATGCACGCGATAACCCCGACTTGGTGACAGGTATATTCAAAATCAACAATCTTTTAGCTTCTATATTGTTTGATACTGGTGCGGATAGAAGTTACGTATGTAGACATTTTTCCGATAAGTTAGATTGGTCGTTAGTTCCTTTAAAGGAAAGTATGCTTGTCGAGGTAGCGAACGGTAAACTTGACAAAGTTGACCATATTAGTCGTGGAGCTATTATCAACATAGCTGGTGCAGATTTCGAAATAGATTTGATACCTATCAAACTGGGGAGTTTTGACGTGATCGTCGGTATGGATTGGTTGAGCAAGACAAAGGACGATATTATCTGTGGAGATAAAGCACTTCGCATACCACAAGGAGATGGCGAACCACTGGTTATCTATGGAGAGAGATGTACCTCGAAGATGAACCTCATTAGTTGCGTGAAAGCGCAAAAGATTATGAAGAAGGGTCGTTTTGCTGTCCTAGCACATGTGAAAGCGGTAGAAACTGAGGTGAAGAGCGTGAACGATGTTCGAATTGTGAACGAATTTTCCGATGTCTTCCCAGAGGAATTGCCTGGATTGCCGCTACAGAGAGCTGTAGAGTTTCAGATTGATTTAGTGCCAGGAGCTGCACCTGTAGCTCGCGCACCTTATAGACTCGCACCTTCTGAGATGCAAGAATTACAGAGTTAGCTATAAGAGCTATTAGATCGAGGGTTTATCCAACCAAGCTTCTCGCCTTGGGGCGCACCCATGTTGTTTGTGAAGAAGAAGGATGGATCCTTCCGTATGTGTATCGACTACCGTGAACTCAACAAATTGACTATCAAGAATCGGTATCCTCTTCTACGAATTGACGATCTTTTTGATCAATTACAAGGATCGAGCATTTATTCAAAGATCGATTTGCGATCCAGATATCACCAGCTGAGGGTGAAGGAAAGTGACGTGATGAAAACTACATTCAGGACCCGTTATGGTCATTATGAGTTTCTCGTGATGCCATTCGGTTTGACAAATGCACCTGCCGTGTTCATGGACCTCATGAATCGTGTTTGCAAGCCTTACTTGGACAAGTTTGTTATCGTCTTCATAGATGATATCCTCTTCTACTCTAAGAGCGAAGAATAACATGAGCAACACCTCCGATTAGTGCTTGAACTCTTAAGACAAGAGCAACTTTACGCCAAATTCTCCAAGTGTGAATTTTGGTTGAAGGAAGTACAATTTTTGGGTCATGTTGTAAGCGACCAGGGTATCAAAGTTGATCCCGCCAAGATTGAAGCCATCAGCAAGTGGGAGACCCCCACTACTCCGACGCATATTCGCCAATTCCTAGGTCTTGCCGGTTATTACCGAAGATTCATCGAAGGATTTTCTCTGATTACGCGTCCTTTGACCGCGCTGACTCACAAGGGCAAGAAGTTTACTTGGGAACCCGCACACGAATCAGCATTCCAAACCTTGAAGAAGAAGTTGACCACCGCACCTATCCTATCACTTCCTGAGGGCAGTGACGACTTTGTTGTTTATTGTGATGCATCGAAGAGTGGTTTTGGTTGTGTACTGATGCAACGATCAAAAGTTATTGCCTATGCCTCCCGACAATTGAAGATTCACGAGTGGAACTACACTACACATGATCTTGAACTTGGAGCCGTTGTCTTTGCGCTTAAATTGTGGAGACATTATTTGTATGGAACTAAGAGCACTATTTTCACCGATCACAAGAGTCTCCAGCACATCTTTGATCAGAAGCAACTGAATATGAGACAGCGTCGATGGATGGAGACGCTCAACGACTATGACTGTGAACTTCGCTATCACCCTGGCAAGGCCAATGTTGTAGCTGATGCTTTAAGCTGAAAGGAGAGGATGGCACCTCTTCGTGTTAGGGCTCTGAACATCACCATCCATTCAAACCTCAACAACCAGATCAGAGTAGCCCAAGTTGAGGCTCTCAAGGAGGAGAATATATCTCATGAACATTTGAACATACTTGTCTCTTGATTCGAGGTTAGGGAGTCTGGACTCCGATGTTATGCCGGAAGAATTTGGGTACCTTTTTATGGAGATCTACGAAACCTGATACTTGATAAAGCACACAAATCGAGATATTCGATTCACCCTGGAGCAGGCAAAATGTACCACGACCTTAAAGAACAGTATTGGCGCCCGAATCTTAAGAAGGACGTTGCAACTTATGTTGGGAAGTGTTTGACTTGTTCGAAAGTTAAGGCCGAACATCATAGACCTTCTGGATTACTTCAGCGACAGGAGATCCCACAATGGAAGTGGGAAAGGATCATAATGGATTTTATCACCAAGATGCCAAAGACGGTGGGCGGATACGATACCATTTGGGTTATTGTTGAACGCCTTACCAAATCTGCACACTTCCTAGCGATGAAGGAAACTGATACGATGGAAAGACTTGCTCAATTATACATTAAGGAGGTTGTATCATGACACGGTGTACCTTTATCAATCATCTCCGATCGCAATCCCCATTTTGCCTCTAGATTTTGGCGTTCTTTGCAAGAAGCCATGGGAACTCGTCTTGACATGAGTACTGCTTATCATCCTCAGACTGACGGGCAAAGTGAATGAACGATTCAGACCTTGGAAGACATGCTGCGTGCATGTGTCATTGATTTCGGAAAGGCCTGGGAAAGGCATTTGCCACTCGCCGAATTCTCGTACCACAACAGTTATCACTCGAGCATTAATGCTGCACCTTTTGAAGCATTGTATGGCCACAAGTGCCGATCTCCTATTTGTTGGGCCGAAGTAGGCTAAAAGCAAATCACCGGACCCGAGGTAGTCCACGAATCGACGGAGAAGATTGCTCAGATCCAAGCTAGACTTAAGACTGCCCGCGATCGTCAAAAGAGTTATGCCGATCTTAAACGTAAGGACTTTGAATTCAACGTTGGTGATCGTGTAATGTTGAAGGTTGCACCTTGGAAAGGTGTGATCCGTTTTGGAAAACGTGGGAAGTTAAACCCACGATACATTGGTCCTTTTGAGATCTTGGAACGTGTTGGACCCGTTGCTTACCGTTTGGATCTACCAGCACAATTGAGCTCAGTTCATCCTACCTTCCATGTGTCAAACTTGAGTAAGTGTCTTGCTGCAACTGAACTTATCATACCATTGGAAGAACTCACGATTGACGACAAACTTCACTTTGTGGAAGAACCAGTTGAGATTATGGATCATGAGATCAAAACTTTGAAACGCAACAAGATTCCGATCGTCCGAGTGCGATGAAATGCCAAACGAGGACCTGAGTTTACTTGGGAGCGAGAGGACCAAATGATGCGGAAGTATCCTCACCTTTTCCCGACTCCTCCATCTACCTCAGCTTAAAATTTTGGGACAAAATTTTCTTTAACAGGTGGGTAATGTAATGACCCTGGATTTTCCAACGTTTATTTATTAATAATTATTATTATTGTGACGACCCGGAAATTTCCGACTAAATTTAAACATTATCTTTATATTATTCTGACACGATAAACAATGTTTGTTAAGTTAAATCTCAAGGATTTTAAACTATGTTTATACATTCATTTAAACCTCGACCAAAATCCAATGATTCACGAACCATTAAATGAACATATATGAATATGTATGTATATGTGTATATGTTATAAATTGAAAATGTCAACAAAGTATTTAAACGTATAATGCTTTATATGAACGTATTTGTTTCAATATGATTATCGACGAAATTAAAAATATATATATATATATTAAATGATTGGATTATCAGAAACATTGAATTATGATTACAAGTCTCTGTTGAGAGGTCCACTATGATTTGAGAAAATCTATTCCTCTTAACGATATTCGGAATAATTTGTAAAGCTATTTATAAATAAAAATAGAAAGTGTCATTTACGAAAGTTAGACAAAAGCTAGTGGAGAATTGGTTTCTATAATATTCTATTAATCTATTTTCAAACGTACAAAAACGTTTTCAGTTTAAAAAGAACTTTATTATTAAAACGTATATAACTTTTCTAAATATCTAGAATCACTTTTGACAACTCATTACTTAACCAGTATAATAAATATAACGATATTTATATTTTATTTTATTAAATATATATAACGATTTAAATTAATATTATATATATTTATACGCGTATTATACATACATAGTTTTTATACTTTTACTATACTTTTACTTTACCTTTACTTTACTTTTACTTTACTTTAACTTTAATAATTCACTTTAATAATTCATACTTTAATAATTCACTTTAATAATTCATACTTTAACAATTCATTTTAATAATTCATACTTTAATAATTCATACTTTAATAATTCACTTTAATAATTCATACTTTAATAATTCACTTTAATAATTCATACTTTAATAATTTACTTTAATAATTCATACTTTAATAATTTACTTTAATAAATCATACTTTAATAATTCACTTTAATAATTCAAAAATCTATTATAAATAGAATTCAATAGGTTTCATTATTTCATAGAAACTTGAAAATATATTTCTCTAAACTCTCTCAATCGATTTATATATATATATATATATATATATATATATATATATATATATATATATATATATATATATATATATATATATATATATATATGTTTGCTCTGTATTATTTCAAGATATTATTAGTATACATAAAATATTACGACGGAGTGATGTCCGAGTGATTTCAAAATTGTTTTTTGAATGAGTCGAAGCTAAGAAAATTATGGGTTATAGCTATGGAGGTGATGGGTATGGTTCATGGGTATGCTCGTGAGGTCAATCTAGTGTTTATCATCACCGTTGTGTCTACGTACTTTCTTGCAATATTGAATCTCAATATTGATACGTGAGCACTCATAACTTAACTTTTATATATCAATAGTGTATCCCTGACTAGTGCTCGAGTATATAGGATTATGCATGCTTGTACATTCGATATTGTCCTTAGATAGGTTTGTTGAATCCTGAATTAGATACATATGCTACTGTGATAGGGTATATGATATGCATGTCATTGAAAAGCTAGCGAAAAATTAAGAACTTTTTATTTAGATATCGAATGGTTTCGATGAACGGATTTGAAGTTACAGTAAACTAAATTTTAGTATTATTGTTAAAATGATTATTATTACTATCGTCGTTATTATTTTAATAGAAATATCATTGTTATTATAAAATATAATTATTACTATTATGTTAGTATTATCATTTTATCATAATAACATTTTTAGTAAATATAAATATTGTTATTTTTTTTATAGAATAATAATAATTATTATTACAAAATAATACAACTTTTACTTATTATTATTATGATCAATATTATTTATCAAATAAATAGGGGATAGAAAGATATTTTTCACCACGCGTAATATAATTACATTAATAATGCTTACCACTATAGTTTTACGATATTAAGTGAACTTTATAAATTTCACTACTTAAGATATATAAAAGTATATTTTATCATATATAAACGTTAATATAAAATTTTTATTAATAAATGACTTTTATTATTATAAAATCTAATAAATATATTTAAATATATTAAACGACTATAGTTAAGTTATATAATAAACAAGTATAAATTTTAGAAGTCATTTTGGGTCAAGTTGACTTTTGTTGACTTTTGTTGACTTTTGTTGACGTTATATGTATTTTTACTACGAAATACAGTATGGTGAGTTTCATTTGCTCCCTTTTATATATATTTTTGGGACTGAGAATACATGCGCTGTTTTTTATAAATGTTTTACGAAATAGGCACAAGTACTAAAACTAATTCTACGTGGGTTTAAACCAGAAATATACCCTTAGCTTGGTAACATTAAACTACTTGTCTATGTACGGTAGGCGCGAATCCTAAAGATAGATCTATTGGGCCTGACAAACCCCATCCTGACTATGGGATGCTTTAGTACTTCGAGGTTATTTTAAACACACCTGATCTGGTGTACTTCAGAGGGTAAAACATGAACGTTAAGGCTTGTTACCGGGTGCCTACAATTTATAGAATACTTTTATACACTTGCGAGTGTACATACATTTATAAACGGAAATCTTGTGGTCTATTAATATATTGAAATGATTGTTATGATAAACCTATGAACTCACCAACCTTTTGGTTGACACTTTAAAGCATGTTTATTCTCAGGTATTAAAGAAATCTTCCGCTGTGCATTAGCTCATTTTAAGGAGTCATTCATGGCATATTTTGAAAGACGTTGCATTCGAGTCATTGAGTTCATCAAGATTATTATTATGTCAATTATAGTTGGATGTATTATGAAATGGTGTGCATGCCATCAACTTTCGTTGTAAAGAAAGTTTGTCTTTTAAAACCGAATGCGATGTTTGTAAAATGTATCATATAGAGGTCAAAATACCTCGCGATGAAATCGACTATTGTGAATCATTTATAATGTATATGAACGGGTCCTTTCAATTATTAATACGTGTGATTAAATGAATGTACGTTATTACATTTACATGTTGCCATGATTGCCCGAACTTGACTTTTAAGTGCCCGAAACGTCTTTGTGACACCCGGAACTTTCACGGATAATATTTTTAGGTATTATTTGCATTCATGATTAAGTTTTATTAATCATTTTAATTAACTAAGGTTGTTGGTTAATTACTTGGGCATTTAGTAGTGTTAATGGACTTTTAATTGGATTAACCTGTTACTACTTGAAACTTGGGCTTTAATTATTGTTAGTGGACTTAAAGAGCCCACCCTACTTCATTCATGAACTCTTAAGCCAATACAGGCATGTAAGTATTACTTTCATAAGTAACTAGATAGTTGGTGTATTTGGAATCAAATTACTTGCCATCCCCATGCACATACACCAAGTAACCACCTTTTACAAGCTTTGCACTCTAGTAACCATTGAACTTTCTTCTCCTCCCTTCCACACTCCAAACCGTCGGCCATAGCATATGGGGAGGGATTTTTCATTTTTTTTTACTACATATACACTAGTATCTTTCAATTACTTCTCATTCTCAAAACACACACACTTAATTCTCTCAACTTTCTCTCTCACTTTTCTCTCTAAATCTTGTAAGTGTCTTGAGTTTTTCTCTTCTTCTTCCTTGATTAAAACCGAATTCAAACATTCCATAATCATCATCATACTTTGTTTGTTTTAATCTTGTTTACTTGTGTTGACTACTAGTAGTTGTTAGTTATTTACTTACTTGGTTTCAAGAATCTAACTTACTAGTTTTATTCTTCATTATATCTTGTATTTATCAAGAACACTCAAGAACATAACTTACTAGTTATGGTTCTACATATAGTTTCTTAAAAGATTGCAAGTTCATGTGTTGTTAAAGACATACTTGAAGCTCATGAAGTAAACTTTAAAAGTTTACTTTCTAAAGATCAAACTTTGGTTTGAATCTTTAAAGTATGAACAACCATGAACCTTTTCTTGTTTATTTAAGTTTATTTCTTCATTTTATGCACTTTAATTTCATGTAGTTAGTTTATATGGTCAAGTACTACAAGTTAGTCTTGATCTCATATCTCTTGAACAAATTAAGTTAACTTTGAAAGTTCAAGAACACACAAATAAGTTTTCTTTAAATATAACTTTGGATCTAGACTTTTGAGTCTTGGATCTTCAAGATCAAACCAAGAACTATGTTCTACTACTTATGATCTTGATTAGTTAGTTAACTTTCAAGTTTAGAGTTCAATATTTCTATTATAGTTCATGTAAGTGTCAAACCTAAGACTTTGATGTAACTTTGGTTCATCAAACTACATGCAACTCTTAAGTGAGTTGTGCTTCATGTCTTAGACTTGCACTAGGGTTATGATGGTCAAGACTTGGTTAAGATGATGTAGATACATCAATGAGTTGTACACTTGAAGCTATATGCATCAAGGATGAGAACCATGATGAACATCAAGCACCAAGACCACCGGAACCCTTTTAAACTCACTGTTTCTGTCCAAAAGCTACTGATCTGATGTTTCTGTAATAGACCATTAGACCTGGGCTGTTCTAACCTTGATTTTTGGATATAACTTTTCGAGTAGATAACTTTTCATATAGGACTCGTCTTAATCCGAGTTACGGTTTAGGATTTATGGCCCTCCGATCGTCACTATGTCCTTTAACGTTGTACAGAAATTTCTGACCTACTCGCACGTAGACCGTCGCCACGGTCAAACGAAGATGAGTTTGCTTCTGGAATTTTTACCACACTTAAGGGACTCATAGACGGAGCCATGGCCACTTGTCTCACCTTAATTCAGTAAGGGTAGAGGCCGTGGTGACTGACTGAAGACAGACTTTGTTTTAAACTACTTTCATAAACGAAACCTACTTTACGCCTTTTGTTTAATGATGAATGATGATGACCCTTAAGACCTTAATTACATACTTTTAAACCTATTAAGACGATTTACTGACTTAGTACTATTTGACTTAGGTTGAGGACTTCGGACCGTTTACTTGCACACCTTTCCCGACTACTACTTTACCGCTACATATCATTGTGAGTTATAGCATTCCCTTTTTACTTTAACTTATTTTGGGAACTGAGAATACATGCGGATTTTACGTTTTACATACTAGGCACGAGTACTTAAACTTATATATGTGTGGGTTATATAACAGCAGAAACATTCCCTTTAGCTCGGTAACGTTTAATCATTGGTTTTTGAACCATGAACGCGAATCTTAGATATGGATCCATAGGGTTTGACATCCCCACTCGGGCTAGTCGCGCTAGCATTTAACGAGTTTTTAATACTTCGTAGACATACGCACTTTCCAAGTGTACTTTCAGGGGGTATAAACGTTAAGTTAGTTACCAAGTGCCCACGGTTAACATATACTTTATCATACTGTTTTGAAACGCTCTTTGTAGCACTGAAATCTCGTGGCCTACCTTACATACTGTTATACTTAAACTATAGCTCACCAACCTTTGTGTTGACGTTTGTAAGCATGTATTTCTCAGGTGCTTGAGGTTGCTTCTGCTGTGTACTAGTCGTGCTGTAGAACCCGCTGCTTAGAGTTGTTATCGCATGACTACTTATCTTGCATTCAAACTTATTTTATTTTGAAACTATGTTATGTAACGACCTTTGGGGTCACGTACACTTATTTATTGCTTCTACTTAGAGAAGCATGCTTTTGGATTGTAAAACATTTGACGTTAGTTATGATGTCACCTTTTATTAATGAATGCAAACTCTGTTTTGAAAACGCATATAGTACTTATTCTTGTAATGATCCTGTTGTTAATGGTCCGTACTTGATGATTTAGTACGGGGCGTCACACATCTTGTTAATGTCAGTTACCAGGTGTTCACCATATGAATGATTTTTATGCAGATTGCATGTTATTGAAAGATGAAATCTTGTGATCTATTATTACAATTTGATAAATATATAGGTTAAACCTATAACTCACCAACATTTTTGTTGACGTTTAAAGCATGTTTATTCTCAGGTGATTATTAAGAGCTTCTGCTGTTGGATGATAAATAAAGACAGGATTGGAGTCTGCATGCTTGTATAATATTGTTTAAAAACTGCATTCGAAAACTTAAGTTGTTGTGTAATATTATTGTAAACCATTATGTAATGGTCGTGTGAAAACGATATATTTTAGATTATCATTATTTGATAATCTTTGGAATGTTTTTAAACCTTTATCGATAAAATAAAGGTTATGGTTTGTTTTCAAAATCCAATGCAGTCTTTGAAAAACGTCTCATATAGAGGTCAAAACCTCGCAACGAAATCAATTAATATGAAACGTTTATAATGGATATGAACGGGACATTTCAGTTGATATCAGAGCGTTTGTCTTAGAAAACTAGAAATTTGCATTAGTGTGTCTAACCAAGTTTGTTAGGATACATTAGTGAGTCTGGAATTCGACCATGTTTACTTTAAAAACGATTGCTTAACACTTTTGTTGGAAACTATTTATTTTTACATGTAAATATTATGTGATATATTAATCTCTTAACGTGTTTAATATTGTTTGATAGATGTCTACCTCTAGTACAAATCTCATTGACTCACCTAATAATAATGAAGAGTAAAATGTATTGTGGGAAGATTCACAAATTCCGGAAGAAGAAGAAGAACCGGAAGAAGAGGAACCGGAAGAAGATGTTCCGGAGGAGGAAATATTAAGAACCACAGAAAAACGGTTAAATAAAAGAAAATCCTCAACCAATGGACCAAAGTTAAAAATGGTCAATGGTGTTTCCGCCGAGGAAGAAAAATATTGGGAAAATTACCAATTTTCTGATGAATCGGATGAAATGTCCCGTTCATATTGATTATAAACGTTCCATATTAATTGATTTCGTCGCGAGGTTTTGACCTCTATATGAGACATTTTTCAAAGACTGCATTCATTTTTAAAACAACCATAACCTTTATTTTATCGACAAAGGTTTAAAAAGAATTACGTAGATTATCAAATAATGATAATCTAAAATATACCATTTACACACGACTATTACATAATGGTTTACAATAAAAATATATTACGTCAAAAAATAAGTTTCTTGAATGTAGTTTTTACATAATATCATATAAGCATGGACTCCAAATCTTGTCCTTATTTTAGTATGCAACAGCGGAATCTCTTAATAATCACCTGAGAATAAACATGCTTTAAACGTCAACAAAAAATGTTGGTGAGTTATAGGTTTAACCTATATATTTATCAATCGAAATAATAGACCACGAGATTTCATATTTCAATATACATCCCATACATAGAGATAAAAAAATTATTCATATGGTGAACACCTGGTAACCGACATTAACAAGATGCATATAAGAATATCCCCTATCATTCCGGGAAATCCTTCGGACATGATAAAAATGAATTCGAAGTACTAAAGCATCAGGTACTTTGGATGGGGGTTCGTTAGGCCCAATAGATCTATCTTTAGGATTCGCGTCAATTACTAGATTGGTTTACTAATTCTTAGGTTACCAAGCAAAAGGGCATATTCGGCTTCGATCATTCATATATATAATGTAGTTTCAATTACTTGTGTCTATTTCATAAAACATTTATAAAACTGCATGTATTCTCATCCCAAAATATTAGATTTTTAAAAGTGGGACTATAACTCACTTTCACAGATTTTTACTTCGTCGGGAAGTAAGACTTGGCCACTGGTTGATTCACGAACCTATAATAAATATGTACATATATATCAAAGTATGTTGAAAATATATTTACAACACTTTTAATACATTTTGATGTTTTAAGTTTATTAAGTCAGCTGTCCTCGTTAGTAACCTACAACTAGTTGTCCATAGTTAGATGTACAGAAATAAATAAATATATATTATCTTGAATCAATCCATGACCCAGTGTATACACGTCTCAGGCTAGATCACAACTCAAAGTATATATATATTTTTGGAATCAACCTCAACCTTGTATAGCTAACTCCAACATTACTGCATATAGAGTGTCTATGGTTGTTCCAAATAATATATATAGATGGGTCGATATGATATGTCAAAACATTTGCATACGTGTCTATGGTATCCTAAGATTACATAATATATTAGAATACATGTATAATATAATATAAGTTAGCTAGGATATGATTGGTATAGAATTGTTACAATATTTCCCGTAGCTACAACAATCAAAAAATATCCAATCTTGTTTTACCCATAACTTCTTCGTTTTAAATCCGTTTTGAGTGAATCAAATTTCTGTGGTTTCATATTGAACTCTATTTTATGAATATAAATAGAAAAATTATAGGTTTATAGTCAGAAATATAATTTACAAGTCGTTTTTAAGAGGTAGTCATTTCAGTCGAAAGAACGACGTCTTGATGACCATTTTGAAAAACATACTTCCACTTTGAGTTTAACCATGGTTTTTGGATATAGTTTTATGTTCATAAGAAAAATCATTTTCCCAGAAGAACAACTTTTAAATCAAAGTTTATCATAGTTTTTAATTAACTAACCCAAAACAGCCCGTGGTGTTACTACGACAGCGTATATCCGGTTGTACGGTGTTTTTTGTTTTTTCCGGTTTTAAATCATTAAGTTAGCATATCATATAGATATAGAACATGTGTTTAGTTAATTTTAAAAGTTAAGTTAGAAGGATTAACTTTGTTTGCGAACAAGTTTAGAATTAACTAAACTATGTTCTAGTGATTACAAGTTTAAACCTTCGAATAAGGTAGTTTTATATATATGAATCGAATGATGTTATGAACATAATTACTACCTCAGGTTTTGTGGATAAACCTACTGAAAATGAGAAAAATAGATCTAGCTTCAAAGGATCCTTGGATGGCTTGAAAGTTCTTCAAGTAAGATTTCCACTCGAAATAAGATTGTTAAAGTTATAGAAATTGAATCAAAATTTGAATATGAGTATTACCTTGTATTAGAAAGATATATTATTGTAAATAAGAAATATTTCTTGAGGTTGGATGATCACTTTACAAGATTGGAAGTAAGCTAGCAAACTTGGAAGTATTCTTGATTTTATGAAACTAGAACTTATAGAATTTATGAAGAACACTTAGAACTTGAAGATAGAAATTGAGAGAGATCAATTAGATGAAGAAAATTGAAGAATAAAAGTGTTTGTAGGTGTTTTTGGCCATTGGTATATGGATTAGATATAAAGGATGTGTAATTTTGTTTACATGTAAATAAGTCATGAATGATTACTAATATTTTTGTAATTTTATGAGATATTTCATGCTAGTTGCCAAATGATGATTCCCACATGTGTTAGGTGACTCACATGGGTTGCTAAGAGCTGATCATTGGAGTGTATATACCAATAGTACATACATCTAAAAGCTGTGTATTGTACGAGTACGAATACGGGTGCATACGAGTAGAATTGTTGGTGAAACTGAACGAGGATGTAATTGTAAGCATTTTTGTTAAGTAGAAGTATTTTGATAAGTGTCTTGAAGTCTTTCAAAAGTGTATGAATACATATTAAAACACTACATGTATATACATTTTAACTGAGTCATTAAATCATCGTTAGTCGTTACATGTAAATGTTGTTTTGAAACTTTTAGGTTAACGATCTTGTTAAATGTTGTTAACCCATTGTTTATTATATCTAAAGAGATGTTAAATTATTACATTATCATGATATTATGATCTATTAATATATCTTAGTATGATATATATACAGTTAAATGTTGTTACAAAGATAATCGTTACATATATGTCTCGTTTCGAAATCATTAAGTTAGTAGTCTTGTTTTTACATATGTAGTTCATTTTTAATACACTTAATGACATGTTTACTTATCATTTATCATGATTAAACATAGTGTATCAATATCTTAATATGATTCATATGTAATTAGTAAGACGTTGTTATAACGGTAATCGTTATATATATCGTTTCGAGTTTCTTAATTCAATAAACTCAATTTTATGTATATAACTCATTGTTAAAATACCTAATGAGATACTTACTTATCATAATATCATATTAACTATATATATAATTATATATATGTCATCATATAGTTTTTACAAGTTTTAACGTTCGTGAATCACCGGTCAACTTGGGTGGTCAATTGTCTATATGAAACTTATTTCAATTAATCAAGTCTTAACAAGTTTGATTGCTTAATATGTTGGAAACACTTAATCATATAAATATCAATTTCATTTAATATATATAAACATGGAAAAGTTCGGGTCACTACAGTACCTACCCGTTAAATAAATTTCGTCCCGAAATTTTAAGCAGTTGGAGGTGTTGACGTATCTTCTGGAAATAAGTGTGGGTATTTCTTTTTCATCTGATCTTCTTGTTCCCAGGTGGACTCGGGTCCTCTACGAGCAATCCATTGAACCTTAACAATTGGTATCTTATTTTTCTTAAGTCTTTTAACCTCACGATCCATTATTTCGACGGGTTCTTCGACGAATTGAAGTTTTTCGTTGATTTGGATTTCGTCTAATGGAATAGTGAGATCTTCTTTAGCAAAACATTTCTTTAAATTCGAGATGTGGAAAGTGTTATGTACAGCCACGAGTTGTTGAGGTAACTCAAGTCGGTAAGCTACTAGTCCGACACGATCAATAACCTTGAATGGTCCAATATACCTTGGATTTAATTTCCCTCGTTTACCAAATCGAATAACGGCTTTCCAAGGTGCAACTTTAAGCATGACCATTTCTCCAAATTCAAATTCTATATCTTTTCTTTTAATGTCAGTGTAGCTCTTTTGTCGACTTTGGGCGGTTTTCAACCGTTGTTGAATTTGGATGATCTTCTCGGTAGTTTCTTGTATTATCTCCGGACCCGTAATCTATCTATCCCCCACTTCACTCCAACAAATCGGAGACCTGCACTTTCTACCATAAAGTGCTTCAAATGGTGCCATCTCAATGCTTGAATGGTAGCTATTATTGTAGAAAAATTCTGCTAACGGTAAATGTCGATCCCAACTGTTTCCGAAATCAATAACACATGCTCGTAGCATGTCTTCAAGTGTTTGTATCATCCTTTCACTCTGCCCATCAGTTTGTGGATGATAGGCAGTACTCATGTCTAGACGAGTTCCTAATGCTTGCTGTAATGTCTGCCAGAATCTTGAAATAAATCTGCCATCCCTATCAGAGATAATAGAGATTGGTATTCCATGTCTGGAGACGACTTCCTTCAAAAACACTCTTGCTAACTTCTCCATCTTGTCATCTTCTCTTATTGGCAGGAAGTGTGCTGATTTGGTGAGACGATCAACTATTACCCAAATAGTATCAAAACCACTTGAAGTCCTTGGCAATTTAGTGATGAAATAAATGGTAATGTTTTCTCATTTCCATTCCGGGATTTTGGGTTGTTGAAGTAGACCTGATGTTTTCTGATGCTCCGCTTTGACCTTAGAACACGTCAAACATTCTCCTATGTATTTAGCAATATCGGCTTTCATACACGGCCACCAAAAATGTTTCTTGAGATCCTTGTACATCTTCCCAGTTCCCGGATGTATTGAGTATCTGGTTTTATGAGCTTCTCTAAGTACCATTTCTCTCATATCTCCAAATTTTGGTACCCAAATTCTTTCAGCCTTATACCGGGTTCCGTCTTCCCGAATATTAAGTTGCTTCTCCGATCCTTTGGGTATTTCATCCTTTAAATTTCCCTCTTTTAAAACTCCTTGTTGTGCCTCCTTTATTTGAGTAGTAAGGTTAGTGTGAATCATTATATTCATAGCTTTTACTCGAATGGGTTCTCTGTCCTTTCTTCTCAAGGCGTCGGCTACCACAATTGCCTTACCCGGGTGGTAACAAATTTTAAAGTCGTAATCATTCAACAATTCAATCCACCTACGCTGCCTCATATTCAGTTGTTTCTGATTAAATATGTGTTGAAGACTTTTGTGGTGGGTATATATAATACTTTTGATCCCATATAAGCAGTGCCTCCAAGTCTTTAATGCAAAAACAACTGCGCCTAATTCCAAATCATGCGTCGTATAATTATGCTCGTGAATCTTCAATTATCTAGACGCATAAGCAATTACCTTCGTTCGTTGCATTAATACACAACCGAGACCTTGCTTTGAGGCGTCACAATATATCACAAAATCATCATTCCCTTCAGGTAATGACAATATAGGTGCAGTAGTTAACTTTTTCTTCAATAATTGAAACGCTTTCTCTTGTTCATCCTTCCATTCAAATTTCTTCCCTTTATGCGTTAATGCGGTCAAGGGTTTTGCTATTTTGGAAAAATCTTGGATGAATCTCCTGTAATAACCAGCAAGTCCTAAAAATTGACGTATGTGTTTTGGAGTTTTTGGGGTTTCCTACTTTTCAATGGTTTCAATCTTTGATAGATCCACCTGAATACCTTCTTTGTTCACTATATGACCAAAGAATTGAACTTCTTCCAACCAAAATGCACACTTTGTAAACTTAGCGTATAGTTTTTCTTTTCTCAGCAACTCTAGCACTTTTCTCAAATGTTCTTCGTGCTCTTGGTCATTCTTTGAGTAAATAAGTATGTCATCGATGAAAACAATGACAAACTTGTCAAGATATGGCCCACACACTCGGTTTATGAGGTCCATGAACACAGCTGGTGTGTTAGTCAATCCTAACGGCATAACCATAAACTCGTAATAACCGTAACGCATCCTAAAAGCAGTCTCTGGAATATCATCCTCCTTCACAAGCATTTGATGATATCCAGAACGTAAATTGATATTCGAATAAACAGACGAGCCTTGTAGTTGATCAAATAAGTCGTCGATTCTCGGTAATGGGTAACGGTTCTTAATGGTAAGTTTGTTCAACTCTCGGTAGTTGATACACAACATGAATGTACCATCTTTCTTCTTGACAAACAAAACAAGAGCTCCCCATGGTGATGTACTTGGTCGAATGAAACCACGCTCTAAAAGTTCCTGTAATTGACTTTGTAATTCTTTCATTTTTCTAGGTGCGAGTCTGTATGGAGCACGAGCTATTAGTGTAGCTCATGGTACAAGGTCTATTTGAAATTCAACGGATCGATGTGGAGCTAATCCCGATAATTCTTTCAGAAATACATCGGAAAATTCTTTTGCAACGGGAACATCACTGATGTTCTTTTCTTCAGGTTTAACTTCCTCGATGTGTGCTACAATGACATAACAACCTTTTCTTATTAGTTTTTGCGCCTTCAAACTACTAATAAGATTTAACTTCGCGTTGTTCTTTTCTCCGTACACCATTAAAGGTTTTCCTTTTTCACGCATAATGCAAATCTCATTTTTGTAACAAACGACCTCTGCTCTTACCATCTTCAACCAGTCCATGCCAATTATTACATCAAAACTCCCTAACTCTACTGGTATTAAATCAATCTTAAACGTTTCATCACCAGTTTAATTTCTCTATCCCGACATATATTATCTGCTGAAATTAATTTACCATTTGCTAATTCGAGTAAAAATTTATTATTCAAAGGTGTCAATGTGAAACTTAATTTAGCACAAAAATCTCTACTCATATAGCTTCTATCTGTACCCGAATCAAATAAAACATAAGTAGATTTATCGTCAATAAGAAACGTACTCGTAACAAGCTCTGGGTCTTCCTGTGCTTCTGCCGCATTAATATTTAAAACTCTTCCACGGCCCTGCCCATTAGTATTCCCCTGATTCGGGCAATTTCTAATAATGTGACCCGATTTTCCACATTTATAACAAACAACGTTGGGATTACTTTCTCTGACACTATTCATTTCAGCATTACTTGTTCCGACATTATTTGTTCATTTAGTTCTGTTAAACTTTGATCCGTAGACCTCACACTTTGTCGCGCTATGACCATTTCTTTTACACCTGTTGCAAAATGTCGTGCAAAACCCCTGATGATTTTCTTCACACCTATGACATGGCTGTTTTTTGGTTTTTGTTGCCGTTGTTGTTATTGAGGTTGTTGTTGGGATTGTTATTGTCGTTGAAATGGTTGTTGTAGTTGTTGTTGTTGTTGGGATGTTTGTTGTAGTTATTGTTAGGATTGCGATTATTGTTGCGATTGTTATTACGGTTATTGGGATAGTTGTTGCGATTGTGGTTGTAATTGTTGTTGTTGTACTGGTGACTCTTGTCACTGTTTTCCTCCCACTTTTGTTGAGTTGTTTCGTGTTGGCTTCTTCAGCCGCCTGCTCTTTAATTCTTCCCTCAATCTGATTTATGAGTTTATGAGCCATTCGACTTGCCTTCTGTATAGAAGCGGGCTCGTGTGAACTCACATCTTCTTGAATCCTTACTGGTAACCCTTTTACAAACGCGTCGATCTTCTCTTCTTCATCTTCGAATGCTCCCGGACACAATAGGCACAACTCTGTGAATCGTCGTTCATATGTGGTAATGTCGAACCCTTGTGTTCGTAACTCTCTAAGTTCTGCCTTGAGTTTATTGACTTCGTTTCTAGGACGGTACTGCTCGTTCATCAATTGCTTGCCAACCACGGTAGTGCGTAAGCAGCATTTTGTCCTACCTGTTCAAGATAGGTGTTCTACCACATTAACGCAGTACCTGTAAAGGTATGCGTAGCGTACTTAACTTTGTCCTCTTCAGTACACTTACTTATGGCAAACACCGATTCGACTTTCTCAGTCCACCATTTTAATCCAATTGGTCCTTCAGTTCCATCAAATTCCAAAGGTTTGCAGGTAGTGAATTCTTTGTAGGAGCATCCTACACGATTTCTTATGGAATTAGTTCCACTGCTAGATCCAGAGTTATTGTTATTTTGCATCGCAGCATGTACTGCGGCTATGTTTGCTGCAAGGAAAACACGGAAGTCTTCCTCGCTCATGTTCAAATTCTGACGAGTCGCCGGTGCCATTTCCTTCAAAATAGCCAACTAAATCGAGTTAATCATACAGAATATTAAGAGTAGTCAATAGTATTTCGTAGCATAATATGAACACATTTATAAAAGCTTTTTCTTCATATTTGCATTTTATAAGTTTAAATTCGGGTACTACCTACCCGTTAAGTTCATACTTAGTAGCTAATATACAATTCAACTACTACAATTCCATATGAAAAACTGATTATAATAATATATCACATACAAATATTCTTCAAACTTACAACTTCGCTATATTAAATATAACATGAAATATAGTACACTATGATACAGGACAAGTTTGAAGATAAATCTAGTTAATAGGTAAGTTGTTCAGCAAAGGAAATAAAGACACGTAATTCATAAGTCCAGAAACAAGTCATGCATTCTGGTTTTACTAAGACGACTTCCCATCCTTGGTCTTGTGGAAAATAACCGTTATGACCATTGGCTAGGCAGCATGTTGTAATGTCGTCAAAAGGACAAGGGTTTCGTAATGTCCAACAGCCCCGTAATAATCTAAAAACTTTTTTTCTCACCCCAGCTACTGAATCCGTCACTTGTGGGAAGGTTTTATTTAAAAGTTGCAATCCGATGTTCTTTTTCTCACTTTGGTAAGAAGCGAACATCACTAACCCGTAAGCATAACATGCTTCTTTATGTTGCATGTTAGAAGCTCTTTCTAATTCACGAAATCCTATGTTGGGATATGTTGAGTCAAAATAGGTTCTTAACCCGTAGCGTAAAATTGCATTTGGGTTCCCCGCATTTAACGCTTTAAAGAAAACACGGCGTAACTTACGGTCTCCCCAATGTGATATACCCCACCTATCAAAGGAAAGCCTTTTATAAACTAAGGCATTTCTGGAAAGTCTTTCAAATGTTTGACAAGTTAATTTTGCCATAATTAATTGTGCTGAAGAATTCTGACCGACTCTAGACAAGATTTCCTCAATCATATCCTCTGGTAGATCTTCTAAAATATTCGGTTGTCTACCCTTAATGTCCATTTTGTTTTTATACTGTAAAATAGACAAGGAATAGATTCGTAAAGGATAATTAACAAACAATACAAGCAATTTTTACATAGAACATAAAAGTACAAGCACACTACAATACATATAGTACACAACATGATTACAACCCTCTAATCTGAATCACTGGTTTCTTCTTCTTCGGACTTGGTTCATTTTCCTAATTTTCTAGGGATATATGGTGCTCCTCTAATACGAGCCGTCGTTTTCCACAATGGTTTAGAAAAACCTGGTGGTTAAGAGGTTCCTGAGTTATTGTTACAATTTAGGAAATACGGATGTTGCCGATACATATAAAGTTCATCGGGGTTGGAATCAGGTTTCTCTATTTTTATACCTTTTCCCTTATTATTTTCTTTCTCTTTATTAAATTGGGTCGAGGTAATTTCTATAACATGATCGGAATTCTCATCGGGATCCGATTCATCGGAAAATTGGTAATCTTCCCAATATTTTGCTTCCTCGGCGGAAACACCATTGACCATTTTTAACTTTGGTCCGTTGGTTGATGATTTTCTTTTATTTAATCGATTTACTATAGGTATCAATATTTCTTCCTCCGAAACCTCTTCTTCTTTCGGTTCCTCCTCTTTCGGTTCCTCTTCTTCCGATTCCTCTACTTCCGGTTCCTCTTCTTCCGGTTCCTCTTCGGGAATTTGTGAATCTTCCCAAATTATATTCGACTCTTCATTATTATTAGGTAAGTCGATGGGATTTGTACTAGTGGTAGGCATCTATCACACAATATCAAACACATTAAGAGGTTAATATATCACATAATATTTACATGTTAATAATATATAGTTTCCAACAAAAGTGTTAAGCAATCCTTTTTAAAGAAAACACGGTCGAAGTACAGACTCACTAATGTATCCTAACAAACTCGATAAGACACACTAATGCAAATTTCTGGTTCTCTAAGACCAACGCTCGGATACCAACTAAAATGTCCCGTTCATATTGATTGTAAACGTTCCATATTAATTGATTTCGTCGCGAGGTTTTGACCTCTATATGAGACGTTTTTCAAAGACAGTATTCATTTTTAAAACAAACATAATCTTTATTTTATCGATAAAGGTTTAAAAAGCATTACGTAGATTATCAAATAATGAAAATCTAAAATATACCGTTTACACACGACCATTACATAATGGTTTACAATAAAAATATATTACATCAAAAAATAAGTTTCTTGAATGCAGTTTTTACATAATATCATACAAGCATGGACACCAAATCTTGTCCTTATTTTAGTATGCAACAACAGAAGCTCTTAATAATCACCTGAGAATAAACATGCTTTAAACGTCAACAAAAAATGTTGGTGAGTTATAGGTTTAACCTATATATTTATCAATCGAAATAATAGACCACAAGATTTCATATTTCAATATACATCCCATACATAGAGATAAAAAAATCATTCATATGGTGAACACCTGGTAACCGACATTAATAAGATGCATGTAAGAATATCCCCTATCATTTCGGAAAATCCTTCGGACATGATAAAAATGAATTCGAAGTAGTAAAGCATCTGGTACTTTGGATGGGGTTCGTTAGGCCCAATAGATCTATCTTTAGGATTCGCGTCAATTAGTAGATCGGTTTACTAATTCTTAGGTTACCAAGCAAAAGGGGCATATTCGGCTTCGATCATTCACCTATATAATGTAGTTTCAATTACTTGTGTCTATTTTGTAAAACATTTATAAAAATGCATGTATTCTCATCCCAAAATATTAGATTTTTAAAAGTGGGACTATAACTCACTTTCACAGATTTTTACTTCGTCGGGAGGTAAGACTTGGCTACTGGTCGATTCACGAACCTATAACAAATATGTACATATATATCAAAGTATGTTCAAAATATATTTACAACACTTTTAATACATTTTGATGTTTTAAGTTTATTAAGTCAGCTATCCTTGTTAGTAACCTACAACTAGTTGTCCATGGTTAGATGTACAGAAATAAATCGATATATATATTATCTTGAATCAATCCACGACCCAGTGTATACACGTCTCAGGCTAGATCACAAATTAAAGTATATATATTTTTGGAATCAATCTCAACCCTGTATAGCTAACTCCAACATTACTGCATATAGAGTGTCTATGGTTGTTCCAAATAATATATATAGATGGGTCGATATGATATGTCAAAACATTTGCATACATGTCTATGGTATCCTAAGATTACATAATATATTATAATACATGTATAATACAATATAATTTAGCTAGGATATGATTTGTATAGAATTGTTACAATATTTCCAGTAGCTACAACAATCAAAAAATATCCAATCTTGTTTTACCCATAACTTCTTCGTTTTAAATCCGTTTTGAGTGAATCAAATTGCTATGGTTTCATATTGAACTCTATTTTATGAATCTAAATAGAAAAGGTATAGGTTTATTGTTGGAAATATAAGTTACAAGTTATTTTTGTAATAGGTAGTCATTTCAGTCGAAAGAACGACGTCTTGATGACCATTTTGAAAAACATACTTCCACTTTGAGTTTAGCCATGATTTTTGGATATAGTTTCATGTTCATAATAAAAATTATTTTCCCAGAAGAACAACTTTTAAATCAAAGTTTATCATAGTTTTTAATTAACTAACCCAAAACTGCCTGTGGTGTTACTACGACGGCGTATATCCGGTTTTACGGTGTTTTTCTTCTTTTCTGATTTTAAATCATTAAGTTAGCATATCATATAGATATAGAACATGTGTTTAGTTGATTTTAAAAGTCAAGTTAGAAGGATTAAATTTTATTTGCGAACAAGTTTAGAATTAACTAAACTATGTTCTAGTAATTACAAGTTTAAACCTTCGAATAAGGTAGTTTTATATATATGAATCGAATGATGTTATAAACATCATTACTACCTCAGGTTTTGTGGATAAACCTACTGGAAATGAGAAAAATAGATCTAGCTTCAAAGGATCCTTGGATGGCTTGAAAGTTCTTGAAGCAAAATTATGACACAAAAACAAGTTCAAGTAAGATTTTCACTCAAAATAAGATTGTTAAAGTTATAGAAATTGAATCAAAGTTTGAATATGAGTATTACCTTGTATTAGAAAGATATCTTACTGTAAATAAGAAAGATTTCTTGAGGTTGGATGATCACTTTACAAGATTGGAAGTAAGTTAGCAAACTTGGAAGTATTCTTGATTTTATGAAACTAGAACTTATAGAATTTATGAAGAACACTTAGAACTTGAAGATAGAACTTGAGAGAGATCAATTAGATGAAGAAAATTGAAGAATGAAAGTGTTTGTAGGTGTTTTTGGTCGTTGGTACATGGATTAGATATAAAGGATGTGTAATTTTGTTTACATGTAAATAAGTCATGAATGATTACTAATATTTTTATAATTTTATGAGATATTTCATGCTAGTTGTCAAATGATGGTTCCCACATGTGTTAGGTGACTCACATGATCTGCTAAGAGCTGATCATTGGAGTGTATATACTAATAGTATATACATCTAAAAGTTGTGTATTGTACGAGTACGAATACGGGTGCATACGAGTAGAATTGTTGGTGAAACTGAACGAGGATGTAATTGTAAGCATTTTTGTTAAGTAGAAGTATTTTGATAAGTGTCTTGAAGTCTTTCAAAAGTGTATGAATACATATTAAAACACAACATGTATATACATTTTAACTGAGTCGTTAAATCATCGTTAGTCGTTACATGTAAATGTTGTTTTGAAACCTTTAGGTTAACGATCTTGTTAAATGTTGTTAATCCATTGTTTATTATATCTAAAGAGATGTTAAATTATTACATTATCATGATATTATGATATATTAATATATCTTAGTATGATATATATACAGTTAAATGTTGTTACAACGATAATCGTTACATATATGTCTCATTTCGAAATCATTAAGTTAGTAGTCTTGTTTTTACAATTGTAGTTCATTGTTAATACACTTAATGACATGTTTACTTATCATTTATCATGATTAAACATAGTGTATCAATATCTTAATATGATTCATATGTAATTAGTAAGACGTTGTTATAACGATAATCGTTATATATATCGTTTCGAGTTTCTTAATTCAATAAACTCAATTTTATGTATATAACTCATTGTTAAAATACCTAATGAGATACTTACTTATCATAATATCATGTTAACTATATATATAATCATATATATGTCATCATATAGTTTTTACAAGTTTTAACGTTCGTGAATCACCGGTCAACTTGGGTGGTCAATTGTCTATATGAAACCTATTTCAATTAATCAAGTCTTAACAAGTTTGATTGCTTAACATGTTGGAAACACTTAATCATATAAATATCAATTTTATTTAATATATATAAACATGGAAAAGTTCGGGTCACTACATCGGATCCCGACAAGGATTCCGATGATGTTATAGAAATTACCCCAGCTCAATTAAAAGTAGCAAAAGAAAATAATATGGGAAAATCTATCAAAATAGAGAA
Organism: Rutidosis leptorrhynchoides; assembly: GCF_046630445.1. NCBI lineage: Eukaryota > Viridiplantae > Streptophyta > Magnoliopsida > Asterales > Asteraceae > Rutidosis > Rutidosis leptorrhynchoides. The sequence continues at coordinate 183,381,961 of NC_092337.1, forward strand.
ACCCGAGTCCAAAACTGATGAACATTATTCTAACATGAAATATATCGATGGGATATATCGTAAACACCCGTATTTCTTAAACTTTAACTATAACCCGGGAACATCTAAACCACCAGGTTTTTCTAAACCATTTGTGAAAATGACGGCTCGTATTAGAGGAGCACCATGTATCCCTAGGAAATTAGCAAAAAGAACTAAGTCCGAGGAGGATGAAACAAGTGAGTCAGAATAAAGAATTGTAATCATGCTGTGTAATATGTGTATTGTAGTGTGCTTGTACTTTTATGCTGTATGTAAAAATTGCTTGTAATGTTTGTATTCTATCATTCTTTACAAGATCTAATTTTTCATCTCTTTTACAGTATAAAAAATACAAAATGGACGTAAATGATAGACAATCGAATATTTTAGAAGACCTACCAGGGGATATGATTGATGAAATCTTGTCTAGAGTTGGTCAGAATTCATCAGCTCAATTATTTTTGGCAAAATTAGTGTGTCGAACATTTGAAAGACGTTCTCGGCATGCCTTAGTTTATAAAAGGCTTTCCTTTAAGAGATGGGGTATATCACATTAGGGAGACCTTAAGTTACGCCGTGTTTTCTTTAAGGCATTAAGTGCGGGGAACCCAAATGCAATTTTACGCTACGGGTTGAGAGCCTATTTTGACTCCACATATCCCAACATAGGACTTTGTTCTTTAGAAAGAGCTTCCAATATGCAACTTAAAGAAGCATGTTATGCTTACGAGTTAGTGATGTTCGCTTCTGACCAAATTGAGAAAAAAGAACATCGGATTGCAACTGTTAAATAAAACATTCCCACAAGTGACGGATTCAGTAGTTGGAGTGAGAGATAAGGTTTTTAGATTGTTAAGGGGCTGTTAGGCCTTACGTAACCCACGTCCTTTTGACGACGTTACAACATGCTGTCTTACCAACGACCACAATGGTTATTTTCCACAAGACCAAGGATGGGAAATAATACTAGTAAAACCTGAATGCATGACTTGTTTCTGGACCTACGAATTACGTGTCTTTATTGCCTTTGCTGAACGACTTGCGCTTAACTAGAATTGACTTCACAACTGCCTTGTATCAAAGTTATTGCGTGCTATATTTCATGCTATATGTAAAATAATGGTATTGTAAGTTTGTAAAATATTGTATAAAAGTTTGAACGCGAAATATTATTGTAATAAGATTTTCATATAGAATTGTAGTAGTTGAATTGTATATTAGCTACTAAGTATGAACTTAACAGGTAGGTACTACCTGAATGAAAAATTATAAAATGCTAATATGAAGAAAAAGCTTTTATAAATAAGTTCATATTATGCTACGAAATACTATTGACTACTCTTAATATTCTATATGATTAACTTAATTCTTTTGGCTATTTTTGAAGGAAATGGCACCGACTACTTGTCAGAACTTGAACATGAGTGAGGAAGACTTCCGTGTTTTCCTTGCAGTAAACATAGCCGCAGTACAGGCTGCAATGCAAAACAAAAATAACTATGAATCCAGCTGAAATGTCCCGTTCTTATTGATTAAAAACGTTCCATATGAATTGATTTCGTTGCGAGGTTTTGACCTCTACATGAGACGTTTTTCAAAGACTGCATTCATTTTTAAAACAACCCATAACCTTTATTTCATAAATAAAGGTTTAAAAAGCTTTATGTAGATTATCAAATAATGATAATCTAAAATATCCTGTTTACACATGACCATTAGATAATGGTTTACAATACAAATATGTTACATCGAAATTAGTTTCTTGAATGCAGTTTTTACACAATATCATACAAACATGGACTCCAAATCTTGTCCTTATTTTAGTATGCAACAGCAGAAGCTCTTAGTATTCACCTGAGAATAAACATGCTTTAAACGTCAACAAAAATGTTGGTGAGTTATAGGTTTAACCTATATATATCAAATCGTAACAATAGACCACAAGATTTCATATTTCAATACACATTCCATACATAGAGATAAAAATCATTCATATGGTGAACACCTAGTAACCGACAATAACAAGATGCATATATAAGAATATCCCCATCATTCTGGGACACCCTTCGGATATGATATAAATTTCGAAGTACTAAAGCATCCGGTACTTTGGATGGGGTTTGTTAGGCCCAATAGATCTATCTTTAGGATTCGCGTCAATTAGGGTGTCTGTTCCCTAATTCTTAGATTACCAGACTTAATAAAAAGGGGCATATTCGATTTTGATAATTCAACCATAGAATGTAGTTTCACGTACTTGTGTCTATTTTGTAAATCATTTATAAAACGTGCATGTATTCTCATCCCAAAAATATTAGATTTTAAAAGAGGGACTATAACTCACTTTCACAGATTTTTACTTCGTCGGGAAGTAAGACTTGGCCACTGGTTGATTCACGAACCTATAACAATATATACATATATATCAAAGTATGTTCAAAATATATTTACAAAACTTTTAATATATTTTGATGTTTTAAGTTTATTAAGTCAGCTGTCCTCGTTAGTAACCTACAACTAGTTGTCCACAGTTAGATGTACAGAAATAAATCGATAAATATTATCTTGAATCAATCCACGACCCAGTGTATACGTATCTCAGTATTGATCACAACTCAAACTATATATATTTTGGAATCAACTTCAACCATGTATAGCTAACTCCAACATTCACATATAGAGTGTCTATTGTTGTTCCGAAATATATATAGATGTGTCGACATGATAGGTCGAAACATTGTATACGTGTCTATGGTATCTGAAGATTAAATAATATACAATACAAGTTGATTAAGTTATGGTTGAAATAGATTTGTTACCAATTTTCACGTAACTAAAATGAGAAAAATTATCCAATCTTGTTTTACCCATAACTTCTTCATTTTAAATCCGTTTTGAGTGAATCAAATTGCTATGGTTTCATATTGAACTCTAATTTATGAATCTAAATAGAAAAAGTATAGGTTTATAGTCGGAAAAATAAGTTACAAGTAGTTTTTGTAAAGGTAGTCATTTCAGTCGAAAGAACGACGTCTAGATGACCATTTTAGAAAACATACTTCCACTTTGAGTTTAACCATAATTTTTGGATATAGTTTCATGTTCATAATAAAAATCATTTTCCAAGAATAACAACTTTTAAATCAAAGTTTATCATAGTTTTTTAATTAACTAACCCAAAACAGCCCGCGGTGTTACTATGACGGCGTAAATCCAGTTTTACGGTGTTTTTCGTGTTTCTAGGTTTTAAATCATTAAGTTAGCATATCATATAGATATAGAACATGTGTTTAGTTGATTTTAAAAGTCAAGTTAGAAGGATTAACTTTTATTTACGAAAAAGTTTAGAATTAACTAAACTATGTTCTAGTGATTACAAGTTTAAACCTTCGAATAAGATAGCTTTATATGTATGAATTGAATGATGTTATGAACATCATTACTATCTCAAGTTCCTTGGATAAACCTACTGGAAATGAGAAAAATAGATCTAGCTTCAAAGGATCATTGGATGGCTTGAAAGTTCTTGAAGCAGAATCATGACACGAAAACAATTTCAAGTAAGATTTCCACTTGAAATAAGATTGTTATAGTTATAGAAATTGAATTAAAGTTTGAATATGATTATTACCTTGTATTAGAAAGATAACCTACTATAAGTAACAAAGGTTTCTTGATCTTGGATGATTACTTGGAATGGATTTAGAAAACTTGGAAGTAAACTTGCAATCTTGGAAGTATTCTTGATTTTATGAAACTAGAACTTTTGGAATTTATGAAGAACACTTAGAACTTGAAAATAGAACTTGAGAGAGATTAATTAAATGAAGAAAATTGAAGAATGAAAGTGTTTGTAGGCATTTTTGGTCGTTGGTGTATGGATTAGATATAAAGGATATGTAATTTTGTTTTCATGTAAATAAGTCATGAATGATTACTCATATTTTTGTAATTTTATGAGATATTTCATGCTAGTTGCCAAATGATGGTTCCCACATGTGTTAGGTGACTCACATGGGCTGCTAAGAGCTGACCATTGGAGTGTATATACCAATAGTACATACATCTAAAAGCTGTGTATTGTACGAGTACGAATACGGGTGCATACGAGTAGAATTGTTGATGAAACTGAACGAGGATGTAATTGTAAGCATTTTTGTTAAGTAGAAGTATTTTGATAAGTGTCTTGAAGTCTTTCAAAAGTGTATGAATACATATTAAAACACTACATGTATATACATTTTAACTGAGTCGTTAAGTCATCGTTAGTCGTTACATGTAAACGTTGTTTTGAAACCTTTAGGTTAACGATCTTGTTGAATGTTGTTAACCCATTGTTTATTATAACAAATGAGATGTTAAATTGTTATATTATCATGATATTATTATATATAATATATCTTAGTATGATATATATACAGTTAAATTTCGTTACAACGATAATCGTTACATATATGTCTCGTTTCGAAATCATTAAGTTAGTAGTCTTATTTTTACATATGTATTTCATTGTTAATACACTTAATAATATATTTACTTATCATTTAACATAATTAACCAAGTGTATCAATATCTTAATATGATTCATATGTACTGATGTCAAAGCAGAGGGGTATAAAATACTATTAAATTTTAGCAGGAAATACTATTAAATACGATACAATTTTACACAAGATATTTATTTATTTATAGAATGGATATACTTAAACCTTGCTACAACACTTATAGGCAGTGTACCTAATCGTACAGTAGTGTAGTTTTTAGTAAGTCCGGTTCGTTCCACAGGGAGATCTTTAAGCAAAGCTCAACGCTATATTAGTTTACTTTTATAAAAATACAAATATATATATAAGTAATATTATTATTATAAAGGGGGGTTTTTACCGTTTAATGACCGGTTTGTCGATTTTAAAACTTTAGTCGCAGTTAAAACCTAATGTAAAATATTAAATAAATACAAGACTTTAAATTAAAGCGTAAAGTAAATAACGATAATGAAATTGCGAATAATAAAAATGCGATAAAATTAAATTGCGATAATTAAAAAGTACGATAATTAAAAGTGCGATAAAATAAAATAACAATAAATAAAAGTGCGATAATTAGAAGTGCAATTAAATATAAAATAAAGGAAATAAAATATGAAATAAAAGAATTATGCTTATTTAAACTTCCGTAATCATGATGTTTGACGTGTTGATTTTAGTTTTATGCCCATGGGTTAATTGTCCTTTGTCCTGGATTATTCAATATGTCCGTCTGGTTTTTGTCCATAACAGTCCATCAGTCATAAATATAAATTGCAAGTGTCCTTGTCAAATTATTATTATACCCGAAGATAAATATTCCAACTAATTGGGGATTCGGATTGTAACAAGGTTTTAATACTTTGTTTAATGAATACACCAGGTTATCGACTGCGTGTAAACCAAGGTTTTACTACTTTGTTAACAATTACACCAATTACCCTTGAATGTAATTTCACCCCTGTTTTAATTATTCTAGTGGCTATTAATCCATTCCCGTGTCCGGTTAAATGAACGATTATTCGTACATATAAATACCCCGCCCATCGTGTCCGATCGAGTGTATATGGTAATTTATAGGGACGCCCAATTGTAAATCTTTATATTAACATTAACAAACTTTCATTTAGTTAAACAAATATAAAGCCCATTAATGGCCCATAGTCTAGTTTCCACAAGTGTCGTTCTTTTGTCCAAACCCCAATTATGGTACAAAGCCCAATTACCCAATTTTAATAATTAGCCCAACATCATGATTACTTCGTTTTAAACAAGCATAATAATAACTTAGCTACGAGACATTAATATAAAAAGGTTGAACATAACTTACAATGATTAAAAATAGCGTAGCGTTACACGGACAGAATTTCGACTTACACCCTTACAACATTCGCTAACATACCCTTATTATTAGAATTATAATTAAAATTAAAATATAAATTATAAATATAAATATATATTACGTATATATTGAGAGAGATTGAGAAAAAAGGATGTAAAATTCGATCAGAATTCGGTTGGCTTTATAGCCAGAAGTGAAATTTGGGGCTCCGCGACTCGCGGCAAAAAGCCCTTCAAACTCCGCGAGTCGCGGAGAGGTATTTTCAATTCACACCCTTGGAGTTTCTGGCTGCCGACAGTTTTTTATATATATATATAATATATATATAATTAATATAATTAATTATATATTATATTATATTTATATACATAGTTAACTTGTAATTTTTAGTCCGTTGCGTCGAGCGTTAAGAGTTGACTCTAGTCCCGGTTCCGGATTTTCGAACGTCCTCGCGTATAATTTAATATCTTGTACTTTGCGTTTTGAATCTTGTACTCTTGTGATTTCGAGACGTTTCTTATCAATAATTGGAACCTTTTTGATTGTCTTTTGTTCTTTTGAGCTTTTTGGTCGTTTGCGTCTTCAAATCGTCGAATCTGTCTTTTGTCTTCACCTTTTATTATTTAAACGAATATCACTTGTAAATAGAACAATTGCAACTAAAAGCTTGTCTTTCTTGAGGAATAATGCTATGAAATATATGTTCGTTTTTAGCATTATCAAATATTCCCACACTTGAGCGTTGCTTGTCCTCAAGCAATATCGTCTTGAAATACTAGAATCACTTTTTTATTCTTCACACTTTGTACATCAGTGATTTCTATACGGCGGTATAAATAATGGTAGTAACGATATGGTTTACAGTCCCACATGACTATAAAAATTTAGATCCATTAAGGAAATTGGATCTTTATGAAAACATTTGATCTTTTGAAAATTAAATCTAGTTTTTACCCTAGATAAGTTTTCCGGAATAACCCTTTACCGGTGTTTGCAAAATATTTTTTTTTTTGTGGGTTTGGTGGGTTTCAGATTTGAAAATTTTAGCTCAAAACTTGCGGTTTTGTGTCACCCACTTGCTAACCTTGTATTTGGAAAGCAACACGTCCAGTTTACTTGTCCCGTATATTACCTTTCGGCAAACTACCGTCCGGTTTTAAAGGAAAGCGTTGAACAAGCAACTGTTTAAGGCAATGTCCCGTGACATGCTTTTGATTATGGTCTATAACGTGTCGGACGCAATTACTATCCTTGGTAGGAGCAATAGTAAAGCTCACCCTTATAATTTGTCGGTCTGGCACAAGGTCCTGTCTTTGACCATGTTATGCAACCACCGTTCTTACGGTTGACACCCGATTTGGTTCAGGTGACCTAATGAATTCTAGGTGAATTCCTAGGATTTTACGTTCAATGGTAATGAACGCATTGAAAATAGGGTTTTCAGAAAACAAATCGGTTTGTATTTTTGATCAAAATATTTTCTCGTTTAAGCTCGAGTTTAGATATCATTGAATTCCATGAGTTTGTAATTCTCAATCTTTAAGGTCAATCTCAAGGATTGAGTAATATCAGGCTTAAAAGCTGATTTTTAATCTTTAAGGAGATTATCCTTTCTGGGGATCTGATTCATTAGTCTTATCCAGCTAATTTGCACGGTGCCTCCCCATTGTACGAGATAAATCCTTCTCATGGTTAGGATAAATCTGACCACTTGACGACCCTGTTTAATGCTGAGGTCCGTGGATTTCCTGCTGATTTTAGTGATGACTTTTCTAGATTTTTCGTCAACCTACAGCTGGTCTGAACGACAACTTCATGACCTAAATCAAGAAGCGCGTGTCTTTTTCGGAAGACTTTACTTCCTTTTAATGATGGAATTGATTCATCGTGTAGATCCATCTCTTCTTTTCTTTCATTGGGTAAAACAGTTTAGTTTAGTCCAAAGCAAAAGTATTTTCAGTTATTTGTTACAAATATATGTGGCATATGTTTAAAATAACTTGGTAAATTTTCCCACACTTGGCTTTTTATTTCTTTTTATCGTCCTCTATTCCATTTTAAATGAATTTTAACATTTTAGTTTGTTTCTCAATTTATCTCCTTTCCGAGGTAACAATAATTTCGGTGTTAAAACCTAGTTTTATCGTTCATAAATATGTTTAAACATGATTTTGAATTCATTTATTTGAAAATTTTTTAAAAATTTTACTAGAATTGGGTAGTCAGTATATAAGACCAGGGCTGTTCTTTATTATCAGAGAGCACTAGATTCTAATACAACTACTGCTTTACTAGTATTTTTAATGGTAACCAAGTGTATAAAGTAAAAGTTTTAAAATCCGAAAGAATTTAACCCCTTCCCACACTTAAGATCTTGCAATGCCCTCATTTGCAAGAAATCAGTAACAATTTAAATTATTGAGGGTGATTTGTGTGAAAATGATTAAATTTTTACCAAAGTTTCCAAATATATTGGCGTTTGTTTGCTGAATGATAAATGGTGCACGTCATTTGTTCATTCCGTCTTGTTGTTATTTCACATACATTTTGCATCATTGTCGTCAAAATTACTTGCTTTTGCTGAACTTAATGCCAGTCTTTGAAAATGCGTTGTTTTACCCTGTTGTGTACATAAGATAAACTGCAAACATATATACATATTTTTGAAGTTTGGTTTATTACCCCACATTCAAAAATTATTAAAATCTAAGAATAAAAGTTAGAAATTATAAAAATGATTACAATATTAACAAAAATATTAAATATATCAATAATTACAAATTACAAAATAATAAAAAAAAAATAAGTAAACTAAGGATGATATTGGTACCAATAGGGGTTCCACGCATAACCATAAGTGCTATAGAATGCTTCGGCAGGGTCATACGTAGGATATGGTGGCTGCATCTCTATCGACCAAGGAGGGAAGACGGGTTTCGGTGTAGGAATATAGTTTCTACCTATGTGTTGGCAATGCGCTATGATCTGGTTCTGATGAACTTGCCAATCTTCAAATGCTCTCTGTCTAGCATTTTCGTATTCCTGAGAAGCTATAAACCTATGAATTTCTTGCCCCCCTCCTACATTACCTTGTTCCTGGTTTCTCTCTACCTGTGGATGTCTACCATTGTATCGTACTGCGGCGTTATTTCGCCGCTTCAACACTTTCGCACCATGGTATACATTTAAACCTATAGTGTCGCGGGGTTCTGGCTCTTCTACTAATAATCCCCCCCGACTTATATCCACACCGAGATATTCACCAATCAAAGTAATAAAAATACCACCTCCTATTATGCTATGTGGACGCATCCCTCGAACCATAGCTGATAAATAATAACCCACACAATATGGTATACTTACAGCGCTGTGTGGGTCTCGAATACACATATGGTAAAACAAATCTTGTTCATTTACCTTTTCTTTGTTTTTACCCCTTTGTGTAATCGAGTTAGCTAAAAACCTATGTATTACTCTTAATTCGGCTCTATCTATATCCAAATAAGAGTAGTTTCCCCCTTTAAAACGGTGATGGCTTGTCATTTGACTCCACACACCGTGTGTATCAAAATTTTCATCTATTTTCCTACCGTTTAGTATCAATCCTCTACAATCGGCAGACGCTAACTCCTCAGGCGTATATATACGTAAAGCCTGAGCCATGTCCAGTAAAGACATGTGGCGCATCGAACCGCCTAACAAAAATCTAATAAAAGAACGATCGGTTAAACTAGCTACCCGATCATTCAACTCTATACTACATAACAACTCTTCACACCATACTTTATATACAGGTCTGCGTATGGTGAATAAACATATCCAGTCATTAAAAGAAGAATTACCATACCTCTGTACCAGTAATTCCCTAATTGGCCCGGCCAATTCTACAGCTTCCAAGGGTCCCCATTCTATGACCCTCGGTACCTCAACAACCTTGGAATGAAGAGTATGCAAACCCCGTTGATATTTTGGATAATCTATCCAAAGTCTGTCAAATCGCAGGTTCGGGTGCAACTGTTCCAAGTGCATATCTGAAAAGGTCATGACTGGATGAGGTACATCCTGCTTGTAGTAGTTATCTACCTCCTGTTGTTCCAAGTTCTCAGCAGGAGCATGACGGGCTTGGGATGAAGATTCACCCCTTTCATTCTGCAAAACACATCAAACACAAATTTTGTGCATCCAAATATGCATTAGTGTCAGCAAAATCATCAATCAAAATAATTACAATGACATTATCAATTTACATCAAACTTAAGCTTATTTTCACATTTTTATCAAATCTACACTTTTTCAAATAAGCATATACGAAAATTTTCGCCAAGTTCATAAACATTCAATTCAAATAACATGTCAAAATAATCATTACTAGCAAATAAACAAGTCTCAAATGGCATTATCTTTCAAAAATCAAGTTCATGAATTTTGGACTTGAAAAAGTCCACTTTAATTCTCAAAATCATGTTTAGGCTCAAAGTTTGGATCATTTAACTACCTAGACATGTTACACTACTCAATTTAGCAACAATTCATGACAAAAATCGGCCATAACCTGTTTATATCAAAAAGCCCCAAATTGCTCAAGAACACAAACCCTAGATTATTCAAAATTTGAAGTTTAAGGCTTCTAATCATGTTTAAACAGCATCAATCTAGGTTATACAAGCATAATACATAAACAATTTAAGTCTAATTACACTAAAAAGCATCAAAATCAAATTGGGGAAAAATAGCTCAAGAACACTAAAATTCGAATTAAATGGTGTTTAGGTGTAGAAATTTACCATTTTTCTTGAGTAGTTCCTAGATATCATCCTTCTCAACATGATTTTAGCAAAAAATTTGGTGATTAACGGTTAAAAATTGAGATTTTTGGAGGTGATTTTCGTGGGTTTTCGGGGGTATTTTCGAGTGTTTATGCAGTATGTTTGTGTGTGTGGGAGTGACTGATCGTGCAGCTGGTTATATTTTTTTTTTGTAATTTTGTCCCTCCGCGAGTCGCGGAGGTTTTCACTTAAAACTCCGCGAGTCGCGGAGTTATATTTTTTTTTTTTTTTTTTTTTTTTTTTTTTTTATAACCTTTAACTTATAAAACAATTAAGAAATTAATTTTAAAATTTTGTTTCCCTTGTTATTTAGGACGAGGTCGTTTCGGATCGATGTCCTAGTCCGTCCCTCGACAAAATTTTAAAATTTGTCTTTTTGTAGCGATTGTTTTAAAAGCTAAGATTTTTGGGTTTTTTAATGTTTTTGGCATACTTTAAATCAATAAGATTAAAAATAATGATAATAAAAGTTCTCGTCCCTCCCTCGGGTAAAGCAATTTCGGTTCAAAGACCTAGTCTTCAACTTACGACGAATTTTAAAAATCATATTCTTAACTTAATGAGATAAAGTAAATTTTTGTTTTTAAATTCACACAACTTTAAATATAAAATTCAAAATTAAAATTAAAAATTCACACCAAACTCAAAATTTAAAATGCATAAAATTAAAATTCATATTTTAAAAATTAAAAATTCACACCAAACTTAATTTAAAAATTCATATTATAAATTCACACCAAACTTATATTAATTTTTCAAATATTTACAATTTTAAATATATTGTTTTTACAAAGTTTACAATATTAATTTAGGATTTAAATATTAATTTTAAAAACATGGTAAAAATAAATTAAAAATCTTTTTTTTCTTTTTTTTTATCCCACTTTAATCAATCAAATATTATCAAAAATATGCGCCCCTCTTTTCGGTAAAGTAATTTCGGTTCCAAGACCTAATTTAACTCATGACGAATTTTTGAAATATTTTGGTTTGATTGTTTAAAGATATTTATACCTTAAGAATAAACGTTAAATTTCGCAGTGATGTAATAAATTTTTTTGAAGGATATCAATAATTTCGGTCGCCAAACCTAATTTTATTTAATACCAATTTAATACTTTTTAGCGAACAAATTAGCGTTTATTATCAAAAGGTTAAAAATAAAAATAAAAATAAAAACTGTACAGACATACCTGTGAAATAGATTTCTTAGTTATATGATCTATTATATTCATAAGATAGTCGGTTTAATTGGTTTTCCATGGCTGCATAGGCGTAACCTCGAGCATTCATTGTCTTTTCTTCTAAACATATGAACGGTCCGTCTCTGCATAAAGTAACAAATTCTGTATTTGAATAGGTTTGATTATTTGAACATTTACCTCCATGTGACCATTTTCCGCATTTGTGACATTTTTCTAGGTGTCGTGCTCTTCTTTTTGCTGCGGATTTTGATTTTCCTTTACCAAATTGTAACTTATTATCTTCGCATCTGGATCCTTTTCTAACTCCGTCCATTCTTTCTCTGATTACTGATACTATTTCACTCGGTAGTATGTCATTATTACGTTTAGTGATCAAAGCGTGTAGCATTAGACCATGGTTTAGTTCACAGGCAGTCTTCATTTCGTAAAAACCTAAAAAAATAAAAATTCAGAATGGGGGGAGAAGACTAGTTCTTTAGGGTCTGCTAGGGAAAGACCATACGTGTTCCATTTTCGAGAACTACACGAAAACAGACAATCTAACTCTAACAGAAATACTTATTATCTTTTAAAGATTTGATTCTCCCCACACTTAGTTAGCTGTGGTATCGAAATTGTGAGTAACTTCGTTGTCGACTTCCATCGGACCCTGTATGTAATGTTTAACTCTGTGACCATTAACTTTAAATTCAATCCCATTTGAATTTATTAATTCTATCGCTCCGTATGGGAAAACTCTTTTGACTATGAATGGTCCAGACCATCTCGATTTCAATTTTCCAGGAAATAGCTTGAATCGTGAATTGAAAAGAAGAACTCTGTCTCCTTCTTTAAATTCTTTTGAACTTCTGATTCTTTTATCATGCCATTTCTTCGTTCTTTCTTTATAGATTAACGAATTCTCGTATGATTCATGTCTTAATTCTTCTAATTCGTTTAGTTGACTTAATCGTAGACGTCCGGCTTCATGTAAATCAAGATTACATGTCTTCAAAGCCCAAAATGCTTTGTGTTCAATTTCTACTGGAAGATGACATGCTTTTCCATAAACAAGTCTAAAAGGTGTGGTTCCAATTGGAGTTTTGTAGGCTGTTCTAAAAGCCCAGAGTGCATCCTCCAATTTAATGGACCATTCCTTCGGATTTGATCCTACGGTTTTCTCTAGAATACGTTTTAAAGCTCGGTTGGTATTTTCAACTTGTCCACTTGTTTGTGGATGATATGCGGTGGAGATTTTATGAGTTACTCCATATCTTTTAAGAACTTTCTCAAGTTGATTATTACAGAAATGAGTACCCCGATCACTTATTAAAGCTTTCGGTGTTCCAAACCTTGCAAAAAGACGTTTTAAAAAGTTTACTACAACTCGTGCATCGTTAGTTGGGAGAGCTTGTGCTTCTGCCCATTTAGATACATAATCAATGGCTACGAGTATATATAGATTATTATGAGATTTTGGAAATGGACCCATAAAGTCAATACCCCAAATGTCAAATACTTCACATACTTGGATGACATTTTGTGGCATTTCATCACGTTGACTTATTTTTCCGGCCCTTTGACATGCATCACAAGATTTGCAAAGAAGGTGTGCGTCTTTGTAAATTGTAGGCCAATAGAATCCAGCTTCATAAACTTTTCTTGCTGTTAGTTGAGGCCCATAATGCCCTCCTGTTGGTCCTGTGTGACAATGGTTTAAAATTTTACTAGCTTCATCTCCAAATACACATCGGCGTATTATTCCATCGGGACAACTTTTAAACAGATGTGGATCTTCCCAGAAATAGTGTTTTATATCACTGAAGAATTTCTTTCGTCTTTGGTACGATAATCCTTTTTCAAGGAATCCACAAACTAAGTAGTTTGCATAGTCTGCAAACCATGGGATTTCTTTATAATCTATCTTCAATAGATATTCATCAGGAAAGTTGTCTTGTATGGCTGATTCATTCAGAACTTCTAATTCGGGATTTTCAAGACGAGAAAGATGATCAGCGGCGAGATTTTCTGCTCCTTTTTTATCTCGGATTTCAATATCAAACTCTTGTAAGAGTAAGATCCAACGGATTAATCTTGGTTTAGCATCTTGTTTTGAAAATAGGTATCTAAGAGCAGAATGGTCGGTATAGACCACCGTTTTTGCTAGAACGAGATATGATCGAAATTTGTCAAAAGCAAAGACAATAGCAAGGAGTTCTTTTTCAGTAGTTGTATAGTTCGTTTGTGCTCCTTGTAATGTCTTACTAGCATAATATATAGGTTGAAATCGTTTTTCAATCCTTTGTCCTAAAACGGCTCCCATTGCAAAATCACTTGCATCGCACATTAGTTCAAATGGTAGATTCCAATTTGGTGTTATCATGATCGGTGCATTAGTGAGTTTTTCTTTTAGAATATTAAAAGATTTGATACACTCATCTGAAAAGATGAATGGTGCATCCTTTTCTAGGAGTTTATTCATAGGAGTGGCAATTTTAGAAAAATCTTTTATGAAACGTCGGTAAAAACCGGCATGCCCTAGAAAACTCCTAACTCCTCTAACATTTGTGGGATGTGGAAGTTTAGCAATTACATCTACTTTAGCTCTATCCACTTCAATTCCTTCTTTTGAAATTTTATGTCCAAGAACGATGCCTTCTTTAACCATGAAATGGCATTTCTCCCAATTAAGTACTAGATTTGATTTTTCGCATCTAATTAGCATTCGTTCCAGATTAACTAGACATGATTTAAATGTATCACCGAAGACTGAAAAGTCATCCATGAATACTTCCATGCATTCTTCTATCATGTCGTGAAAAATTGCCATCATACACCTTTGAAAGGTTGCAGGGGCGTTACAAAGTCCGAATGGCATGCGTTTGTAAGCAAAAGTACCATAAGGGCACGTGAATGTGGTTTTCTCTTGATCTTCGGGTGCTATTGGAATTTGAAAATATCCGGAAAATCCATCTAGAAAACAATAGTAACTATTTCCGGCTAATCTTTCCAACATTTGATCTATGAAAGGTAAGGGAAAGTGATCTTTTCTGGTGGCGTCATTTAATTTTCTATAATCAATACATACACGCCATCCTGTTACAGTCCTAGTAGGAATAAGCTCATTTTTCTCATTTGTGATGACAGTCATGCCACCCTTCTTAGGCACGCATTGAACTGGGCTTACCCATGGACTATCAGAGATTGGATATATCAAACCTGCATCTAGCAGTTTAATAATCTCTTTCTTAACTACATATTGCATATTAGGATTTAGTCTTCGTTGGCGTTGCACATACGTTTTATGACCTTCTTCCATAAGGATTTTATGTGTGCAATACGAAGGACTTATTCCTTTAATATCATGAATCTTCCATGCAATGGCTGGTTTATGAGCTTTCAACACAGAAATGAGTTGTGATTTCTCATTTTCAGTAAGAGAAGACGATATTATTACAGGTAATTCAGATTCACCATGTAAATAAGCGTATTCCAAATGGTTTGGAAGTGGCTTTAACTCTAATTTCGGAGGTTCTTCTATCGATGATTTATATCGATATCTGTCTTCTTCTTTTAGCATTTGAATTTCTTCTGTTGTTGGTTCATATCCATTAGCTATAAGTGTAGCTAACATTTCAGCTTCATCAATTGGTTCATTACCTTCTCCTAAAGAACATTCTCCTGTTCCTTGTAATTCTGGAAATTCTTTTAATAATTCTGCATGTGCATCTATAGTTTGAATATAATAACATGTATCATCTGCAGATTGTGGTTGTTGCATGGCTCTATCCACTGAAAAGGTAACACTCTCATCCTCTATACTTAGGGTCAGTTTCTTACCGAACACGTCTATCATTGCTTTAGCCGTGTTTAAGAATGGTCTTCCTAATATGAGAGGAACTTGAGAATCTTCTTCCATGTCTAAAACAACAAAATCTACTGGGAATACTAAAGTACCAACTTTAACTAGCATGTTCTCCATTATCCCTCTAGGATATTTTATTGATCTATCGGCTAGTTGTATGCTTATTCTGGTTGGTTTTAATTCTCCAAGGTCTAGTTTAGCGTATAGTGAATACGGCATTAGATTTATACTAGCACCTAAATCAGCCAATGCTTCTATTGAACTAAGACTACCCAGAAAACATGGAATTGTGAAACTTCCTGGATCAGATAGTTTTTCTGGTATCTTATTCAACAGCACTGCTGAACAATTAGCATTCATTGTAACAGCCGAGAGTTCTTCCATTTTCTTTCTATTCGTGATTAGATCTTTCAAGAATTTAGCATATCTTGGCATTCCTGAAATTACATCAATGAAAGGAAGATTTACATTTATCTGTTTAAACATATCCAAGAATTTGGATTGCTCGGCTTCAAGTTTTTCTTTCTTCATTTTACTCGGGTAAGGAAGTGGTGGTTGGTATGGTTTAACATAAGGTTTATCCTTAGCTGTGTTATCTTCATTAACCTTCTCAACTACCGGTTCTTTTTCCTTATCTTGATCAGGTTGTGGTTCTTGTGGAGTAGGAATAGTTTCATCAGAAGTTACAGGTACTTCAGGTGGTTTAAGTGTTGTACCACTTCTTGTGGTAATAGCTTTAGCTGTTTCATTCCGGGGGTTAGCGTTTGTATCGCTAGGTAGACTTCCCGGTTTTCTTTCACCTATTAACCTTGCTAGGTTACTTACTTCTTGTTCCAGATTTTGAATAGAAGCTTGTTGATTTCTAAATGCTTGAGCATTTTGTTCATTGGTTTGTTTTTGAGATGTGAAAAACTGCGTTTGAGTTTCAACTAGCTTCGTCATCATATCTTCTAAATTCGGCTTTTTATCATCGGTTTGTTGTGGTGGTTTGTTCTGAAAATTCGGTCTTTGTTGATTGTAAGTATTATTGGATACTTGTTGATTGCTAGGACCTTGTTGGTTGTTGTATGGAATATTTCGGTTATAATTCTGGTTTTGATTATAAATCGGTCTTGGCGGTTGATAATTATTCTGATAATTATTTCCAGGCCTTTGGTTTATGTATGAAATATTCTCTCTTTGTTCCATTGTTAATTCAATACTTAGACAATCTTTTGTCAAATGTGGTCCTCCACACTGCTCACAACTAATTCGTATTGCATGAATATCTTTAGTCATCTTTTCCATTCGTCTCTCGAAAGCATCTATCTTTGCGGAAATGGAATCTAAGTCATGGCTAGAATCGGCTCTAGCTGCTTTAGATGATCTAATGATGTCTTTTTCTTGGTGCCACTCATGTGAGTGGGAAGCAGTGTTATCAATAATTTTGTAAGCATCGGTTTCGGTTTTCTTCATAATAGAACCACCAGCTGCTATATCTATGTCTTTTCTTGTAGTGATGTCGCATCCTTGGTAGAATATTTGTACTATTTGACAGGTGTCTAAACCATGTTGCGGACATCCTCTTAACAACTTTCCATATCTTGTCCACGCCTCATATAGAGTTTCATTTGGCTTCTGTGTGAACGTAACAATTTCTGCTTGAAGTCTTACGGCTTTAGATGCAGGAAAAAATTGTTTAAGAAATTTGTCAATTAAAACGTCCCATGTATCGATCGCCCCTTCAGGTAACGATTCCAACCAATCTTTGGCTTCTCCCTTTAAAGTCCAGGGAAATAACATGAGATATATCTGTTCATCCTCCACTTCTCGTATTTTAAATAGTGTGCAGATCCTATTAAAGGTACGTAGATGTTCATTTGGATCTTCCTTCGGCGCACCACTAAATTGGCATTGATTAGTCACCATGTGTAGAATTTGTCCTTTGATTTCATAATCTGGCGCATTAATGTCTGGATGAGTAATTGCGTGACCTTGGCCAGTGCGTTTAGCTCTCATTCGGTCTTCCATACTTAAAGGTTCCAGATTCTCCATAATTGAATTTGTTGACTCGGTATCACTTGATGATTCTGATTTAATAGTTCGTTCCTCAACAATCTCTGTTTGAATGATTGGTGGTTCCGGAGGAAAGTTTAATGGTTCAGGATCTATGAACCGTTCCTGAATATTTTCTGGATTCTCAATTGTGAGGTTTGTTTCAAAAACTGGATTATCGGAAATTTGAACTGAAATACTTGGTCGACTGGATGACGATTCTAAAGAAAAATCAACGGCGGTTATATTTGTTAAACGATGTCTTGATCGAGTTACAGGTGGTGAACGTACAAAAGGTGATGAACGTCTTGCTCGGTGCATTCACTGAATATCCTATTAGTTTTTAAAAAGGAAAGAAAAATTATAATAAGTTATCCAATTAATAGACTTTTCTGATTTTGCCCACGTTTCGAATAGCCAAAAGATGCAGCAGAGGGGCAGGATTCGTTTGGTCTCAATATAATTGAGGACTGTTTGGCTCCAATAACCCGGTCCACGTACAAATCCAACTATTACTACGAACCAGAAAATTTTGATGTCTATCAATTTAACCACTTAAAATAAATTTTCGTAATTTTAAGAAATTTAGATAAGAAGTAGAATAAAATTCTAAGTCCTAAAACTAGAATAGCGAGAAATAAGAGAGAAAAAGATTGCGCGTCGAAAAATGTCGAAAAAGAAAAATATGGTTGAAAAATAAAAGGTGACAGAAAAATAAAAGAAACTTATAAAAACTTAAAAATACTTAACTAATTTAACTTTATTACTACAACTAACTTAAAATTATAATCGCAAATTGAAATTACTAATTGGAATGATAATTGATACATAGTAAAAGGTCTAAAAATATTAAAGCTTACAAGGAAAAACTAAGTCCCAAATGGAAATAACTTAAAAAGAAACTAAAACTTAAAAAGGCGTCGCAAAATTCTAAAGCACCTAAATCTTAGTCTAAAGAAAAAGCACTTAAGGAATTCTACGGCAAAGTCTAAAAATCTAGGAGTAAAAATAACTATAGCAAAAACTAAGTTTAAAATTAAATATGAGCTAAAAATACAAATATTACGCTACAACGATTAAAAAGGGACAAAATATTAAAAATATACAAAAAGTTGTAAAAGGTACAATTTTTATAAAAATATTATTTTTATATTATTTATTTAATAAAACTACTAATTTTACAATTTTAATAAAACTAATTAAACAAAATACATAAATATAAAGTAAAAAGTAAAAATAAAACTAAAATTAATAATAATAATAATAATAATTAAGTTAAATAATAATAATAATAATTAAAACCCCGTAATTAATGCAACTTTAGGGTTTTGTCCGTGTGTCAGAAGACCTCCGCGAGTCGCGGCAAATAAAGAGGAAAACCCCGCGAGTCGCGGGGTTCAGAAAAACAGTTGACAGGTTTCACTTTTTACGCGTTTTTCTTTATTTTTTTTTTTTTTATTTTCTTTTTTTCTGTTTTTAGTTTAAATAAACGATTTTTAATAAAATTTATATTTTTATAAATTAAAATAAAGATAAAGAAACTTATAAAACTTAAATATTTAACAAAATCCTAAAAATACTAATATTTTTGTTTTTCTTTTTATATTTTTGAATAATTAAAACGTAATTTTTACAAAAACGACTTTTAATAAAAGTAGATAAAAATCTTTTTTTTTTTTTTTTTTATATATTAGCGTTGCGCTTCCGGCTTTTAAGATGATTCCCCGGCAGCGGCGCCAAAAATACTTGATGTCAAAGCAGAGGGGTATAAAATACTATTAAATTTTAGCAGGAAATACTATTAAATACGATACAATTTTACACAAGATATTTATTTATTTATAGAATGGATATACTTAAACCTTGCTACAACACTTATAGGCAGTGTACCTAATCGTACAGTAGTGTAGTTTTTAGTAAGTCCGGTTCGTTCCACAGGGAGATCTTTAAGCAAAGCTCAACGCTATATTAGTTTACTTTTATAAAAATACAAATATATATATAAGTAATATTATTATTATAAAGGGGGGTTTTTACCGTTTAATGACCGGTTTGTCGATTTTAAAACTTTAGTCGCAGTTAAAACCTAATGTAAAATATTAAATAAA
Source organism: Rutidosis leptorrhynchoides (assembly GCF_046630445.1). Classification (NCBI taxonomy): domain Eukaryota; kingdom Viridiplantae; phylum Streptophyta; class Magnoliopsida; order Asterales; family Asteraceae; genus Rutidosis; species Rutidosis leptorrhynchoides. Next base: position 183,401,867 of record NC_092337.1, read on the forward strand.
TACAAGACT